>NW_027311914.1:0-335999 GCF_040954645.1 Diabrotica undecimpunctata | reverse complement strand
GATTTTTCCATTTTTTTTGCCAAACTGTGGGTAGGGGATAGAAAAAAAACACATATTTGGAATAAGTTAGACCTAGTGTATATATTAACATAAAAAAAACAATTTCCTAAAATTGGAATTTGCCCAAAAATGTTTAAAGGGGGTACCCTTGGACTTTTTTCAAAATTCAATAATCTGGCATATCGGCGTCAATTTCGGTCCTAGAGTCAAACTGATGCACTTTTCTTACATAAAATTTGCTGCTTGTTCTTCTCAAGTGCTCAGATTTTTTCTACATCTTACGGTTCGTGAGAAAAAATTCCAATTGGAGGTCTACATGTCTTGCAAATTTCGTGAAAATAAAAACTTCGTATTTCGATCCAAATTTAATTTATTTCGATTAAGCCTGACGTACTGATTCAAAAAAGATATACATACCCCTATGAGAAAATGCACCGTTTGGCCGGAAAATGGAAAAAACTATAATTTTTTGTATTATTTGTTCATCATTTAAACATCCTTTAATCGGATATATTGGCGTCAATTTCGGTCCTAGAGTCAAACCGGTGCACTTTTCTTACATAAAATTTGCTACTTGTTCTTCTCAAGTGCTTAGATTTTTTCTACATCTTACGGTTCGTGAGAAAAAATTCCAATTGGAGGTCTACATGTCTTGCAAATTTCGTGAAAATAAAAACTTCGTATTTCGTTCCAAATTTAATTTATTTCGATTAAGCCTGATGTACTGATTCAAAAAAGATATACATACCCTTATGAGAAAATGCACCGTTTGGCCGGAAAATGGAAAAAACTGAAAATTTTTAATTCGATTTTTCTATTTTTTTTTGCCAAACTGTGGGTAGGGGATAGAAAAAAAACACATATTTGGAATAAGTTAGACCAAGTGTATATATTAACATAAAAAAAACAATTTCCTAAAATTGGAATTTGCCCAAAAATGTTTAAAGGGGGTACCCTTGGACTTTTTTCAAAATTCAATAATCTGGCATATCGGCGTCAATTTCGGTCCTAGAGTCAAACTGATGCACCTTTCTTACATAAAATTTGCTGCTTGTTCTTCTCAAGTGCTCAGATTTTTTCTACATCTTACGGTTCGTGAGAAAAAATTCCAATTGGAGGTCTACATGTCTTGCAAATTTCGTGAAAATAAAAACTTCGTATTTCGTTCCAAATTTAATTTATTTCGATTAAGCCTGACGTACTGATTCAAAAAAGATATACATACCCCTATGAGAAAATGCACCGTTTGGCCGGAAAATGGAAAAAACTATAATTTTTTGTATTATTTGTTCATCATTTAAACATCCTTTAATCGGATATATTGGCGTCAATTTCGGTCCTAGAGTCAAACCGGTGCACTTTTCTTACATAAAATTTGCTACTTGTTCTTCTCAAGTGCTTAGATTTTTTCTACATCTCACGGTTCGTGAGAAAAAATTCCAATTGGAGGTCTACATGTCTTGCAAATTTCGTGAAAATAAAAACTTCGTATTTCGTTCCAAATTTAATTTATTTCGATTAAGCCTGATGTACTGATTCAAAAAAGATATACATACCCTTATGAGAAAATGCACCGTTTGGCCGGAAAATGGAAAAAACTGAAAATTTTTTATTCGATTTTTCTATTTTTTTTTGCCAAACTGTGGGTAGGGGATAGAAAAAAAACACATATTTGGAATAAGTTAGACCAAGTGTATATATTAACATAAAAAAAACAATTTCCTAAAATTGGAATTTGCCCAAAAATGTTTAAAGGGGGTACCCTTGGACTTTTTTCAAAATTCAATAATCTGGCATATCGGCGTCAATTTCGGTCCTAGAGTCAAACTGGTGCACTTTTCTTACATAAAATTTGCTACTTGTTCTTCTCAAGTGCTCAGATTTTTTCTACATCTTACGGTTCGTGAGAAAAAATTCCAATTGGAGGTCTACATGTCTTGCAAATTTCGTGAAAATAAAAACTTCGTATTTCGTTCCAAATTTAATTTATTTCGATTAAGCCTGACGTACTGATTCAAAAAAGATATACATACCCCTATGACAAAATGCACCGTTTGGCCGGAAAATGGAAAAAACTATAATTTTTTGTATTATTTGTTCATCATTTAAACATCCTTTAATCGGATATATTGGCGTCAATTTCGGTCCTAGAGTCAAACCGGTGCACTTTTCTTACATAAAATGTGCTACTTGTTCTTCTCAAGTGCTTAGATTTTTTCTACATCTTACGGTTCGTGAGAAAAAATTCCAATTGGAGGTCTACATGTCTTGCAAATTTCGTGAAAATAAAAACTTCGTATTTCGTTCCAAATTTAATTTATTTCGATTAAGCCTGACGTACTGATTCAAAAAAGATATACATACCCTTATGAGAAAATGCACCGTTTGGCCGGAAAATGGAAAAAACTGAAAATTTTTAATTCGATTTTTCCATTTTTTTTGCCAAACTGTGGGTAGGGGATAGAAAAAAAACACATATTTGGAATAAGTTAGACCTAGTGTATATATTAACATAAAAAAAACAATTTCCTAAAATTGGAATTTGAAAATGTTTAAAGGGGGTACCCTTGGACTTTTTTCAAAATTCAATAATCTGGCATATCGGCGTCAATTTCGGTCCTAGAGTCAAACTGATGCACTTTTCTTACATAAAATTTGCTGCTTGTTCTTCTCAAGTGCTCAGATTTTTTCTACATCTTACGGTTCGTGAGAAAAAATTCCAATTGGAGGTCTACATGTCTTGCAAATTTCGTGAAAATAAAAACTTCGTATTTCGATCCAAATTTAATTTATTTCGATTAAGCCTGACGTACTGATTCAAAAAAGATATACATACCCCTATGAGAAAATGCACCGTTTGGCCGGAAAATGGAAAAAACTATAATTTTTTGTATTATTTGTTCATCATTTAAACATCCTTTAATCGGATATATTGGCGTCAATTTCGGTCCTAGAGTCAAACCGGTGCACTTTTCTTACATAAAATTTGCTACTTGTTCTTCTCAAGTGCTTAGATTTTTTCTACATCTTACGGTTCGTGAGAAAAAATTCCAATTGGAGGTCTACATGTCTTGCAAATTTCGTGAAAATAAAAACTTCGTATTTCGTTCCAAATTTAATTTATTTCGATTAAGCCTGATGTACTGATTCAAAAAAGATATACATACCCTTATGAGAAAATGCACCGTTTGGCCGGAAAATGGAAAAAACTGAAAATTTTTAATTCGATTTTTCTATTTTTTTTTGCCAAACTGTGGGTAGGGGATAGAAAAAAAACACATATTTGGAATAAGTTAGACCAAGTGTATATATTAACATAAAAAAAACAATTTCCTAAAATTGGAATTTGCCCAAAAATGTTTAAAGGGGGTACCCTTGGACTTTTTTCAAAATTCAATAATCTGGCATATCGGCGTCAATTTCGGTCCTAGAGTCAAACTGGTGCACTTTTCTTACATAAAATTTGCTACTTGTTCTTCTCAAGTGCTCAGATTTTTTCTACATCTTACGGTTCGTGAGAAAAAATTCCAATTGGAGGTCTACATGTCTTGCAAATTTCGTGAAAATGAAAACTTTGTATTTCGTTCCAAATTTAATTTATTTCGATTAAGCCTGATGTACTGATTCAAAAAAGATATACATACCCTTATGAGAAAATGCACCGTTTGGCCGGAAAATGGAAAAAACTGAAAATTTTTAATTCGATTTTTCTATTTTTTTTTGCCAAACTGTGGGTAGGGGATAGAAAAAAAACACATATTTGGAATAAGTTAGACCAAGTGTATATATTAACATAAAAAAAACAATTTCCTAAAATTGGAATTTGCCCAAAAATGTTTAAAGGGGGTACCCTTGGACTTTTTTCAAAATTCAATAATCTGGCATATCGGCGTCAATTTCGGTCCTAGAGTCAAACTGGTGCACTTTTCTTACATAAAATTTGCTACTTGTTCTTCTCAAGTGCTCAGATTTTTTCTACATCTTACGGTTCGTGAGAAAAAATTCCAATTGGGGGTCTACATGTCTTGCAAATTTCGTGAAAATAAAAACTTCGTATTTCGTTCCAAATTTAATTTATTTCGATTAAGCCTGACGTACTGATTCAAAAAAGATATACATACCCCTATGACAAAATGCACCGTTTGGCCGGAAAATAGAAAAAACTATAATTTTTTGTATTATTTGTTCATCATTTAAACATCCTTTAATCGGATATATTGGCGTCAATTTCGGTCCTAGAGTCAAACCGGTGCACTTTTCTTACATAAAATGTGCTACTTGTTCTTCTCAAGTGCTTAGATTTTTTCTACATCTTACGGTTCGTGAGAAAAAATTCCAATTGGAGGTCTACATGTCTTGCAAATTTCGTGAAAATAAAAACTTCGTATTTCGTTCCAAATTTAATTTATTTCGATTAAGCCTGACGTACTGATTCAAAAAAGATATACATACCCTTATGAGAAAATGCACCGTTTGGCCGGAAAATGGAAAAAACTGAAAATTTTTAATTCGATTTTTCTATTTTTTTTTTGCCAAACTGTGGGTAGGGGATAGAAAAAAAACACATATTTGGAATAAGTTAGACCAAGTGTATATATTAACATAAAAAAAACGATTTCCTAAAATTGGAATTTGCCCAAAAATGTTTAAAGGGGGTACCCTTGGACTTTTTTCAAAATTCAATAATCTGGCATATCGGCGTCAATTTCGGTCCTAGAGTCAAACTGGTGCACTTTTCTTACATAAAATTTGCTACTTGTTCTTCTCAAGTGCTCAGATTTTTTCTACATCTTACGGTTCGTGAGAAAAAATTCCAATTGGAGGTCTACATGTCTTGCAAATTTCGTGAAAATAAAAACTTTGTATTTCGTTCCAAATTTAATTTATTTCGATTAAGCCTGACGTACTGATTCAAAAAAGATATACATACCCCTATGACAAAATGCACCGTTTGGCCGGAAAATGGAAAAAACTATAATTTTTTGTATTATTTGTTCATCATTTAAACATCCTTTAATCGGATATATTGGCGTCAATTTCGGTCCTAGAGTCAAACCGGTGCACTTTTCTTACATAAAATTTGCTACTTGTTCTTCTCAAGTGCTTAGATTTTTTCTACATCTTACGGTTCGTGAGAAAAAATTCCAATTGGAGGTCTACATGTCTTGCAAATTTCGTGAAAATAAAAACTTCGTATTTCGTTCCAAATTTAATTTATTTCGATTAAGCCTGACGTACTGATTCAAAACAGATATACATACCCTTATGAGAAAATGCACCGTTTGGCCGGAAAATGGAAAAAACTGAAAATTTTTAATTCGATTTTTCCATTTTTTTTGCCAAACTGTGGGTAGGGGATAGAAAAAAAACACATATTTGGAATAAGTTAGACCTAGTGTATATATTAACATAAAAAAAACAATTTCCTAAAATTGGAATTTGCCCAAAAATGTTTAAAGGGGGTACCCTTGGACTTTTTTCAAAATTCAATAATCTGGCATATCGGCGTCAATTTCGGTCCTAGAGTCAAACTGATGCACTTTTCTTACATAAAATTTGCTGCTTGTTCTTCTCAAGTGCTCAGATTTTTTCTACATCTTACGGTTCGTGAGAAAAAATTCCAATTGGAGGTCTACATGTCTTGCAAATTTCGTGAAAATAAAAACTTCGTATTTCGTTCCAAATTTAATTTATTTCGATTAAGCCTGACGCACTGATTCAAAAAAGATATACATACCCCTATGACAAAATGCACCGTTTGGCCGGAAAATGGAAAAAACTATAATTTTTTGTATTATTTGTTCATCATTTAAACATCCTTTAATCGGATATATTGGCGTCAATTTCGGTCCTAGAGTCAAACCGGTGCACTTTTCTTACATAAAATTTGCTACTTGTTCTTCTCAAGTGCTCAGATTTTTTCTACATCTTACGGTTCGTGAGAAAAAATTCCAATTGGAGGTCTACATGTCTTGCAAATTTCGTGAAAATAAAAACTTCGTATTTCGTTCCAAATTTAATTTATTTCGATTAAGCCTGACGCACTGATTCAAAAAAGATATACATACCCCTATGAGAAAATGCACCGTTTGGCCGGAAAATGGAAAAAACTGAAAATTTTTAATTCGATTTTTCCATTTTTTTTGCCAAACTGTGGGTAGGGGATAGAAAAAAAACACATATTTGGAATAAGTTAGACCTAGTGTATATATTAACATAAAAAAAACAATTTCCTAAAATTGGAATTTGCCCAAAAATGTTTAAAGGGGGTACCCTTGGACTTTTTTCAAAATTCAATAATCTGGCATATCGGCGTCAATTTCGGTCCTAGAGTCAAACTGGTGCACTTTTCTTACATAAAATTTGCTACTTGTTCTTCTCAAGTGCTCAGATTTTTTCTACATCTTACGGTTCGTGAGAAAAAATTCCAATTGGAGGTCTACATGTCTTGCAAATTTCGTGAAAATAAAAACTTCGTATTTCGTTCCAAATTTAATTTATTTCGATTAAGCCTGACGTACTGATTCAAAAAAGATATACATACCCCTATGACAAAATGCACCGTTTGGCCGGAAAATGGAAAAAACTATAATTTTTTGTATTATTTGTTCATCATTTAAACATCTTTAATCGGATATATTGGCGTCAATTTCGGTCCTAGAGTCAAACCGGTGCACTTTTCTTACATAAAATTTGCTACTTGTGCTTCTCAAGTGCTTAGATTTTTTCTACATCTTACGGTTCGTGAGAAAAAATTCCAATTGGAGGTCTACATGTTTTGCAAATTTCGTGAAAATAAAAACTTCGTATTTCGTTCCAAATTTAATTTATTTCGATTAAGCCTGACGTACTGATTCAAAAAAGATATACATACCCCTATGAGAAAATGCACCGTTTGGCCGGAAAATGGAAAAAACTATAATTTTTTGTATAATTTGTTCATCATTTAAACATCCTTTAATCGGATATATTGGCGTCAATTTCGGTCCTAGAGTCAAACCGGTGCACTTTTCTTACATAAAATTTGCTACTTGTTCTTCTCAAGTGCTCAGATTTTTTCTACATCTTACGGTTCGTGAGAAAAAATTCCAATTGGAGGTCTACATGTCTTGCAAATTTCGTGAAAATAAAAACTTCGTATTTCGTTCCAAATTTAATTTATTTCGATTAAGCCTGACGCACTGATTCAAAAAAGATATACATACCCCTATGAGAAAATGCACCGTTTGGCCGGAAAATGGAAAAAACTGAAAATTTTTAATTCGATTTTTCCATTTTTTTTGCCAAACTGTGGGTAGGGGATAGAAAAAAAACACATATTTGGAATAAGTTAGACCTAGTGTATATATTAACATAAAAAAAACAATTTCCTAAAATTGGAATTTGCCCAAAAATGTTTAAAGGGGGTACCCTTGGACTTTTTTCAAAATTCAATAATCTGGCATATCGGCGTCAATTTCGGTCCTAGGGTCAAACTGATGCACTTTTCTTACATAAAATTTGCTGCTTGTTCTTCTCAAGTGCTCAGATTTTTTCTACATCTTACGGTTCGTGAGAAAAAATTCCAATTGGAGGTCTACATGTCTTGCAAATTTCGTGAAAATAAAAACTTCGTATTTCGTTCCAAATTTAATTTATTTCGATTAAGCCTGACGTACTGATTCAAAAAAGATATACATACCCCCATGAGAAAATGCACCGTTTGGCCGGAAAATGGAAAAAACTATAATTTTTTGTATAATTTGTTCATCATTTAAACATCCTTTAATCGGATATATTGGCGTCAATTTCGGTCCTAGAGTCAAACCGGTGCACTTTTCTTACATAAAATTTGCTACTTGTTCTTCTCAAGTGCTCAGATTTTTTCTACATCTTACGGTTCGTGAGAAAAAATTCCAATTGGAGGTCTACATGTCTTGCAAATTTCGTGAAAATAAAAACTTCGTATTTCGTTCCAAATTTAATTTATTTCGATTAAGCCTGACGTACTGATTCAAAAAAGATATACATACCCTTATGAGAAAATGCACCGTTTGGCCGGAAAATGGAAAAAACTGAAAAATTTTAATTTGATTTTTCTATTTTTTTTGCCAAACTGTGGGTAGGGGATAGAAAAAAAACACATATTTGGAATAAGTTAGACCAAGTGTATATATTAACATAAAAAAAACAATTTCCTAAAATTGGAATTTGCCCAAAAATGTTTAAAGGGGGTACCCTTGGACTTTTTTCAAAATTCAATAATCTGGCATATCGGCGTCAATTTCGGTCCTAGAGTCAAACTGGTGCACTTTTCTTACATAAAATTTGCTACTTGTTCTTCTCAAGTGCTCAGATTTTTTCTACATCTTACGGTTCGTGAGAAAAAATTCCAATTGGAGGTCTACATGTCTTGCAAATTTCGTGAAAATAAAAACTTCGTATTTCGTTCCAAATTTAATTTATTTCGATTAAGCCTGACGTACTGATTCAAAAAAGATATACATACCCTTATGAGAAAATGCACCGTTTGGCCGGAAAATGGAAAAAACTGAAAATTTTTAATTCGATTTTTCCATTTTTTTTGCCAAACTGTGGGTAGGGGATAGAAAAAAAACACATATTTGGAATAAGTTAGACCTAGTGTATATATTAACATAAAAAAAACAATTTCCTAAAATTGGAATTTGCCCAAAAATGTTTAAAGGGGGTACCCTTGGACTTTTTTCAAAATTCAATAATCTGGCATATCGGCGTCAATTTCGGTCCTAGAGTCAAACTGATGCACTTTTCTTACATAAAATTTGCTGCTTGTTCTTCTCAAGTGCTCAGATTTTTTCTACATCTTACGGTTCGTGAGAAAAAATTCCAATTGGAGGTCTACATGTCTTGCAAATTTCGTGAAAATAAAAACTTCGTATTTCGTTCCAAATTTAATTTATTTCGATTAAGCCTGACGTACTGATTCAAAAAAGATATACATACCCTTATGAGAAAATGCACCGTTTGGCCGGAAAATGGAAAAAACTGAAAATTTTTAATTCGATTTTTCCATTTTTTTTGCCAAACTGTGGGTAGGGGATAGAAAAAAAACACATATTTGGAATAAGTTAGACCTAGTGTATATATTAACATAAAAAAAACAATTTCCTAAAATTGGAATTTGCCCAAAAATGTTTAAAGGGGGGTACCCTTGGACTTTTTTCAAAATTCAATAATCTGGCATATCGGCGTCAATTTCGGTCCTAGAGTCAAACCGGTGCACTTTTCTTACATAAAATTTGCTACTTGTTCTTCTCAAGTGCTTAGATTTTTTCTACATCTTACGGTTCGTGAGAAAAAATTCCAATTGGAGGTCTACATGTCTTGCAAATTTCGTGAAAATAAAAACTTCGTATTTCGTTCCAAATTTAATTTATTTCGATTAAGCCTGACGCACTGATTCAAAAAAGATATACATACCCCTATGAGAAAATGCACCGTTTGGCCGGAAAATGGAAAAAACTGAAAATTTTTAATTCGATTTTTCCATTTTTTTTGCCAAACTGTGGGTAGGGGATAGAAAAAAAACACATATTTGGAATAAGTTAGACCTAGTGTATATATTAACATAAAAAAAACAATTTCCTAAAATTGGAATTTGCCCAAAAATGTTTAAAGGGGGTACCCTTGGACTTTTTTCAAAATTCAATAATCTGGCATATCGGCGTCAATTTCGGTCCTAGTGTCAAACTGGTGCACTTTTCTTACATAAAATTTGCTACTTGTTCTTCTCAAGTGCTCAGATTTTTTCTACATCTTACGGTTCGTGAGAAAAAATTCCAATTGGAGGTCTACATGTCTTGCAAATTTCGTGAAAATAAAAACTTCGTATTTCGTTCCAAATTTAATTTATTTCGATTAAGCCTGACGTACTGATTCAAAAAAGATATACATACCCCTATGACAAAATGCACCGTTTGGCCGGAAAATGGAAAAAACTATAATTTTTTGTATTATTTGTTCATCATTTAAACATCTTTAATCGGATATATTGGCGTCAATTTCGGTCCTAGAGTCAAACCGGTGCACTTTTCTTACATAAAATTTGCTACTTGTTCTTCTCAAGTGCTTAGATTTTTTCTACATCTTACGGTTCGTGAGAAAAAATTCCAATTGGAGGTCTACATGTCTTGCAAATTTCGTGAAAATAAAAACTTCGTATTTCGTTCCAAATTTAATTTATTTCGATTAAGCCTGACGTACTGATTCAAAAAAGATATACATACCCCTATGAGAAAATGCACGGTTTGGCCGGAAAATGGAAAAAACTATAATTTTGTGTATAATTTGTTCATCATTTAAACATCCTTTAATCGGATATATTGGCGTCAATTTCGGTCCTAGAGTCAAACCGGTGCACTTTTCTTACATAAAATTTGCTACTTGTTCTTCTCAAGTGCTTAGATTTTTTCTACATCTTACGGTTCGTGAGAAAAAATTCCAATTGGAGGTCTACATGTCTTGCAAATTTCGTGAAAATAAAGACTTCGTATTTCGTTCCAAATTTAATTTATTTCGATTAAGCCTGACGTACTGATTCAAAAAAGATATACATACCCCTATGAGAAAATGCACCGTTTGGCCGGAAAATGGAAAAAACTATAATTTTTTGTATAATTTGTTCATCATTTAAACATCCTTTAATCGGATATATTGGCGTCAATTTCGGTCCTAGAGTCAAACCGGTGCACTTTTCTTACATAAAATTTGCTACTTGTTCTTCTCAAGTGCTCAGATTTTTTCTACATCTTACGGTTCGTGAGAAAAAATTCCAATTGGAGGTCTACATGTCTTGCAAATTTCGTGAAAATAAAAACTTCGTATTTCGTTCCAAGTTTAATTTATTTCGATTAAGCCTGACGTACTGATTCAAAAAAGATATACATACCCTTATGAGAAAATGCACCGTTTGGCCGGAAAATGGAAAAAACTGAAAAATTTTAATTTGATTTTTCTATTTTTTTTGCCAAACTGTGGGTAGGGGATAGAAAAAAAACACATATTTGGAATAAGTTAGACCAAGTGTATATATTAACATAAAAAAAACAATTTCCTAAAATTGGAATTTGCCCAAAAATGTTTAAAGGGGGTACCCTTGGACTTTTTTCAAAATTCAATAATCTGGCATATCGGCGTCAATTTCGGTCCTAGAGTCAAACTGGTGCACTTTTCTTACATAAAATTTGCTACTTGTTCTTCTCAAGTGCTCAGATTTTTTCTACATCTTACGGTTCGTGAGAAAAAATTCCAATTGGAGGTCTACATGTCTTGCAAATTTCGTGAAAATAAAAACTTCGTATTTCGTTCCAAATTTAATTTATTTCGATTAAGCCTGACGTACTGATTCAAAAAAGATATACATACCCCTATGACAAAATGCACCGTTTGGCCGGAAAATGGAAAAAACTATAATTTTTTGTATTATTTGTTCATCATTTAAACATCCTTTAATCGGATATATTGGCGTCAATTTCGGTCCTAGAGTCAAACCGGTGCACTTTTCTTACATAAAATTTGCTACTTGTTCTTCTTAAGTGCTTAGATTTTTTCTACATCTTACGGTTCGTGAGAAAAAATTCCAATTGGAGGTCTACATGTCTTGCAAATTTCGTGAAAATAAAAACTTCGTATTTCGTTCCAAATTTAATTTATTTCGATTAAGCCTGACGTACTGATTCAAAAAAGATATACATACCCCTATGACAAAATGCACCGTTTGGCCGGAAAATGGAAAAAACTATAATTTTTTGTATTATTTGTTCATCATTTAAACATCTTTAATCGGATATATTGGCGTCAATTTCGGTCCTAGAGTCAAACCGGTGCACTTTTCTTACATAAAATTTGCTACTTGTTCTTCTCAAGTGCTTAGATTTTTTCTACATCTTACGGTTCGTGAGAAAAAATTCCAATTGGAGGTCTACATGTCTTGCAAATTTCGTGAAAATAAAAACTTCGTATTTCGTTCCAAATTTAATTTATTTCGATTAAGCCTGACGTACTGATTCAAAAAAGATATACATACCCCTATGAGAAAATGCACGGTTTGGCCGGAAAATGGAAAAAACTATAATTTTGTGTATAATTTGTTCATCATTTAAACATCCTTTAATCGGTTATATTGGCGTCAATTTCGGTCCTAGAGTCAAACCGGTGCACTTTTCTTACATAAAATTTGCTACTTGTTCTTCTCAAGTGCTTAGATTTTTTCTACATCTTACGGTTCGTGAGAAAAAATTCCAATTGGAGGTCTACATGTCTTGCAAATTTCGTGAAAATAAAGACTTCGTATTTCGTTCCAAATTTAATTTATTTCGATTAAGCCTGACGTACTGATTCAAAAAAGATATACATACCCCTATGAGAAAATGCACCGTTTGGCCGGAAAATGGAAAAAACTATAATTTTTTGTATAATTTGTTCATCATTTAAACATCCTTTAATCGGATATATTGGCGTCAATTTCGGTCCTAGAGTCAAACCGGTGCACTTTTCTTACATAAAATTTGCTACTTGTTCTTCTCAAGTGCTCAGATTTTTTCTACATCTTACGGTTCGTGAGAAAAAATTCCAATTGGAGGTCTACATGTCTTGCAAATTTCGTGAAAATAAAAACTTCGTATTTCGTTCCAAATTTAATTTATTTCGATTAAGCCTGACGCACTGATTCAAAAAAGATATACATACCCCTATGAGAAAATGCACCGTTTGGCCGGAAAATGGAAAAAACTGAAAATTTTTAATTCGATTTTTCCATTTTTTTTGCCAAACTGTGGGTAGGGGATAGAAAAAAAACACATATTTGGAATAAGTTAGACCTAGTGTATATATTAACATAAAAAATACAATTTCCTAAAATTGGAATTTGCCCAAAAATGTTTAAAGGGGGTACCCTTGGACTTTTTTCAAAATTCAATAATCTGGCATATCGGCGTCAATTTCGGTCCTAGGGTCAAACTGATGCACTTTTCTTACATAAAATTTGCTGCTTGTTCTTCTCAAGTGCTCAGATTTTTTCTACATCTTACGGTTCGTGAGAAAAAATTCCAATTGGAGGTCTACATGTCTTGCAAATTTCGTGAAAATAAAAACTTCGTATTTCGTTCCAAATTTAATTTATTTCGATTAAGCCTGACGTACTGATTCAAAAAAGATATACATACCCCTATGAGAAAATGCACCGTTTGGCCGGAAAATGGAAAAAACTATAATTTTTTGTATAATTTGTTCATCATTTAAACATCCTTTAATCGGATATATTGGCGTCAATTTCGGTCCTAGAGTCAAACCGGTGCACTTTTCTTACATAAAATTTGCTACTTGTTCTTCTCAAGTGCTCAGATTTTTTCTACATCTTACGGTTCGTGAGAAAAAATTCCAATTGGAGGTCTACATGTCTTGCAAATTTCGTGAAAATAAAAACTTCGTATTTCGTTCCAAATTTAATTTATTTCGATTAAGCCTGACGCACTGATTCAAAAAAGATATACATACCCCTATGAGAAAATGCACCGTTTGGCCGGAAAATGGAAAAAACTGAAAATTTTTAATTCGATTTTTCCATTTTTTTTGCCAAACTGTGGGTAGGGGATAGAAAAAAAACACATATTTGGAATAAGTTAGACCTAGTGTATATATTAACATAAAAAAAACAATTTCCTAAAATTGGAATTTGCCCAAAAATGTTTAAAGGGGGTACCCTTGGACTTTTTTCAAAATTCAATAATCTGGCATATCGGCGTCAATTTCGGTCCTAGGGTCAAACTGATGCACTTTTCTTACATAAAATTTGCTGCTTGTTCTTCTCAAGTGCTCAGATTTTTTCTACATCTTACGGTTCGTGAGAAAAAATTCCAATTGGAGGTCTACATGTCTTGCAAATTTCGTGAAAATAAAAACTTCGTATTTCGTTCCAAATTTAATTTATTTCGATTAAGCCTGACGTACTGATTCAAAAAAGATATACATACCCCTATGAGAAAATGCACCGTTTGGCCGGAAAATGGAAAAAACTATAATTTTTTGTATAATTTGTTCATCATTTAAACATCCTTTAATCTAATATATTGGCGTCAATTTCGGTCCTAGAGTCAAACCGGTGCACTTTTCTTACATAAAATTTGCTACTTGTTCTTCTCAAGTGCTCAGATTTTTTCTACATCTTACGGTTCGTGAGAAAAAATTCCAATTGGAGGTCTACATGTCTTGCAAATTTCGTGAAAATAAAAACTTCGTATTTCGTTCCAAATTTAATTTATTTCGATTAAGCCTGACGCACTGATTCAAAAAAGATATACATACCCCTATGAGAAAATGCACCGTTTGGCCGGAAAATGGAAAAAACTGAAAATTTTTAATTCGATTTTTCCATTTTTTTTGCCAAACTGTGGGTAGGGGATAGAAAAAAAACACATATTTGGAATAAGTTAGACCTAGTGTATATATTAACATAAAAAAAACAATTTCCTAAAATTGGAATTTGCCCAAAAATGTTTAAAGGGGGTACCCTTGGACTTTTTTCAAAATTCAATAATCTGGCATATCGGCGTCAATTTCGGTCCTAGGGTCAAACTGATGCACTTTTCTTACATAAAATTTGCTGCTTGTTCTTCTCAAGTGCTCAGATTTTTTCTACATCTTACGGTTCGTGAGAAAAAATTCCAATTGGAGGTCTACATGTCTTGCAAATTTCGTGAAAATAAAAACTTCGTATTTCGTTCCAAATTTAATTTATTTCGATTAAGCCTGACGTACTGATTCAAAAAAGATATACATACCCCTATGAGAAAATGCACCGTTTGGCCGGAAAATGGAAAAAACTATAATTTTTTGTATAATTTGTTCATCATTTAAACATCCTTTAATCGGATATATTGGCGTCAATTTCGGTCCTAGAGTCAAACCGGTGCACTTTTCTTACATAAAATTTGCTACTTGTTCTTCTCAAGTGCTCAGATTTTTTCTACATCTTACGGTTCGTGAGAAAAAATTCCAATTGGAGGTCTACATGTCTTGCAAATTTCGTGAAAATAAAAACTTCGTATTTCGTTCCAAATTTAATTTATTTCGATTAAGCCTGACGTACTGATTCAAAAAAGATATACATACCCTTATGAGAAAATGCACCGTTTGGCCGGAAAATGGAAAAAACTGAAAAATTTTAATTTGATTTTTCTATTTTTTTTGCCAAACTGTGGGTAGGGGATAGAAAAAAAACACATATTTGGAATAAGTTAGACCAAGTGTATATATTAACATAAAAAAAACAATTTCCTAAAATTGGAATTTGCCCAAAAATGTTTAAAGGGGGTACCCTTGGACTTTTTTCAAAATTCAATAATCTGGCATATCGGCGTCAATTTCGGTCCTAGAGTCAAACTGGTGCACTTTTCTTACATAAAATTTGCTACTTGTTCTTCTCAAGTGCTCAGATTTTTTCTACATCTTACGGTTCGTGAGAAAAAATTCCAATTGGAGGTCTACATGTCTTGCAAATTTCGTGAAAATAAAAACTTCGTATTTCGTTCCAAATTTAATTTATTTCGATTAAGCCTGACGTACTGATTCAAAAAAGATATACATACCCCTATGACAAAATGCACCGTTTGGCCGGAAAATGGAAAAAACTGAAAATTTTTAATTCGATTTTTCCATTTTTTTTGCCAAACTGTGGGTAGGGGATAGAAAAAAAACACATATTTGGAATAAGTTAGACCTAGTGTATATATTAACATAAAAAAAACAATTTCCTAAAATTGGAATTTGCCCAAAAATGTTTAAAGGGGGTACCCTTGGACTTTTTTCAAAATTCAATAATCTGGCATATCGGCGTCAATTTCGGTCCTAGAGTCAAACTGGTGCACTTTTCTTACATAAAATTTGCTGCTTGTTCTTCTCAAGTGCTCAGATTTTTTCTACATCTTACGGTTCGTGAGAAAAAATTCCAATTGGAGGTCTACATGTCCTGCAAATTTCGTGAAAATAAAAACTTCGTATTTCGTTCCAAATTTAATTTATTTCGATTAAGCCTGACGTGCTGATTCAAAAAAGGTATACATACTCTTATGAGAAAATGCACCGTTTGGCCGGAAAATGGAAAAAACTGAAAATTTTTAATTCGATTTTTCCATTTTTTTTTGCCAAACTGTGGGTAGGGGATAGAAAAAAAAACACATATTTGGAATAAGTTAGACCTAGTGTATATATTAACATAAAAAAAACAATTTCCTAAAATTGGAATTTGCCCAAAAATGTTTAAAGGGGGTACCCTTGGACTTTTTTCAAAATTCAATAATCTGGCATATCGGCGTCAATTTCGGTCCTAGAGTCAAACTGATGCACTTTTCTTACATAAAATTTGCTGCTTGTTCTTCTTAAGTGCTCAGATTTTTTCTACATCTTACGGTTCGTGAGAAAAAATTCCAATTGGAGGTCTACATGTCTTGCAAATTTCGTGAAAATAAAAACTTCGTATTTCGTTCCAAATTTAATTTATTTCGATTAAGCCTGACGTACTGATTCAAAAAAGATATACATACCCCTATGAGAAAATGCACGGTTTGGCCGGAAAATGGAAAAAACTATAATTTTGTGTATAATTTGTTCATCATTTAAACATCCTTTAATCGGATATATTGGCGTCAATTTCGGTCCTAGAGTCAAACCGGTGCACTTTTCTTACATAAAATTTGCTACTTGTTCTTCTTAAGTGCTTAGATTTTTTCTACATCTTACGGTTCGTGAGAAAAAATTCCAATTGGAGGTCTACATGTCTTGCAAATTTCGTGAAAATAAAGACTTCGTATTTCGTTCCAAATTTAATTTATTTCGATTAAGCCTGACGTACTGATTCAAAAAAGATATACATACCCCTATGAGAAAATGCACCGTTTGGCCGGAAAATGGAAAAAACTATAATTTTTTGTATAATTTGTTCATCATTTAAACATCCTTTAATCGGATATATTGGCGTCAATTTCGGTCCTAGAGTCAAACCGGTGCACTTTTCTTACATAAAATTTGCTACTTGTTCTTCTCAAGTGCTCAGATTTTTTCTACATCTTACGGTTCGTGAGAAAAAATTCCAATTGGAGGTCTACATGTCTTGCAAATTTCGTGAAAATAAAAACTTTGTATTTCGTTCCAAATTTAATTTATTTCGATTAAGCCTGACGCACTGATTCAAAAAAGATATACATACCCCCATGAGAAAATGCACCGTTTGGCCGGAAAATGGAAAAAACTGAAAATTTTTAATTCGATTTTTCCATTTTTTTTGCCAAACTGTGGGTAGGGGATAGAAAAAAAACACATATTTGGAATAAGTTAGACCTAGTGTATATATTAACATAAAAAAAACAATTTCCTAAAATTGGAATTTGCCCAAAAATGTTTAAAGGGGGTACCCTTGGACTTTTTTCAAAATTCAATAATCTGGCATATCGGCGTCAATTTCGGTCCTAGGGTCAAACTGATGCACTTTTCTTACATAAAATTTGCTGCTTGTTCTTCTCAAGTGCTCAGATTTTTTCTACATCTTACGGTTCGTGAGAAAAAATTCCAATTGGAGGTCTACATGTCTTGCAAATTTCGTGAAAATAAAAACTTCGTATTTCGTTCCAAATTTAATTTATTTCGATTAAGCCTGACGTACTGATTCAAAAAAGATATACATACTCCTATGAGAAAATGCACCGTTTGGCCGGAAAATGGAAAAAACTATAATTTTTTGTATAATTTGTTCATCATTTAAACATCCTTTAATCGGATATATTGGCGTCAATTTCGGTCCTAGAGTCAAACCGGTGCACTTTTCTTACATAAAATTTGCTACTTGTTCTTCTCAAGTGCTCAGATTTTTTCTACATCTTACGGTTCGTGAGAAAAAATTCCAATTGGAGGTCTACATGTCTTGCAAATTTCGTGAAAATAAAAACTTCGTATTTCGTTCCAAATTTAATTTATTTCGATTAAGCCTGACGCACTGATTCAAAAAAGATATACATACCCCTATGAGAAAATGCACCGTTTGGCCGGAAAATGGAAAAAACTGAAAATTTTTAATTCGATTTTTCCATTTTTTTTGCCAAACTGTGGGTAGGGGATAGAAAAAAAACACATATTTGGAATAAGTTAGACCTAGTGTATATATTAACATAAAAAAAACAATTTCCTAAAATTGGAATTTGCCCAAAAATGTTTAAAGGGGGTACCCTTGGACTTTTTTCAAAATTCAATAATCTGGCATATCGGCGTCAATTTCGGTCCTAGGGTCAAACTGATGCACTTTTCTTACATAAAATTTGCTGCTTGTTCTTCTCAAGTGCTCAGATTTTTTCTACATCTTACGGTTCGTGAGAAAAAATTCCAATTGGAGGTCTACATGTCTTGCAAATTTCGTGAAAATAAAAACTTCGTATTTCGTTCCAAATTTAATTTATTTCGATTAAGCCTGACGTACTGATTCAAAAAAGATATACATACCCCTATGAGAAAATGCACCGTTTGGCCGGAAAATGGAAAAAACTATAATTTTTTGTATAATTTGTTCATCATTTAAACATCCTTTAATCGGATATATTGGCGTCAATTTCGGTCCTAGAGTCAAACCGGTGCACTTTTCTTACATAAAATTTGCTACTTGTTCTTCTCAAGTGCTCAGATTTTTTCTACATCTTACGGTTCGTGAGAAAAAATTCCAATTGGAGGTCTACATGTCTTGCAAATTTCGTGAAAATAAAAACTTCGTATTTCGTTCCAAATTTAATTTATTTCGATTAAGCCTGACGCACTGATTCAAAAAAGATATACATACCCCTATGAGAAAATGCACCGTTTGGCCGGAAAATGGAAAAAACTGAAAATTTTTAATTCGATTTTTCCATTTTTTTTGCCAAACTGTGGGTAGGGGATAGAAAAAAAACACATATTTGGAATAAATTAGACCTAGTGTATATATTAACATAAAAAAAACAATTTCCTAAAATTGGAATTTGCCCAAAAATGTTTAAAGGGGGTACCCTTGGACTTTTTTCAAAATTCAATAATCTGGCATATCGGCGTCAATTTCGGTCCTAGGGTCAAACTGATGCACTTTTCTTACATAAAATTTGCTGCTTGTTCTTCTCAAGTGCTCAGATTTTTTCTACATCTTACGGTTCGTGAGAAAAAATTCCAATTGGAGGTCTACATGTCTTGCAAATTTCGTGAAAATAAAAACTTCGTATTTCGTTCCAAATTTAATTTATTTCGATTAAGCCTGACGTACTGATTCAAAAAAGATATACATACCCCTATGAGAAAATGCACCGTTTGGCCGGAAAATGGAAAAAACTATAATTTTTTGTATAATTTGTTCATCATTTAAACATCCTTTAATCGGATATATTGGCGTCAATTTCGGTCCTAGAGTCAAACCGGTGCACTTTTCTTACATAAAATTTGCTACTTGTTCTTCTCAAGTGCTCAGATTTTTTCTACATCTTACGGTTCGTGAGAAAAAATTCCAATTGGAGGTCTACATGTCTTGCAAATTTCGTGAAAATAAAAACTTCGTATTTCGTTCCAAATTTAATTTATTTCGATTAAGCCTGATGTACTGATTCAAAAAAGATATACATACCCTTATGAGAAAATGCACCGTTTGGCCGGAAAATGGAAAAAACTGAAAAATTTTAATTTGATTTTTCTATTTTTTTTGCCAAACTGTGGGTAGGGGATAGAAAAAAAACACATATTTGGAATAAGTTAGACCAAGTGTATATATTAACATAAAAAAAACAATTTCCTAAAATTGGAATTTGCCCAAAAATGTTTAAAGGGGGTACCCTTGGACTTTTTTCAAAATTCAATAATCTGGCATATCGGCGTCAATTTCGGTCCTAGAGTCAAACTGGTGCACTTTTCTTACATAAAATTTGCTACTTGTTCTTCTCAAGTGCTCAGATTTTTTCTACATCTTACGGTTCGTGAGAAAAAATTCCAATTGGAGGTCTACATGTCTTGCAAATTTCGTGAAAATAAAAACTTCGTATTTCGTTCCAAATTTAATTTATTTCGATTAAGCCTGACGTACTGATTCAAAAAAGATATACATACTCCTATGACAAAATGCACCGTTTGGCCGGAAAATGGAAAAAACTATAATTTTTTGTATTATTTGTTCATCATTTAAACATCCTTTAATCGGATATATTGGCGTCAATTTCGGCCCTAGAGTCAAACCGGTGCACTTTTCTTACATAAAATTTGCTACTTGTTCTTCTTAAGTGCTTAGATTTTTTCTACATCTTACGGTTCGTGAGAAAAAATTCCAATTGGAGGTCTACATGTCTTGCAAATTTCGTGAAAATAAAAACTTCGTATTTCGTTCCAAATTTAATTTATTTCGATTAAGCCTGACGTACTGATTCAAAAAAGATATACATACCCTTATGAGAAAATGCACCGTTTGGCCGGAAAATGGAAAAAACTGAAAATTTTTAATTCGATTTTTCCATTTTTTTGCCAAACTGTGGGTAGGGGATAGAAAAAAAACACATATTTGGAATAAGTTAGACCTAGTGTATATATTAACATAAAAAAAACAATTTCCTAAAATTGGAATTTGCCCAAAAATGTTTAAAGGGGGTACCCTTGGACTTTTTTCAAAATTCAATAATCTGGCATATCGGCGTCAATTTCGGTCCTAGAGTCAAACTGATGCACTTTTCTTACATAAAATTTGCTGCTTGTTCTTCTCAAGTGCTCAGATTTTTTCTACATCTTACGGTTCGTGAGAAAAAATTCCAATTGGAGGTCTACATGTCTTGCAAATTTCGTGAAAATAAAAACTTCGTATTTCGTTCCAAATTTAATTTATTTCGATTAAGCCTGACGTACTGATTCAAAAAAGATATACATACCCTTATGAGAAAATGCACCGTTTGGCCGGAAAATGGAAAAAACTGAAAATTTTTAATTCGATTTTTCCATTTTTTTTGCCAAACTGTGGGTAGGGGATAGAAAAAAAACACATATTTGGAATAAGTTAGACCTAGTGTATATATTAACATAAAAAAAACAATTTCCTAAAATTGGAATTTGCCCAAAAATGTTTAAAGGGGGTACCCTTGGACTTTTTTCAAAATTCAATAATCTGGCATATCGGCGTCAATTTCGGTCCTAGAGTCAAACCGGTGCACTTTTCTTACATAAAATTTGCTACTTGTTCTTCTCAAGTGCTTAGATTTTTTCTACATCTTACGGTTCGTGAGAAAAAATTCCAATTGGAGGTCTACATGTCTTGCAAATTTCGTGAAAATAAAAACTTCGTATTTCGTTCCAAATTTAATTTATTTCGATTAAGCCTGACGTACTGATTCAAAAAAGATATACATACCCCTATGAGAAAATGCACCGTTTGGCCGGAAAATGGAAAAAACTATAATTTTTTGTATAATTTGTTCATCATTTAAACATCCTTTAATCGGATATATTGGCGTCAATTTCGGTCCTAGAGTCAAACCGGTGCACTTTTCTTACATAAAATTTGCTACTTGTTCTTCTCAAGTGCTTAGATTTTTTCTACATCTTACGGTTCGTGAGAAAAAATTCCAATTGGAGGTCTACATGTCTTGCAAATTTCGTGAAAATAAAAACTTCGTATTTCGTTCCAAATTTAATTTATTTCGATTAAGCCTGACGTACTGATTCAAAAAAGATATACATACCCTTATGAGAAAATGCACCGTTTGGCCGGAAAATGGAAAAAACTGAAAATTTTTAATTCGATTTTTCCATTTTTTTTGCCAAACTGTGGGTAGGGGATAGAAAAAAAAACACATATTTGGAATAAGTTAGACCTAGTGTATATATTAACATAAAAAAAACAATTTCCTAAAATTGGAATTTGCCCAAAAATGTTTAAAGGGGGTACCCTTGGACTTTTTTCAAAATTCAATAATCTGGCATATCGGCGTCAATTTCGGTCCTAGAGTCAAACTGATGCACTTTTCTTACATAAAATTTGCTGCTTGTTCTTCTCAAGTGCTCAGATTTTTTCTACATCTTACGGTTCGTGAGAAAAAATTCCAATTGGAGGTCTACATGTCTTGCAAATTTCGTGAAAATAAAAACTTCGTATTTCGTTCCAAATTTAATATATTTCGATTAAGCCTGACGTACTGATTCAAAAAAGATATACATACCCATATGACAAAATGCACCGTTTGGCCGGAAAATGGAAAAAACTATAATTTTTTGTATTATTTGTTCATCATTTAAACATCCTTTAATCGGATATATTGGCGTCAATTTCGGTCGTAGAGTCAAACCGGTGCACTTTTCTTACATAAAATTTGCTACTTGTTCTTCTCAAGTGCTCAGATTTTTTCTACATCTTACGGTTCGTGAGAAAAAATTCCAATTGGAGGTCTACATGTCTTGCAAATTTCGTGAAAATAAAAACTTCGTATTTCGTTCCAAATTTAATTTATTTCGATTAAGCCTGACGCTCTGATTCAAAAAAGATATACATACCCTTATGAGAAAATGCACCGTTTGGCCGGAAAATGGAAAAAACTGAAAATTTTTAATTCGATTTTTCCATTTTTTTTGCCAAACTGTGGGTAGGGGATAGAAAAAAAACACATATTTGGAATAAGTTAGACCTAGTGTATATATTAACATAAAAAAAACAATTTCCTAAAATTGGAATTTGCCCAAAAATGTTTAAAGGGGGTACCCTTGGACTTTTTTCAAAATTCAATAATCTGGCATATCGGCGTCAATTTCGGTCCTAGAGTCAAACTGGTGCACTTTTTTTACATAAAATTTGCTGCTTGTTCTTCTCAAGTGCTCAGATTTTTTCTACATCTTACGGTTCGTGAGAAAAAATTCCAATTGGAGGTCTACATGTCCTGCAAATTTCGTGAAAATAAAAACTTCGTATTTCGTTCCAAATTTAATTTATTTCGATTAAGCCTGACGTGCTGATTCAAAAAAGGTATACATACTCTTATGAGAAAATGCACCGTTTGGCCGGAAAATGGAAAAAACTGAAAATTTTTAATTCGATTTTTCCATTTTTTTTTGCCAAACTGTGGGTAGGGGATAGAAAAAAAAACACATATTTGGAATAAGTTAGACCTAGTGTATATATTAACATAAAAAAAACAATTTCCTAAAATTGGAATTTGCCCAAAAATGTTTAAAGGGGGTACCCTTGGACTTTTTTCAAAATTCAATAATCTGGCATATCGGCGTCAATTTCGGTCCTAGAGTCAAACTGACGCACTTTTCTTACATAAAATTTGCTGCTTGTTCTTCTTAAGTGCTCAGATTTTTTCTACATCTTACGGTTCGTGAGAAAAAATTCCAATTGGAGGTCTACATGTCTTGCAAATTTCGTGAAAATAAAAACTTCGTATTTCGTTCCAAATTTAATTTATTTCGATTAAGCCTGACGTACTGATTCAAAAAAGATATACATACCCCTATGAGAAAATGCACCGTTTGGCCGGAAAATGGAAAAAACTATAATTTTTTGTATAATTTGTTCATCATTTAAACATCCTTTAATCGGATATATTGGCGTCAATTTCGGTCCTAGAGTCAAACCGGTGCACTTTTCTTACATAAAATTTGCTACTTGTTCTTCTCAAGTGCTCAGATTTTTTCTACATCTTACGGTTCGTGAGAAAAAATTCCAATTGGAGGTCTACATGTCTTGCAAATTTCGTGAAAATAAAAACTTCGTATTTCGTTCCAAATTTAATTTATTTCGATTAAGCCTGATGTACTGATTCAAAAAAGATATACATACCCTTATGAGAAAATGCACCGTTTGGCCGGAAAATGGAAAAAACTGAAAATTTTTAATTTATATTTATATATTAACATAAAAAAAACAATTTCCTAAAATTGGAATTTGCCCAAAAATGTTTAAAGGGGGTACCCTTGGACTTTTTTCAAAATTCAATAATCTGGCATATCGGCGTCAATTTCGGTCCTAGAGTCAAACTGATGCACTTTTCTTACATAAAATTTGCTGCTTGTTCTTCTCAAGTGCTCAGATTTTTTCTACATCTTACGGTTCGTGAGAAAAAATTCCAATTGGAGGTCTACATGTCTTGCAAATTTCGTGAAAATAAAAACTTCGTATTTCGTTCCAAATTTAATTTATTTCGATTAAGCCTGACGCACTGATTCAAAAAAGATATACATACCCTTATGAGAAAATGCACCGTTTGGCCGGAAAATGGAAAAAACTGAAAATTTTTAATTCGATTTTTCCATTTTTTTTGCCAAACTGTGGGTAGGGGATAGAAAAAAAACACATATTTGGAATAAGTTAGACCTAGTGTATATATTAACATAAAAAAAACAATTTCCTAAAATTGGAATTTGCCCAAAAATGTTTAAAGGGGGTACCCTTGGACTTTTTTCAAAATTCAATAATCTGGCATATCGGCGTCAATTTCGGTCCTAGAGTCAAACTGGTGCACTTTTCTTACATAAAATTTGCTGCTTGTTCTTCTCAAGTGCTCAGATTTTTTCTACATCTTACGGTTCGTGAGAAAAAATTCCAATTGGAGGTCTACATGTCCTGCAAATTTCGTGAAAATAAAAACTTCGTATTTCGTTCCAAATTTAATTTATTTCGATTAAGCCTAACGTGCTGATTCAAAAAAGGTATACATACTCTTATGAGAAAATGCACCGTTTGGCCGGAAAATGGAAAAAACTGAAAATTTTTAATTCGATTTTTCCATTTTTTTTTGCCAAACTGTGGGTAGGGGATAGAAAAAAAACCACATATTTGGAATAAGTTAGACCTAGTGTATATATTAACATAAAAAAAACAATTTCCTAAAATTGGAATTTGCCCAAAAATGTTTAAAGGGGGTACCCTTGGACTTTTTTCAAAATTCAATAATCTGGCATATCGGCGTCAATTTCGGTCCTAGAGTCAAACTGATGCACTTTTCTTACATAAAATTTGCTGCTTGTTCTTCTCAAGTGCTCAGATTTTTTCTACATCTTACGGTTCGTGAGAAAAAATTCCAATTGGAGGTCTACATGTCTTGCAAATTTCGTGAAAATAAAAACTTCGTATTTCGTTCCAAATTTAATTTATTTCGATTAAGCCTGACGTACTGATTCAAAAAAGATATACATACCCCTATGAGAAAATGCACCGTTTGGCCGGAAAATGGAAAAAACTATAATTTTTTGTATAATTTGTTCATCATTTAAACATCCTTTAATCGGATATATTGGCGTCAATTTCGGTCCTAGAGTCAAACCGGTGCACTTTTCTTACATAAAATTTGCTACTTGTTCTTCTCAAGTGCTCAGATTTTTTCTACATCTTACGGTTCGTGAGAAAAAATTCCAATTGGAGGTCTACATGTCTTGCAAATTTCGTGAAAATAAAAACTTCGTATTTCGTTCCAAATTTAATTTATTTCGATTAAGCCTGATGTACTGATTCAAAAAAGATATACATACCCTTATGAGAAAATGCACCGTTTGGCCGGAAAATGGAAAAAACTGAAAATTTTTAATTTATATTTATATATTAACATAAAAAAAACAATTTCCTAAAATTGGAATTTGCCCAAAAATGTTTAAAGGGGGTACCCTTGGACTTTTTTCAAAATTCAATAATCTGGCATATCGGCGTCAATTTCGGTCCTAGAGTCAAACTGATGAACTTTTCTTACATAAAATTTGCTGCTTGTTCTTCTCAAGTGCTCAGATTTTTTCTACATCTTACGGTTCGTGAGAAAAAATTCCAATTGGAGGTCTACATGTCTTGCAAATTTCGTGAAAATAAAAACTTCGTATTTCGTTCCAAATTTAATTTATTTCGATTAAGCCTGACGTACTGATTCAAAAAAGATATACATACCCTTATGAGAAAATGCACCGTTTGGCCGGAAAATGGAAAAAACTGAAAATTTTTAATTCGATTTTTCCATTTTTTTTGCCAAACTGTGGGTAGGGGATAGAAAAAAAACACATATTTGGAATAAGTTAGACCTAGTGTATATATTAACATAAAAAAAACAATTTCCTAAAATTGGAATTTGCCCAAAAATGTTTAAAGGGGGTACCCTTGGACTTTTTTCAAAATTCAATAATCTGGCATATCGGCGTCAATTTCGGTCCTAGTGTCAAACTGATGCACTTTTCTTACATAAAATTTGCTGCTTGTTCTTCATAAGTGCTCAGATTTTTTCTACATCTTACGGTTCGTGAGAAAAAATTCCAATTGGAGGTCTACATGTCTTGCAAATTTCGTGAAAATAAAAACTTCGTATTTCGTTCCAAATTTAATTTATTTCGATTAAGCCTGATGTACTGATTCAAAAAAGATATACATACCCTTATGAGAAAATGCACCGTTTGGCCGGAAAATGGAAAAAACTGAAAATTTTTAATTTATATTTATATATTAACATAAAAAAAACAATTTCCTAAAATTGGAATTTGCCCAAAAATGTTTAAAGGGGGTACCCTTGGACTTTTTTCAAAATTCAATAATCTGGCATATCGGCGTCAATTTCGGTCCTAGAGTCAAACTGATGCACTTTTCTTACATAAAATTTGCTGCTTGTTCTTCTCAAGTGCTCAGATTTTTTCTACATCTTACGGTTCGTGAGAAAAAATTCCAATTGGAGGTCTACATGTCTTGCAAATTTCGTGAAAATAAAAACTTCGTATTTCGTTCCAAATTTAATTTATTTCGATTAAGCCTGACGTACTGATTCAAAAAAGATATACATACCCCTATGAGAAAATGCACCGTTTGGCCGGAAAATGGAAAAAACTATAATTTTTTGTATAATTTGTTCATCATTTAAACATCCTTTAATCGGATATATTGGCGTCAATTTCGGTCCTAGAGTCAAACCGGTGCACTTTTCTTACATAAAATTTGCTACTTGTTCTTCTCAAGTGCTCAGATTTTTTCTACATCTTACGGTTCGTGAGAAAAAATTCCAATTGGAGGTCTACATGTCTTGCAAATTTCGTGAAAATAAAAACTTCGTATTTCGTTCCAAATTTAATTTATTTCGATTAAGCCTGATGTACTGATTCAAAAAAGATATACATACCCTTATGAGAAAATGCACCGTTTGGCCGGAAAATGGAAAAAACTGAAAATTTTTAATTTATATTTATATATTAACATAAAAAAAACAATTTCCTAAAATTGGAATTTGCCCAAAAATGTTTAAAGGGGGTACCCTTGGACTTTTTTCAAAATTCAATAATCTGGCATATCGGCGTCAATTTCGGTCCTAGAGTCAAACTGATGAACTTTTCTTACATAAAATTTGCTGCTTGTTCTTCTCAAGTGCTCAGATTTTTTCTACATCTTACGGTTCGTGAGAAAAAATTCCAATTGGAGGTCTACATGTCTTGCAAATTTCGTGAAAATAAAAACTTCGTATTTCGTTCCAAATTTAATTTATTTCGATTAAGCCTGACGTACTGATTCAAAAAATATATACATACCCTTATGAGAAAATGCACCGTTTGGCCGGAAAATGGAAAAAACTGAAAATTTTTAATTCGATTTTTCCATTTTTTTTGCCAAACTGTGGGTAGGGGATAGAAAAAAAACACATATTTGGAATAAGTTAGACCTAGTGTATATATTAACATAAAAAAAACAATTTCCTAAAATTGGAATTTGCCCAAAAATGTTTAAAGGGGGTACCCTTGGACTTTTTTCAAAATTCAATAATCTGGCATATCGGCGTCAATTTCGGTCCTAGTGTCAAACTGATGCACTTTTCTTACATAAAATTTGCTGCTTGTTCTTCATAAGTGCTCAGATTTTTTCTACATCTTACGGTTCGTGAGAAAAAAATTCCAATTGGAGGTCTACATGTCTTGCAAATTTCGTGAAAATAAAAACTTTGTATTTCGTTCCAAATTTAATTTATTTCGATTAAGCCTGACGTACTGATTCAAAAAAGATATACATACCCCTATGAGAAAATGCACCGTTTGGCCGGAAAATGGAAAAAACTATAATTTTTTGTATAATTTGTTCATCATTTAAACATCCTTTAATCGGATATATTGGCGTCAATTTCGGTCCTAGAGTCAAACCGGTGCACTTTTCTTACATAAAATTTGCTACTTGTTCTTCTCAAGTGCTCAGATTTTTTCTACATCTTACGGTTCGTGAGAAAAAATTCCAATTGGAGGTCTACATGTCTTGCAAATTTCGTGAAAATAATAACTTCGTAAACTAAATATTTCGTAATTTATTTCGATTAAGCCTGATGTACTGATTCAAAAAAGATATACATACCCTTATGAGAAAATGCACCGTTTGGCCGGAAAATGGAAAAAACTGAAAATTTTTAATTTATATTTATATATTAACATAAAAAAAACAATTTCCTAAAATTGGAATTTGCCCAAAAATGTTTAAAGGGGGTACCCTTGGACTTTTTTCAAAATTCAATAATCTGGCATATCGGCGTCAATTTCGGTCCTAGAGTCAAACTGATGCACTTTTCTTACATAAAATTTGCTGCTTGTTCTTCTCAAGTGCTCAGATTTTTTCTACATCTTACGGTTCGTGAGAAAAAATTCCAATTGGAGGTCTACATGTCTTGCAAATTTCGTGAAAATAAAAACTTCGTATTTCGTTCCAAATTTAATTTATTTCGATTAAGCCTGACGTACTGATTCAAAAAAGATATACATACCCTTATGAGAAAATGCACCGTTTGGCCGGAAAATGGAAAAAACTGAAAATTTTTAATTCGATTTTTCCATTTTTTTTGCCAAACTGTGGGTAGGGGATAGAAAAAAAACACATATTTGGAATAAGTTAGACCTAGTGTATATATTAACATAAAAAAAACAATTTCCTAAAATTGGAATTTGCCCAAAAATGTTTAAAGGGGGTACCCTTGGACTTTTTTCAAAATTCAATAATCTGGCATATCGGCGTCAATTTCGGTCCTAGAGTCAAACTGATGCACTTTTCTTACATAAAATTTGCTGCTTGTTCTTCATAAGTGCTCAGATTTTTTCTACATCTTACGGTTCGTGAGAAAAAAATTCCAATTGGAGGTCTACATGTCTTGCAAATTTCGTGAAAATAAAAACTTCGTATTTCGTTCCAAATTTAATTTATTTCGATTAAGCCTGATGTACTGATTCAAAAAAGATATACATACCCTTATGAGAAAATGCACCGTTTGGCCGGAAAATGGAAAAAACTGAAAATTTTTAATTTATATTTATATATTAACATAAAAAAAACAATTTCCTAAAATTGGAATTTGCCCAAAAATGTTTAAAGGGGGTACCCTTGGACTTTTTTCAAAATTCAATAATCTGGCATATCGGCGTCAATTTCGGTCCTAGAGTCAAACTGATGAACTTTTCTTACATAAAATTTGCTGCTTGTTCTTCTCAAGTGCTCAGATTTTTTCTACATCTTACGGTTCGTGAGAAAAAATTCCAATTGGAGGTCTACATGTCTTGCAAATTTCGTGAAAATAAAAACTTCGTATTTCGTTCCAAATTTAATTTATTTCGATTAAGCCTGACGTACTGATTCAAAAAAGATATACATACCCTTATGAGAAAATGCACCGTTTGGCCGGAAAATGGAAAAAACTGAAAATTTTTAATTCGATTTTTCCATTTTTTTTGCCAAACTGTGGGTAGGGAATAGAAAAAAAACACATATTTGGAATAAGTTAGACCTAGTGTATATATTAACATAAAAAAAACAATTTCCTAAAATTGGAATTTGCCCAAAAATGTTTAAAGGGGGTACCCTTGGACTTTTTTCAAAATTCAATAATCTGGCATATCGGCGTCAATTTCGGTCCTAGAGTCAAACTGATGCACTTTTCTTACATAAAATTTGCTGCTTGTTCTTCATAAGTGCTCAGATTTTTTCTACATCTTACGGTTCGTGAGAAAAAAATTCCAATTGGAGGTCTACATGTCTTGCAAATTTCGTGAAAATAAAAACTTCGTATTTCGTTCCAAATTTAATTTATTTCGATTAAGCCTGACGTACTGATTCAAAAAAGATATACATACCCCTATGAGAAAATGCACCGTTTGGCCGGAAAATGGAAAAAACTATAATTTTTTGTATAATTTGTTCATCATTTAAACATCCTTTAATCGGATATATTGGCGTCAATTTCGGTCCTAGAGTCAAACCGGTGCACTTTTCTTACATAAAATTTGCTACTTGTTCTTCTCAAGTGCTCAGATTTTTTCTACATCTTACGGTTCGTGAGAAAAAATTCCAATTGGAGGTCTACATGTCTTGCAAATTTCGTGAAAATAAAAACTTCGTATTTCGTTCCAAATTTAATTTATTTCGATTAAGCCTGATGTACTGATTCAAAAAAGATATACATACCCTTATGAGAAAATGCACCGTTTGGCCGGAAAATGGAAAAAACTGAAAATTTTTAATTTATATTTATATATTAACATAAAAAAAACAATTTCCTAAAATTGAAATTTGCCCAAAAATGTTTAAAGGGGGTACCCTTGGACTTTTTTCAAAATTCAATAATCTGGCATATCGGCGTCAATTTCGGTCCTAGAGTCAAACTGATGCACTTTTCTTACATAAAATTTGCTGCTTGTTCTTCTCAAGTGCTCAGATTTTTTCTACATCTTACGGTTCGTGAGAAAAAATTCCAATTGGAGGTCTACATGTCTTGCAAATTTCGTGAAAATAAAAACTTCGTATTTCGTTCCAAATTTAATTTATTTCGATTAAGCCTGACGTACTGATTCAAAAAAGATATACATACCCTTATGAGAAAATGCACCGTTTGGCCGGAAAATGGAAAAAACTGAAAATTTTTAATTCGATTTTTCCATTTTTTTTGCCAAACTGTGGGTAGGGGATAGAAAAAAAACACATATTTGGAATAAGTTAGACCTAGTGTATATATTAACATAAAAAAAACAATTTCCTAAAATTGGAATTTGCCCAAAAATGTTTAAAGGGGGTACCCTTGGACTTTTTTCAAAATTCAATAATCTGGCATATCGGCGTCAATTTCGGTCCTAGAGTCAAACTGATGCACTTTTCTTACATAAAATTTGCTGCTTGTTCTTCATAAGTGCTCAGATTTTTTCTACATCTTACGGTTCGTGAGAAAAAAATTCCAATTGGAGGTCTACATGTCTTGCAAATTTCGTGAAAATAAAAACTTCGTATTTCGTTCCAAATTTAATTTATTTCGATTAAGCCTGACGTACTGATTCAAAAAAGATATACATACCCTTATGAGAAAATGCACCGTTTGGCCGGAAAATGGAAAAAACTATAATTTTTTGTATAATTTGTTCATCATTTAAACATCCTTTAATCGGATATATTGGCGTCAATTTCGGTCCTAGAGTCAAACCGGTGCACTTTTCTTACATAAAATTTGCTACTTGTTCTTCTCAAGTGCTCAGATTTTTTCTACATCTTACGGTTCGTGCAAATTTCGTGAAAATAAAAACTTCGTATTTCGTTCCAAATTTAATCTATTTCGATTAAGCCTGATGTACTGATTCAAAAAAGATATACATACCCTTATGAGAAAATGCACCGTTTGGCCGGAAAATGGAAAAAACTATAATTTTTTGTATAATTTGTTCATCATTTAAACATCCTTTAATCGGATATATTGGCGTCAATTTCGGTCCTAGAGTCAAACCGGTGCACTTTTCTTACATAAAATTTGCTACTTGTTCTTCTCAAGTGCTCAGATTTTTTCTACATCTTACGGTTCGTGCAAATTTCGTGAAAATAAAAACTTCGTATTTCGTTCCAAATTTAATTTATTTCGATTAAGCCTGACGTACTGATTCAAAAAAGATATACATACCCTTATGAGAAAATGCACCGTTTGGCCGGAAAATGGAAAAAACTGAAAATTTTTAATTCGATTTTTCCATTTTTTTTGCCAAACTGTGGGTAGGGAATAGAAAAAAACACATATTTGGAATAAGTTAGACCTAGTGTATATATTAACATAAAAAAAACAATTTCCTAAAATTGGAATTTGCCCAAAAATGTTTAAAGGGGGTACCCTTGGACTTTTTTCAAAATTCAATAATCTGGCATATCGGCGTCAATTTCGGTCCTAGAGTCAAACTGATGCACTTTTCTTACATAAAATTTGCTGCTTGTTCTTCATAAGTGCTCAGATTTTTTCTACATCTTACGGTTCGTGAGAAAAAAATTCCAATTGGAGGTCTACATGTCTTGCAAATTTCGTGAAAATAAAAACTTCGTATTTCGTTCCAAATTTAATTTATTTCGATTAAGCCTGACGTACTGATTCAAAAAAGATATACATACCCCTATGAGAAAATGCACCGTTTGGCCGGAAAATGGAAAAAACTATAATTTTTTGTATAATTTGTTCATCATTTAAACATCCTTTAATCGGATATATTGGCGTCAATTTCGGTCCTAGAGTCAAACCGGTGCACTTTTCTTACATAAAATTTGCTACTTGTTCTTCTCAAGTGCTCAGATTTTTTCTACATCTTACGGTTCGTGAGAAAAAATTCCAATTGGAGGTCTACATGTCTTGCAAATTTCGTGAAAATAAAAACTTCGTATTTCGTTCCAAATTTAATTTATTTCGATTAAGCCTGATGTACTGATTCAAAAAAGATATACATACCCTTATGAGAAAATGCACCGTTTGGCCGGAAAATGGAAAAAACTGAAAATTTTTAATTTATATTTATATATTAACATAAAAAAAACAATTTCCTAAAATTGGAATTTGCCCAAAAATGTTTAAAGGGGGTACCCTTGGACTTTTTTCAAAATTCAATAATCTGGCATATCGGCGTCAATTTCGGTCCTAGAGTCAAACTGATGCACTTTTCTTAAATAAAATTTGCTGCTTGTTCTTCTCAAGTGCTCAGATTTTTTCTACATCTTACGGTTCGTGAGAAAAAATTCCAATTGGAGGTCTACATGTCTTGCAAATTTCGTGAAAATAAAAACTTCGTATTTCGTTCCAAATTTAATTTATTTCGATTAAGCCTGACGTACTGATTCAAAAAAGATATACATACCCTTATGAGAAAATGCACCGTTTGGCCGGAAAATGGAAAAAACTGAAAATTTTTAATTCGATTTTTCCATTTTTTTTGCCAAACTGTGGGTAGGGGATAGAAAAAAAACACATATTTGGAATAAGTTAGACCTAGTGTATATATTAACATAAAAAAAACAATTTCCTAAAATTGGAATTTGCCCAAAAATGTTTAAAGGGGGTACCCTTGGACTTTTTTCAAAATTCAATAATCTGGCATATCGGCGTCAATTTCGGTCCTAGAGTCAAACTGATGCACTTTTCTTACATAAAATTTGCTGCTTGTTCTTCATAAGTGCTCAGATTTTTTCTACATCTTACGGTTCGTGAGAAAAAAATTCCAATTGGAGGTCTACATGTCTTGCAAATTTCGTGAAAATAAAAACTTCGTATTTCGTTCCAAATTTAATTTATTTCGATTAAGCCTGACGTACTGATTCAAAAAAGATATACATACCCTTATGAGAAAATGCACCGTTTGGCCGGAAAATGGAAAAAACTATAATTTTTTGTATAATTTGTTCATCATTTAAACATCCTTTAATCGGATATATTGGCGTCAATTTCGGTCCTAGAGTCAAACCGGTGCACTTTTCTTACATAAAATTTGCTACTTGTTCTTCTCAAGTGCTCAGATTTTTTCTACATCTTACGGTTCGTGCAAATTTCGTGAAAATAAAAACTTCGTATTTCGTTCCAAATTTAATTTATTTCGATTAAGCCTGATGTACTGATTCAAAAAAGATATACATACCCTTATGAGAAAATGCACCGTTTGGCCGGAAAATGGAAAAAACTATAATTTTTTGTATAATTTGTTCATCATTTAAACATCCTTTAATCGGATATATTGGCGTCAATTTCGGTCCTAGAGTCAAACCGGTGCACTTTTCTTACATAAAATTTGCTACTTGTTCTTCTCAAGTGCTCAGATTTTTTCTACATCTTACGGTTCGTGAGAAAAAATTCCAATTGGAGGTCTACATGTCTTGCAAATTTCATGAAAATAAAAACTTCGTATTTCGTTCCAAATTTAATTTATTTCGATTAAGCCTGACGTACTGATTCAAAAAAGATATACATACCCCTATGACAAAATGCACCGTTTGGCTGGAAAATAGAAAAAACTATAATTTTGTGTATTATTTGTTCATCATTTAAACATCCTTTAATCGGATATATTGGCGTCAATTTCGGTCCTAGAGTCAAACCGGTGCACTTTTCTTACATAAAATGTGCTACTTGTTCTTCTCAAGTGCTTAGATTTTTTCTACATCTTACGGTTCGTGAGAAAAAATTCCAATTGGAGGTCTACATGTCTTGCAAATTTCGTGAAAATAAAAACTTCGTATTTCGTTCCAAATTTAATTTATTTCGATTAAGCCTGATGTACTGATTCAAAAAAGATATACATACCCTTATGAGAAAATGCACCGTTTGGCCGGAAAATGGAAAAAACTGAAAATTTTTAATTCGATTTTTCTATTTTTTTTGCCAAACTGTGGGTAGGGGATAGAAAAAAAACACATATTTGGAATAAGTTAGACCAAGTGTATATATTAACATAAAAAAAACAATTTCCTAAAATTGGAATTTGCCCAAAAATGTTTAAAGGGGGTACCCTTGGACTTTTTTCAAAATTCAATAATCTGGCATATCGGCGTCAATTTTGGTCCTAGAGTCAAACTGGTGCACTTTTCTTACATAAAATTTGCTACTTGTTCTTCTCAAGTGCTCAGATTTTTTCTACATCTTACGGTTCGTGAGAAAAAATTCCAATTGGGGGTCTACATGTCTTGCAAATTTGCTACTTGTTCTTCTCAAGTGCTCAGATTTTTTCTACATCTTACGGTTCGTGAGAAAAAATTCCAATTGGAGGTCTACATGTCTTGCAAATTTCGTGAAAATAAAAACTTTGTATTTCGTTCCAAATTTAATTTATTTCGATTAAGCCTGACGTACTGATTCAAAAAAGATATACATACGCCTATGACAAAATGCACCGTTTGGCCGGAAAATGGAAAAAACTATAATTTTTTGTATTATTTGTTCATCATTTAAACATCCTTTAATCGGATATATTGGCGTCAATTTCGGTCCTAGAGTCAAACCGGTGCACTTTTCTTACATAAAATTTGCTACTTGTTCTTCTCAAGTGCTTAGATTTTTTCTACATCTTACGGTTCGTGAGAAAAAATTCCAATTGGAGGTCTACATGTCTTGCAAATTTCGTGAAAATAAAAACTTCGTATTTCGTTCCAAATTTAATTTATTTCGATTAAGCCTGACGTACTGATTCAAAACAGATATACATACCCTTATGAGAAAATGCACCGTTTGGCCGTAAAATGGAAAAAACTGAAAATTTTTAATTCGATTTTTCCATTTTTTTTGCCAAACTGTGGGTAGGGGATAGAAAAAAAACACATATTTGGAATAAGTTAGACCTAGTGTATATATTAACATAAAAAAAACAATTTCCTAAAATTGGAATTTGCCCAAAAATGTTTAAAGGGGGTACCCTTGGACTTTTTTCAAAATTCAATAATCTGGCATATCGGCGTCAATTTCGGTCCTAGAGTCAAACTGATGCACTTTTCTTACATAAAATTTGCTGCTTGTTCTTCTCAAGTGCTCAGATTTTTTCTACATCTTACGGTTCGTGAGAAAAAATTCCAATTGGAGGTCTACATGTCTTGCAAATTTCGTGAAAATAAAAACTTCGTATTTCGTTCCAAATTTAATTTATTTCGATTAAGTCTGACGTACTGATTCAAAAAAGATATACATACCCTTATGAGAAAATGCACCGTTTGGCCGGAAAATGGAAAAAACTATAATTTTTTGTATAATTTGTTCATCATTTAAACATCCTTTATTCGGATATATTGGCGTCAATTTCGGTCCTAGAGTCAAACCGGTGCACTTTTCTTACATAAAATTTGCTACTTGTTCTTCTCAAGTGCTCAGATTTTTTCTACATCTTACGGTTCGTGAGAAAAAATTCCAATTGGAGGTCTACATGTCTTGCAAATTTCGTGAAAATAAAAACTTCGTATTTCGTTCCAAATTTAATTTATTTCGATTAAGCCTGATGTACTGATTCAAAAAAGATATACATACCCTTATGAGAAAATGCACCGTTTGGCCGGAAAATGGAAAAAACTGAAAATTTTTAATTCGATTTTTCTATTTTTTTTGCCAAACTGTGGGTAGGGGATAGAAAAAAAACACATATTTGGAATAAGTTAGACCAAGTGTATATATTAACATAAAAAAAACAATTTCCTAAAATTGGAATTTGCCCAAAAATGTTTAAAGGGGGTACCCTTGGACTTTTTTCAAAATTCAATAATCTGGCATATCGGCGTCAATTTTGGTCCTAGAGTCAAACTGGTGCACTTTTCTTACATAAAATTTGCTACTTGTTCTTCTCAAGTGCTCAGATTTTTTCTACATCTTACGGTTCGTGAGAAAAAATTCCAATTGGGGGTCTACATGTCTTGCAAATTTCGTGAAAATAAAAACTTCGTATTTCGTTCCAAATTTAATTTATTTCGATTAAGCCTGACGTACTGATTCAAAAAAGATATACATACCCCTATGACAAAATGCACCGTTTGGCCGGAAAATGGAAAAAACTATAATTTTTTGTATTATTTGTTCATCATTTAAACATCCTTTAATCGGATATATTGGCGTCAATTTCGGTCCTAGAGTCAAACCGGTGCACTTTTCTTACATAAAATTTGCTACTTGTTCTTCTCAAGTGCTTAGATTTTTTCTACATCTTACGGTTCGTGAGAAAAAATTCCAATTGGAGGTCTACATGTCTTGCAAATTTCGTGAAAATAAAAACTTCGTATTTCGTTCCAAATTTAATTTATTTCGATTAAGCCTGACGTACTGATTCAAAACAGATATACATACCCTTATGAGAAAATGCACCGTTTGGCCGGAAAATGGAAAAAACTGAAAATTTTTAATTCGATTTTTCCATTTTTTTTGCCAAACTGTGGGTAGGGGATAGAAAAAAAACACATATTTGGAATAAGTTAGACCTAGTGTATATATTAACATAAAAAAAACAATTTCCTAAAATTGGAATTTGCCCAAAAATGTTTAAAGGGGGTACCCTTGGACTTTTTTCAAAATTCAATAATCTGGCATATCGGCGTCAATTTCGGTCCTAGAGTCAAACTGATGCACTTTTCTTACATAAAATTTGCTGCTTGTTCTTCTCAAGTGCTCAGATTTTTTCTACATCTTACGGTTCGTGAGAAAAAATTCCAATTGGAGGTCTACATGTCTTGCAAATTTCGTGAAAATAAAAACTTCGTATTTCGTTCCAAATTTAATTTATTTCGATTAAGTCTGACGTACTGATTCAAAAAAGATATACATACCCTTATGAGAAAATGCACCGTTTGGCCGGAAAATGGAAAAAACTGAAAATTTTTGAATTCGATTTTTCTATTTTTTTTGCCAAACTGTGGGTAGGGGATAGAAAAAAAACACATATTTGGAATAAGTTAGACCAAGTGTATATATTAACATAAAAAAAACAATTTCCTAAAATTGGAATTTGCCCAAAAATGTTTAAAGGGGGTACCCTTGGACTTTTTTCAAAATTCAATAATCTGGCATATCGGCGTCAATTTTGGTCCTAGAGTCAAACTGGTGCACTTTTCTTACATAAAATTTGCTACTTGTTCTTCTCAAGTGCTCAGATTTTTTCTACATCTTACGGTTCGTGAGAAAAAATTCCAATTGGGGGTCTACATGTTTTGCAAATTTCGTGAAAATAAAAACTTCGTATTTCGTTCCAAATTTAATTTATTTCGATTAAGCCTGACGTACTGATTCAAAAAAGATATACATACCCCTATGACAAAATGCACCGTTTGGCCGGAAAATGGAAAAAACTATAATTTTTTGTATTATTTGTTCATCATTTAAACATCCTTTAATCGGATATATTGGCGTCAATTTCGGTCCTAGAGTCAAACCGGTGCACTTTTCTTACATAAAATTTGCTACTTGTTCTTCTCAAGTGCTTAGATTTTTTCTACATCTTACGGTTCGTGAGAAAAAATTCCAATTGGAGGTCTACATGTCTTGCAAATTTCGTGAAAATAAAAACTTCGTATTTCGTTCCAAATTTAATTTATTTCGATTAAGCCTGATGTACTGATTCAAAAAAGATATACATACCCTTATGAGAAAATGCACCGTTTGGCCGGAAAATGGAAAAAACTGAAAATTTTTGAATTCGATTTTTCTATTTTTTTTGCCAAACTGTGGGTAGGGGATAGAAAAAAAACACATATTTGGAATAAGTTAGACCAAGTGTATATATTAACATAAAAAAAACAATTTCCTAAAATTGGAATTTGCCCAAAAATGTTTAAAGGGGGTACCCTTGGACTTTTTTCAAAATTCAATAATCTGGCATATCGGCGTCAATTTTGGTCCTAGAGTCAAACTGGTGCACTTTTCTTACATAAAATTTGCTACTTGTTCTTCTCAAGTGCTCAGATTTTTTCTACATCTTACGGTTCGTGAGAAAAAATTCCAATTGGGGGTCTACATGTTTTGCAAATTTCGTGAAAATAAAAACTTCGTATTTCGTTCCAAATTTAATTTATTTCGATTAAGCCTGACGTACTGATTCAAAAAAGATATACATACCCCTATGACAAAATGCACCGTTTGGCCGGAAAATGGAAAAAACTATAATTTTTTGTATTATTTGTTCATCATTTAAACATCCTTTAATCGGATATATTGGCGTCAATTTCGGTCCTAGAGTCAAACCGGTGCACTTTTCTTACATAAAATTTGCTACTTGTTCTTCTCAAGTGCTTAGATTTTTTCTACATCTTACGGTTCGTGAGAAAAAATTCCAATTGGAGGTCTACATGTCTTGCAAATTTCGTGAAAATAAAAACTTCGTATTTCGTTCCAAATTTAATTTATTTCGATTAAGCCTGACGTACTGATTCAAAAAAGATATACATACCCCTATGAGAAAATGCACCGTTTGGCCGGAAAATGGAAAAAACTATAATTTTTTGTATAATTTGTTCATCATTTAAACATCCTTTAATCGGATATATTGGCGTCAATTTCGGTCCTAGAGTCAAACCGGTGCACTTTTCTTACATAAAATTTGCTACTTGTTCTTCTCAAGTGCTCAGATTTTTTCTACATCTTACGGTTCGTGAGAAAAAATTCCAATTGGAGGTCTACATGTCTTGCAAATTTCGTGAAAATAAAAACTTCGTATTTCGTTCCAAATTTAATTTATTTCGATTAAGCCTGATGTACTGATTCAAAAAAGATATACATACCCTTATGAGAAAATGCACCGTTTGGCCGGAAAATGGAAAAAACTGAAAATTTTTAATTTATATTTATATATTAACATAAAAAAAACAATTTCCTAAAATTGGAATTTGCCCAAAAATGTTTAAAGGGGGTACCCTTGGACTTTTTTCAAAATTCAATAATCTGGCATATCGGCGTCAATTTCGGTCCTAGAGTCAAACTGATGCACTTTTCTTACATAAAATTTGCTGCTTGTTCTTCTCAAGTGCTCAGATTTTTTCTACATCTTACGGTTCGTGAGAAAAAATTCCAATTGGAGGTCTACATGTCTTGCAAATTTCGTGAAAATAAAAACTTCGTATTTCGTTCCAAATTTAATTTATTTCGATTAAGCCTGACGTACTGATTCAAAAAAGATATACATACCCTTATGAGAAAATGCACCGTTTGGCCGGAAAATGGAAAAAACTGAAAATTTTTAATTCGATTTTTCCATTTTTTTTGCCAAACTGTGGGTAGGGGATAGAAAAAAAACACATATTTGGAATAAGTTAGACCTAGTGTATATATTAACATAAAAAAAACAATTTCCTAAAATTGGAATTTGCCCAAAAATGTTTAAAGGGGGTACCCTTGGACTTTTTTCAAAATTCAATAATCTGGCATATCGGCGTCAATTTCGGTCCTAGAGTCAAACTGATGCACTTTTCTTACATAAAATTTGCTGCTTGTTCTTCATAAGTGCTCAGATTTTTTCTACATCTTACGGTTCGTGAGAAAAAAATTCCAATTGGAGGTCTACATGTCTTGCAAATTTCGTGAAAATAAAAACTTCGTATTTCGTTCCAAATTTAATTTATTTCGATTAAGCCTGATGTACTGATTCAAAAAAGATATACATACCCTTATGAGAAAATGCACCGTTTGGCCGGAAAATGGAAAAAACTGAAAATTTTTAATTTATATTTATATATTAACATAAAAAAAACAATTTCCTAAAATTGGAATTTGCCCAAAAATGTTTAAAGGGGGTACCCTTGGACTTTTTTCAAAATTCAATAATCTGGCATATCGGCGTCAATTTCGGTCCTAGAGTCAAACTGATGAACTTTTCTTACATAAAATTTGCTGCTTGTTCTTCTCAAGTGCTCAGATTTTTTCTACATCTTACGGTTCGTGAGAAAAAATTCCAATTGGAGGTCTACATGTCTTGCAAATTTCGTGAAAATAAAAACTTCGTATTTCGTTCCAAATTTAATTTATTTCGATTAAGCCTGACGTACTGATTCAAAAAAGATATACATACCCTTATGAGAAAATGCACCGTTTGGCCGGAAAATGGAAAAAACTGAAAATTTTTAATTCGATTTTTCCATTTTTTTTGCCAAACTGTGGGTAGGGAATAGAAAAAAAACACATATTTGGAATAAGTTAGACCTAGTGTATATATTAACATAAAAAAAACAATTTCCTAAAATTGGAATTTGCCCAAAAATGTTTAAAGGGGGTACCCTTGGACTTTTTTCAAAATTCAATAATCTGGCATATCGGCGTCAATTTTGGTCCTAGAGTCAAACTGGTGCACTTTTCTTACATAAAATTTGCTACTTGTTCTTCTCAAGTGCTCAGATTTTTTCTACATCTTACGGTTCGTGAGAAAAAATTCCAATTGGGGGTCTACATGTTTTGCAAATTTCGTGAAAATAAAAACTTCGTATTTCGTTCCAAATTTAATTTATTTCGATTAAGCCTGACGTACTGATTCAAAAAAGATATACATACCCCTATGACAAAATGCACCGTTTGGCCGGAAAATGGAAAAAACTATAATTTTTTGTATTATTTGTTCATCATTTAAACATCCTTTAATCGGATATATTGGCGTCAATTTCGGTCCTAGAGTCAAACCGGTGCACTTTTCTTACATAAAATTTGCTACTTGTTCTTCTCAAGTGCTTAGATTTTTTCTACATCTTACGGTTCGTGAGAAAAAATTCCAATTGGAGGTCTACATGTCTTGCAAATTTCGTGAAAATAAAAACTTCGTATTTCGTTCCAAATTTAATCTATTTCGATTAAGCCTGATGTACTGATTCAAAAAAGATATACATACCCTTATGAGAAAATGCACCGTTTGGCCGGAAAATGGAAAAAACTATAATTTTTTGTATAATTTGTTCATCATTTAAACATCCTTTAATCGGATATATTGGCGTCAATTTCGGTCCTAGAGTCAAACCGGTGCACTTTTCTTACATAAAATTTGCTACTTGTTCTTCTCAAGTGCTCAGATTTTTTCTACATCTTACGGTTCGTGCAAATTTCGTGAAAATAAAAACTTCGTATTTCGTTCCAAATTTAATTTATTTCGATTAAGCCTGACGTACTGATTCAAAAAAGATATACATACCCTTATGAGAAAATGCACCGTTTGGCCGGAAAATGGAAAAAACTGAAAATTTTTAATTCGATTTTTCCATTTTTTTTGCCAAACTGTGGGTAGGGAATAGAAAAAAAACACATATTTGGAATAAGTTAGACCTAGTGTATATATTAACATAAAAAAAACAATTTCCTAAAATTGGAATTTGCCCAAAAATGTTTAAAGGGGGTACCCTTGGACTTTTTTCAAAATTCAATAATCTGGCATATCGGCGTCAATTTCGGTCCTAGAGTCAAACTGATGCACTTTTCTTACATAAAATTTGCTGCTTGTTCTTCATAAGTGCTCAGATTTTTTCTACATCTTACGGTTCGTGAGAAAAAAATTCCAATTGGAGGTCTACATGTCTTGCAAATTTCGTGAAAATAAAAACTTCGTATTTCGTTCCAAATTTAATTTATTTCGATTAAGCCTGACGTACTGATTCAAAAAAGATATACATACCCCTATGAGAAAATGCACCGTTTGGCCGGAAAATGGAAAAAACTATAATTTTTTGTATAATTTGTTCATCATTTAAACATCCTTTAATCGGATATATTGGCGTCAATTTCGGTCCTAGAGTCAAACCGGTGCACTTTTCTTACATAAAATTTGCTACTTGTTCTTCTCAAGTGCTCAGATTTTTTCTACATCTTACGGTTCGTGAGAAAAAATTCCAATTGGAGGTCTACATGTCTTGCAAATTTCGTGAAAATAAAAACTTCGTATTTCGTTCCAAATTTAATTTATTTCGATTAAGCCTGATGTACTGATTCAAAAAAGATATACATACCCTTATGAGAAAATGCACCGTTTGGCCGGAAAATGGAAAAAACTGAAAATTTTTAATTTATATTTATATATTAACATAAAAAAAACAATTTCCTAAAATTGGAATTTGCCCAAAAATGTTTAAAGGGGGTACCCTTGGACTTTTTTCAAAATTCAATAATCTGGCATATCGGCGTCAATTTCGGTCCTAGAGTCAAACTGATGCACTTTTCTTAAATAAAATTTGCTGCTTGTTCTTCTCAAGTGCTCAGATTTTTTCTACATCTTACGGTTCGTGAGAAAAAATTCCAATTGGAGGTCTACATGTCTTGCAAATTTCGTGAAAATAAAAACTTCGTATTTCGTTCCAAATTTAATTTATTTCGATTAAGCCTGACGTACTGATTCAAAAAAGATATACATACCCTTATGAGAAAATGCACCGTTTGGCCGGAAAATGGAAAAAACTGAAAATTTTTAATTCGATTTTTCCATTTTTTTTGCCAAACTGTGGGTAGGGGATAGAAAAAAAACACATATTTGGAATAAGTTAGACCTAGTGTATATATTAACATAAAAAAAACAATTTCCTAAAATTGGAATTTGCCCAAAAATGTTTAAAGGGGGTACCCTTGGACTTTTTTCAAAATTCAATAATCTGGCATATCGGCGTCAATTTCGGTCCTAGAGTCAAACTGATGCACTTTTCTTACATAAAATTTGCTGCTTGTTCTTCATAAGTGCTCAGATTTTTTCTACATCTTACGGTTCGTGAGAAAAAAATTCCAATTGGAGGTCTACATGTCTTGCAAATTTCGTGAAAATAAAAACTTCGTATTTCGTTCCAAATTTAATTTATTTCGATTAAGCCTGACGTACTGATTCAAAAAAGATATACATACCCTTATGAGAAAATGCACCGTTTGGCCGGAAAATGGAAAAAACTATAATTTTTTGTATAATTTGTTCATCATTTAAACATCCTTTAATCGGATATATTGGCGTCAATTTCGGTCCTAGAGTCAAACCGGTGCACTTTTCTTACATAAAATTTGCTACTTGTTCTTCTCAAGTGCTCAGATTTTTTCTACATCTTACGGTTCGTGCAAATTTCGTGAAAATAAAAACTTCGTATTTCGTTCCAAATTTAATTTATTTCGATTAAGCCTGATGTACTGATTCAAAAAAGATATACATACCCTTATGAGAAAATGCACCGTTTGGCCGGAAAATGGAAAAAACTATAATTTTTTGTATAATTTGTTCATCATTTAAACATCCTTTAATCGGATATATTGGCGTCAATTTCGGTCCTAGAGTCAAACCGGTGCACTTTTCTTACATAAAATTTGCTACTTGTTCTTCTCAAGTGCTCAGATTTTTTCTACATCTTACGGTTCGTGAGAAAAAATTCCAATTGGAGGTCTACATGTCTTGCAAATTTCATGAAAATAAAAACTTCGTATTTCGTTCCAAATTTAATTTATTTCGATTAAGCCTGACGTACTGATTCAAAAAAGATATACATACCCCTATGACAAAATGCACCGTTTGGCCGGAAAATAGAAAAAACTATAATTTTGTGTATTATTTGTTCATCATTTAAACATCCTTTAATCGGATATATTGGCGTCAATTTCGGTCCTAGAGTCAAACCGGTGCACTTTTCTTACATAAAATGTGCTACTTGTTCTTCTCAAGTGCTTAGATTTTTTCTACATCTTACGGTTCGTGAGAAAAAATTCCAATTGGAGGTCTACATGTCTTGCAAATTTCGTGAAAATAAAAACTTCGTATTTCGTTCCAAATTTAATTTATTTCGATTAAGCCTGATGTACTGATTCAAAAAAGATATACATACCCTTATGAGAAAATGCACCGTTTGGCCGGAAAATGGAAAAAACTGAAAATTTTTAATTCGATTTTTCTATTTTTTTTGCCAAACTGTGGGTAGGGGATAGAAAAAAAACACATATTTGGAATAAGTTAGACCAAGTGTATATATTAACATAAAAAAAACAATTTCCTAAAATTGGAATTTGCCCAAAAATGTTTAAAGGGGGTACCCTTGGACTTTTTTCAAAATTCAATAATCTGGCATATCGGCGTCAATTTTGGTCCTAGAGTCAAACTGGTGCACTTTTCTTACATAAAATTTGCTACTTGTTCTTCTCAAGTGCTCAGATTTTTTCTACATCTTACGGTTCGTGAGAAAAAATTCCAATTGGGGGTCTACATGTCTTGCAAATTTGCTACTTGTTCTTCTCAAGTGCTCAGATTTTTTCTACATCTTACGGTTCGTGAGAAAAAATTCCAATTGGAGGTCTACATGTCTTGCAAATTTCGTGAAAATAAAAACTTTGTATTTCGTTCCAAATTTAATTTATTTCGATTAAGCCTGACGTACTGATTCAAAAAAGATATACATACGCCTATGACAAAATGCACCGTTTGGCCGGAAAATGGAAAAAACTATAATTTTTTGTATTATTTGTTCATCATTTAAACATCCTTTAATCGGATATATTGGCGTCAATTTCGGTCCTAGAGTCAAACCGGTGCACTTTTCTTACATAAAATTTGCTACTTGTTCTTCTCAAGTGCTTAGATTTTTTCTACATCTTACGGTTCGTGAGAAAAAATTCCAATTGGAGGTCTACATGTCTTGCAAATTTCGTGAAAATAAAAACTTCGTATTTCGTTCCAAATTTAATTTATTTCGATTAAGCCTGACGTACTGATTCAAAACAGATATACATACCCTTATGAGAAAATGCACCGTTTGGCCGTAAAATGGAAAAAACTGAAAATTTTTAATTCGATTTTTCCATTTTTTTTGCCAAACTGTGGGTAGGGGATAGAAAAAAAACACATATTTGGAATAAGTTAGACCTAGTGTATATATTAACATAAAAAAAACAATTTCCTAAAATTGGAATTTGCCCAAAAATGTTTAAAGGGGGTACCCTTGGACTTTTTTCAAAATTCAATAATCTGGCATATCGGCGTCAATTTCGGTCCTAGAGTCAAACTGATGCACTTTTCTTACATAAAATTTGCTGCTTGTTCTTCTCAAGTGCTCAGATTTTTTCTACATCTTACGGTTCGTGAGAAAAAATTCCAATTGGAGGTCTACATGTCTTGCAAATTTCGTGAAAATAAAAACTTCGTATTTCGTTCCAAATTTAATTTATTTCGATTAAGTCTGACGTACTGATTCAAAAAAGATATACATACCCTTATGAGAAAATGCACCGTTTGGCCGGAAAATGGAAAAAACTATAATTTTTTGTATAATTTGTTCATCATTTAAACATCCTTTATTCGGATATATTGGCGTCAATTTCGGTCCTAGAGTCAAACCGGTGCACTTTTCTTACATAAAATTTGCTACTTGTTCTTCTCAAGTGCTCAGATTTTTTCTACATCTTACGGTTCGTGAGAAAAAATTCCAATTGGAGGTCTACATGTCTTGCAAATTTCGTGAAAATAAAAACTTCGTATTTCGTTCCAAATTTAATTTATTTCGATTAAGCCTGATGTACTGATTCAAAAAAGATATACATACCCTTATGAGAAAATGCACCGTTTGGCCGGAAAATGGAAAAAACTGAAAATTTTTAATTCGATTTTTCTATTTTTTTTGCCAAACTGTGGGTAGGGGATAGAAAAAAAACACATATTTGGAATAAGTTAGACCAAGTGTATATATTAACATAAAAAAAACAATTTCCTAAAATTGGAATTTGCCCAAAAATGTTTAAAGGGGGTACCCTTGGACTTTTTTCAAAATTCAATAATCTGGCATATCGGCGTCAATTTTGGTCCTAGAGTCAAACTGGTGCACTTTTCTTACATAAAATTTGCTACTTGTTCTTCTCAAGTGCTCAGATTTTTTCTACATCTTACGGTTCGTGAGAAAAAATTCCAATTGGGGGTCTACATGTCTTGCAAATTTCGTGAAAATAAAAACTTCGTATTTCGTTCCAAATTTAATTTATTTCGATTAAGCCTGACGTACTGATTCAAAAAAGATATACATACCCCTATGACAAAATGCACCGTTTGGCCGGAAAATGGAAAAAACTATAATTTTTTGTATTATTTGTTCATCATTTAAACATCCTTTAATCGGATATATTGGCGTCAATTTCGGTCCTAGAGTCAAACCGGTGCACTTTTCTTACATAAAATTTGCTACTTGTTCTTCTCAAGTGCTTAGATTTTTTCTACATCTTACGGTTCGTGAGAAAAAATTCCAATTGGAGGTCTACATGTCTTGCAAATTTCGTGAAAATAAAAACTTCGTATTTCGTTCCAAATTTAATTTATTTCGATTAAGCCTGACGTACTGATTCAAAACAGATATACATACCCTTATGAGAAAATGCACCGTTTGGCCGGAAAATGGAAAAAACTGAAAATTTTTAATTCGATTTTTCCATTTTTTTTGCCAAACTGTGGGTAGGGGATAGAAAAAAAACACATATTTGGAATAAGTTAGACCTAGTGTATATATTAACATAAAAAAAACAATTTCCTAAAATTGGAATTTGCCCAAAAATGTTTAAAGGGGGTACCCTTGGACTTTTTTCAAAATTCAATAATCTGGCATATCGGCGTCAATTTCGGTCCTAGAGTCAAACTGATGCACTTTTCTTACATAAAATTTGCTGCTTGTTCTTCTCAAGTGCTCAGATTTTTTCTACATCTTACGGTTCGTGAGAAAAAATTCCAATTGGAGGTCTACATGTCTTGCAAATTTCGTGAAAATAAAAACTTCGTATTTCGTTCCAAATTTAATTTATTTCGATTAAGTCTGACGTACTGATTCAAAAAAGATATACATACCCTTATGAGAAAATGCACCGTTTGGCCGGAAAATGGAAAAAACTGAAAATTTTTGAATTCGATTTTTCTATTTTTTTTGCCAAACTGTGGGTAGGGGATAGAAAAAAAACACATATTTGGAATAAGTTAGACCAAGTGTATATATTAACATAAAAAAAACAATTTCCTAAAATTGGAATTTGCCCAAAAATGTTTAAAGGGGGTACCCTTGGACTTTTTTCAAAATTCAATAATCTGGCATATCGGCGTCAATTTTGGTCCTAGAGTCAAACTGGTGCACTTTTCTTACATAAAATTTGCTACTTGTTCTTCTCAAGTGCTCAGATTTTTTCTACATCTTACGGTTCGTGAGAAAAAATTCCAATTGGGGGTCTACATGTTTTGCAAATTTCGTGAAAATAAAAACTTCGTATTTCGTTCCAAATTTAATTTATTTCGATTAAGCCTGACGTACTGATTCAAAAAAGATATACATACCCCTATGACAAAATGCACCGTTTGGCCGGAAAATGGAAAAAACTATAATTTTTTGTATTATTTGTTCATCATTTAAACATCCTTTAATCGGATATATTGGCGTCAATTTCGGTCCTAGAGTCAAACCGGTGCACTTTTCTTACATAAAATTTGCTACTTGTTCTTCTCAAGTGCTTAGATTTTTTCTACATCTTACGGTTCGTGAGAAAAAATTCCAATTGGAGGTCTACATGTCTTGCAAATTTCGTGAAAATAAAAACTTCGTATTTCGTTCCAAATTTAATTTATTTCGATTAAGCCTGATGTACTGATTCAAAAAAGATATACATACCCTTATGAGAAAATGCACCGTTTGGCCGGAAAATGGAAAAAACTGAAAATTTTTGAATTCGATTTTTCTATTTTTTTTGCCAAACTGTGGGTAGGGGATAGAAAAAAAACACATATTTGGAATAAGTTAGACCAAGTGTATATATTAACATAAAAAAAACAATTTCCTAAAATTGGAATTTGCCCAAAAATGTTTAAAGGGGGTACCCTTGGACTTTTTTCAAAATTCAATAATCTGGCATATCGGCGTCAATTTTGGTCCTAGAGTCAAACTGGTGCACTTTTCTTACATAAAATTTGCTACTTGTTCTTCTCAAGTGCTCAGATTTTTTCTACATCTTACGGTTCGTGAGAAAAAATTCCAATTGGGGGTCTACATGTTTTGCAAATTTCGTGAAAATAAAAACTTCGTATTTCGTTCCAAATTTAATTTATTTCGATTAAGCCTGACGTACTGATTCAAAAAAGATATACATACCCCTATGACAAAATGCACCGTTTGGCCGGAAAATGGAAAAAACTATAATTTTTTGTATTATTTGTTCATCATTTAAACATCCTTTAATCGGATATATTGGCGTCAATTTCGGTCCTAGAGTCAAACCGGTGCACTTTTCTTACATAAAATTTGCTACTTGTTCTTCTCAAGTGCTTAGATTTTTTCTACATCTTACGGTTCGTGAGAAAAAATTCCAATTGGAGGTCTACATGTCTTGCAAATTTCGTGAAAATAAAAACTTCGTATTTCGTTCCAAATTTAATTTATTTCGATTAAGCCTGACGTACTGATTCAAAAAAGATATACATACCCCTATGAGAAAATGCACCGTTTGGCCGGAAAATGGAAAAAACTATAATTTTTTGTATAATTTGTTCATCATTTAAACATCCTTTAATCGGATATATTGGCGTCAATTTCGGTCCTAGAGTCAAACCGGTGCACTTTTCTTACATAAAATTTGCTACTTGTTCTTCTCAAGTGCTCAGATTTTTTCTACATCTTACGGTTCGTGAGAAAAAATTCCAATTGGAGGTCTACATGTCTTGCAAATTTCGTGAAAATAAAAACTTCGTATTTCGTTCCAAATTTAATTTATTTCGATTAAGCCTGATGTACTGATTCAAAAAAGATATACATACCCTTATGAGAAAATGCACCGTTTGGCCGGAAAATGGAAAAAACTGAAAATTTTTAATTTATATTTATATATTAACATAAAAAAAACAATTTCCTAAAATTGGAATTTGCCCAAAAATGTTTAAAGGGGGTACCCTTGGACTTTTTTCAAAATTCAATAATCTGGCATATCGGCGTCAATTTCGGTCCTAGAGTCAAACTGATGCACTTTTCTTACATAAAATTTGCTGCTTGTTCTTCTCAAGTGCTCAGATTTTTTCTACATCTTACGGTTCGTGAGAAAAAATTCCAATTGGAGGTCTACATGTCTTGCAAATTTCGTGAAAATAAAAACTTCGTATTTCGTTCCAAATTTAATTTATTTCGATTAAGCCTGACGTACTGATTCAAAAAAGATATACATACCCTTATGAGAAAATGCACCGTTTGGCCGGAAAATGGAAAAAACTGAAAATTTTTAATTCGATTTTTCCATTTTTTTTGCCAAACTGTGGGTAGGGGATAGAAAAAAAACACATATTTGGAATAAGTTAGACCTAGTGTATATATTAACATAAAAAAAACAATTTCCTAAAATTGGAATTTGCCCAAAAATGTTTAAAGGGGGTACCCTTGGACTTTTTTCAAAATTCAATAATCTGGCATATCGGCGTCAATTTCGGTCCTAGAGTCAAACTGATGCACTTTTCTTACATAAAATTTGCTGCTTGTTCTTCATAAGTGCTCAGATTTTTTCTACATCTTACGGTTCGTGAGAAAAAAATTCCAATTGGAGGTCTACATGTCTTGCAAATTTCGTGAAAATAAAAACTTCGTATTTCGTTCCAAATTTAATTTATTTCGATTAAGCCTGATGTACTGATTCAAAAAAGATATACATACCCTTATGAGAAAATGCACCGTTTGGCCGGAAAATGGAAAAAACTGAAAATTTTTAATTTATATTTATATATTAACATAAAAAAAACAATTTCCTAAAATTGGAATTTGCCCAAAAATGTTTAAAGGGGGTACCCTTGGACTTTTTTCAAAATTCAATAATCTGGCATATCGGCGTCAATTTCGGTCCTAGAGTCAAACTGATGAACTTTTCTTACATAAAATTTGCTGCTTGTTCTTCTCAAGTGCTCAGATTTTTTCTACATCTTACGGTTCGTGAGAAAAAATTCCAATTGGAGGTCTACATGTCTTGCAAATTTCGTGAAAATAAAAACTTCGTATTTCGTTCCAAATTTAATTTATTTCGATTAAGCCTGACGTACTGATTCAAAAAAGATATACATACCCTTATGAGAAAATGCACCGTTTGGCCGGAAAATGGAAAAAACTGAAAATTTTTAATTCGATTTTTCCATTTTTTTTGCCAAACTGTGGGTAGGGAATAGAAAAAAAACACATATTTGGAATAAGTTAGACCTAGTGTATATATTAACATAAAAAAAACAATTTCCTAAAATTGGAATTTGCCCAAAAATGTTTAAAGGGGGTACCCTTGGACTTTTTTCAAAATTCAATAATCTGGCATATCGGCGTCAATTTTGGTCCTAGAGTCAAACTGGTGCACTTTTCTTACATAAAATTTGCTACTTGTTCTTCTCAAGTGCTCAGATTTTTTCTACATCTTACGGTTCGTGAGAAAAAATTCCAATTGGGGGTCTACATGTTTTGCAAATTTCGTGAAAATAAAAACTTCGTATTTCGTTCCAAATTTAATTTATTTCGATTAAGCCTGACGTACTGATTCAAAAAAGATATACATACCCCTATGACAAAATGCACCGTTTGGCCGGAAAATGGAAAAAACTATAATTTTTTGTATTATTTGTTCATCATTTAAACATCCTTTAATCGGATATATTGGCGTCAATTTCGGTCCTAGAGTCAAACCGGTGCACTTTTCTTACATAAAATTTGCTACTTGTTCTTCTCAAGTGCTTAGATTTTTTCTACATCTTACGGTTCGTGAGAAAAAATTCCAATTGGAGGTCTACATGTCTTGCAAATTTCGTGAAAATAAAAACTTCGTATTTCGTTCCAAATTTAATTTATTTCGATTAAGCCTGATGTACTGATTCAAAAAAGATATACATACCCTTATGAGAAAATGCACCGTTTGGCCGGAAAATGGAAAAAACTGAAAATTTTTGAATTCGATTTTTCTATTTTTTTTGCCAAACTGTGGGTAGGGGATAGAAAAAAAACACATATTTGGAATAAGTTAGACCAAGTGTATATATTAACATAAAAAAAACAATTTCCTAAAATTGGAATTTGCCCAAAAATGTTTAAAGGGGGTACCCTTGGACTTTTTTCAAAATTCAATAATCTGGCATATCGGCGTCAATTTTGGTCCTAGAGTCAAACTGGTGCACTTTTCTTACATAAAATTTGCTACTTGTTCTTCTCAAGTGCTCAGATTTTTTCTACATCTTACGGTTCGTGAGAAAAAATTCCAATTGGGGGTCTACATGTTTTGCAAATTTCGTGAAAATAAAAACTTCGTATTTCGTTCCAAATTTAATTTATTTCGATTAAGCCTGACGTACTGATTCAAAAAAGATATACATACCCCTATGACAAAATGCACCGTTTGGCCGGAAAATGGAAAAAACTATAATTTTTTGTATTATTTGTTCATCATTTAAACATCCTTTAATCGGATATATTGGCGTCAATTTCGGTCCTAGAGTCAAACCGGTGCACTTTTCTTACATAAAATTTGCTACTTGTTCTTCTCAAGTGCTTAGATTTTTTCTACATCTTACGGTTCGTGAGAAAAAATTCCAATTGGAGGTCTACATGTCTTGCAAATTTCGTGAAAATAAAAACTTCGTATTTCGTTCCAAATTTAATTTATTTCGATTAAGCCTGACGTACTGATTCAAAAAAGATATACATACCCCTATGAGAAAATGCACCGTTTGGCCGGAAAATGGAAAAAACTATAATTTTTTGTATAATTTGTTCATCATTTAAACATCCTTTAATCGGATATATTGGCGTCAATTTCGGTCCTAGAGTCAAACCGGTGCACTTTTCTTACATAAAATTTGCTACTTGTTCTTCTCAAGTGCTCAGATTTTTTCTACATCTTACGGTTCGTGAGAAAAAATTCCAATTGGAGGTCTACATGTCTTGCAAATTTCGTGAAAATAAAAACTTCGTATTTCGTTCCAAATTTAATTTATTTCGATTAAGCCTGATGTACTGATTCAAAAAAGATATACATACCCTTATGAGAAAATGCACCGTTTGGCCGGAAAATGGAAAAAACTGAAAATTTTTAATTTATATTTATATATTAACATAAAAAAAACAATTTCCTAAAATTGGAATTTGCCCAAAAATGTTTAAAGGGGGTACCCTTGGACTTTTTTCAAAATTCAATAATCTGGCATATCGGCGTCAATTTCGGTCCTAGAGTCAAACTGATGCACTTTTCTTACATAAAATTTGCTGCTTGTTCTTCTCAAGTGCTCAGATTTTTTCTACATCTTACGGTTCGTGAGAAAAAATTCCAATTGGAGGTCTACATGTCTTGCAAATTTCGTGAAAATAAAAACTTCGTATTTCGTTCCAAATTTAATTTATTTCGATTAAGCCTGACGTACTGATTCAAAAAAGATATACATACCCTTATGAGAAAATGCACCGTTTGGCCGGAAAATGGAAAAAACTGAAAATTTTTAATTCGATTTTTCCATTTTTTTTGCCAAACTGTGGGTAGGGGATAGAAAAAAAACACATATTTGGAATAAGTTAGACCTAGTGTATATATTAACATAAAAAAAACAATTTCCTAAAATTGGAATTTGCCCAAAAATGTTTAAAGGGGGTACCCTTGGACTTTTTTCAAAATTCAATAATCTGGCATATCGGCGTCAATTTCGGTCCTAGAGTCAAACTGATGCACTTTTCTTACATAAAATTTGCTGCTTGTTCTTCATAAGTGCTCAGATTTTTTCTACATCTTACGGTTCGTGAGAAAAAAATTCCAATTGGAGGTCTACATGTCTTGCAAATTTCGTGAAAATAAAAACTTCGTATTTCGTTCCAAATTTAATTTATTTCGATTAAGCCTGATGTACTGATTCAAAAAAGATATACATACCCTTATGAGAAAATGCACCGTTTGGCCGGAAAATGGAAAAAACTGAAAATTTTTAATTTATATTTATATATTAACATAAAAAAAACAATTTCCTAAAATTGGAATTTGCCCAAAAATGTTTAAAGGGGGTACCCTTGGACTTTTTTCAAAATTCAATAATCTGGCATATCGGCGTCAATTTCGGTCCTAGAGTCAAACTGATGAACTTTTCTTACATAAAATTTGCTGCTTGTTCTTCTCAAGTGCTCAGATTTTTTCTACATCTTACGGTTCGTGAGAAAAAATTCCAATTGGAGGTCTACATGTCTTGCAAATTTCGTGAAAATAAAAACTTCGTATTTCGTTCCAAATTTAATTTATTTCGATTAAGCCTGACGTACTGATTCAAAAAAGATATACATACCCTTATGAGAAAATGCACCGTTTGGCCGGAAAATGGAAAAAACTGAAAATTTTTAATTCGATTTTTCCATTTTTTTTGCCAAACTGTGGGTAGGGAATAGAAAAAAAACACATATTTGGAATAAGTTAGACCTAGTGTATATATTAACATAAAAAAAACAATTTCCTAAAATTGGAATTTGCCCAAAAATGTTTAAAGGGGGTACCCTTGGACTTTTTTCAAAATTCAATAATCTGGCATATCGGCGTCAATTTCGGTCCTAGAGTCAAACTGATGCACTTTTCTTACATAAAATTTGCTGCTTGTTCTTCATAAGTGCTCAGATTTTTTCTACATCTTACGGTTCGTGAGAAAAAAATTCCAATTGGAGGTCTACATGTCTTGCAAATTTCGTGAAAATAAAAACTTCGTATTTCGTTCCAAATTTAATTTATTTCGATTAAGCCTGACGTACTGATTCAAAAAAGATATACATACCCCTATGAGAAAATGCACCGTTTGGCCGGAAAATGGAAAAAACTATAATTTTTTGTATAATTTGTTCATCATTTAAACATCCTTTAATCGGATATATTGGCGTCAATTTCGGTCCTAGAGTCAAACCGGTGCACTTTTCTTACATAAAATTTGCTACTTGTTCTTCTCAAGTGCTCAGATTTTTTCTACATCTTACGGTTCGTGAGAAAAAATTCCAATTGGAGGTCTACATGTCTTGCAAATTTCGTGAAAATAAAAACTTCGTATTTCGTTCCAAATTTAATTTATTTCGATTAAGCCTGATGTACTGATTCAAAAAAGATATACATACCCTTATGAGAAAATGCACCGTTTGGCCGGAAAATGGAAAAAACTGAAAATTTTTAATTTATATTTATATATTAACATAAAAAAAACAATTTCCTAAAATTGAAATTTGCCCAAAAATGTTTAAAGGGGGTACCCTTGGACTTTTTTCAAAATTCAATAATCTGGCATATCGGCGTCAATTTCGGTCCTAGAGTCAAACTGATGCACTTTTCTTACATAAAATTTGCTGCTTGTTCTTCTCAAGTGCTCAGATTTTTTCTACATCTTACGGTTCGTGAGAAAAAATTCCAATTGGAGGTCTACATGTCTTGCAAATTTCGTGAAAATAAAAACTTCGTATTTCGTTCCAAATTTAATTTATTTCGATTAAGCCTGACGTACTGATTCAAAAAAGATATACATACCCTTATGAGAAAATGCACCGTTTGGCCGGAAAATGGAAAAAACTGAAAATTTTTAATTCGATTTTTCCATTTTTTTTGCCAAACTGTGGGTAGGGGATAGAAAAAAAACACATATTTGGAATAAGTTAGACCTAGTGTATATATTAACATAAAAAAAACAATTTCCTAAAATTGGAATTTGCCCAAAAATGTTTAAAGGGGGTACCCTTGGACTTTTTTCAAAATTCAATAATCTGGCATATCGGCGTCAATTTCGGTCCTAGAGTCAAACTGATGCACTTTTCTTACATAAAATTTGCTGCTTGTTCTTCATAAGTGCTCAGATTTTTTCTACATCTTACGGTTCGTGAGAAAAAAATTCCAATTGGAGGTCTACATGTCTTGCAAATTTCGTGAAAATAAAAACTTCGTATTTCGTTCCAAATTTAATTTATTTCGATTAAGCCTGACGTACTGATTCAAAAAAGATATACATACCCTTATGAGAAAATGCACCGTTTGGCCGGAAAATGGAAAAAACTATAATTTTTTGTATAATTTGTTCATCATTTAAACATCCTTTAATCGGATATATTGGCGTCAATTTCGGTCCTAGAGTCAAACCGGTGCACTTTTCTTACATAAAATTTGCTACTTGTTCTTCTCAACTGCTCAGATTTTTTCTACATCTTACGGTTCGTGCAAATTTCGTGAAAATAAAAACTTCGTATTTCGTTCCAAATTTAATCTATTTCGATTAAGCCTGATGTACTGATTCAAAAAAGATATACATACCCTTATGAGAAAATGCACCGTTTGGCCGGAAAATGGAAAAAACTATAATTTTTTGTATAATTTGTTCATCATTTAAACATCCTTTAATCGGATATATTGGCGTCAATTTCGGTCCTAGAGTCAAACCGGTGCACTTTTCTTACATAAAATTTGCTACTTGTTCTTCTCAAGTGCTCAGATTTTTTCTACATCTTACGGTTCGTGCAAATTTCGTGAAAATAAAAACTTCGTATTTCGTTCCAAATTTAATTTATTTCGATTAAGCCTGACGTACTGATTCAAAAAAGATATACATACCCTTATGAGAAAATGCACCGTTTGGCCGGAAAATGGATAAAACTGAAAATTTTTAATTCGATTTTTCCATTTTTTTTGCCAAACTGTGGGTAGGGAATAGAAAAAAAACACATATTTGGAATAAGTTAGACCTAGTGTATATATTAACATAAAAAAAACAATTTCCTAAAATTGGAATTTGCCCAAAAATGTTTAAAGGGGGTACCCTTGGACTTTTTTCAAAATTCAATAATCTGGCATATCGGCGTCAATTTCGGTCCTAGAGTCAAACTGATGCACTTTTCTTACATAAAATTTGCTGCTTGTTCTTCATAAGTGCTCAGATTTTTTCTACATCTTACGGTTCGTGAGAAAAAAATTCCAATTGGAGGTCTACATGTCTTGCAAATTTCGTGAAAATAAAAACTTCGTATTTCGTTCCAAATTTAATTTATTTCGATTAAGCCTGACGTACTGATTCAAAAAAGATATACATACCCCTATGAGAAAATGCACCGTTTGGCCGGAAAATGGAAAAAACTATAATTTTTTGTATAATTTGTTCATCATTTAAACATCCTTTAATCGGATATATTGGCGTCAATTTCGGTCCTAGAGTCAAACCGGTGCACTTTTCTTACATAAAATTTGCTACTTGTTCTTCTCAAGTGCTCAGATTTTTTCTACATCTTACGGTTCGTGAGAAAAAATTCCAATTGGAGGTCTACATGTCTTGCAAATTTCGTGAAAATAAAAACTTCGTATTTCGTTCCAAATTTAATTTATTTCGATTAAGCCTGACGTACTGATTCAAAAAAGATATACATACCCTTATGAGAAAATGCACCGTTTGGCCGGAAAATGGAAAAAACTGAAAATTTTTAATTCGATTTTTCCATTTTTTTTGCCAAACTGTGGGTAGGGGATAGAAAAAAAACACATATTTGGAATAAGTTAGACCTAGTGTATATATTAACATAAAAAAAACAATTTCCTAAAATTGGAATTTGCCCAAAAATGTTTAAAGGGGGTACCCTTGGACTTTTTTCAAAATTCAATAATCTGGCATATCGGCGTCAATTTCGGTCCTAGAGTCAAACTGATGCACTTTTCTTACATAAAATTTGCTGCTTGTTCTTCATAAGTGCTCAGATTTTTTCTACATCTTACGGTTCGTGAGAAAAAAATTCCAATTGGAGGTCTACATGTCTTGCAAATTTCGTGAAAATAAAAACTTCGTATTTCGTTCCAAATTTAATTTATTTCGATTAAGCCTGACGTACTGATTCAAAAAAGATATACATACCCTTATGAGAAAATGCACCGTTTGGCCGGAAAATGGAAAAAACTATAATTTTTTGTATAATTTGTTCATCATTTAAACATCCTTTAATCGGATATATTGGCGTCAATTTCGGTCCTAGAGTCAAACCGGTGCACTTTTCTTACATAAAATTTGCTACTTGTTCTTCTCAAGTGCTCAGATTTTTTCTACATCTTACGGTTCGTGCAAATTTCGTGAAAATAAAAACTTCGTATTTCGTTCCAAATTTAATTTATTTCGATTAAGCCTGATGTACTGATTCAAAAAAGATATACATACCCTTATGAGAAAATGCACCGTTTGGCCGGAAAATGGAAAAAACTATAATTTTTTGTATAATTTGTTCATCATTTAAACATCCTTTAATCGGATATATTGGCGTCAATTTCGGTCCTAGAGTCAAACCGGTGCACTTTTCTTACATAAAATTTGCTACTTGTTCTTCTCAAGTGCTCAGATTTTTTCTACATCTTACGGTTCGTGAGAAAAAATTCCAATTGGAGGTCTACATGTCTTGCAAATTTCATGAAAATAAAAACTTCGTATTTCGTTCCAAATTTAATTTATTTCGATTAAGCCTGACGTACTGATTCAAAAAAGATATACATACCCCTATGACAAAATGCACCGTTTGGCCGGAAAATAGAAAAAACTATAATTTTGTGTATTATTTGTTCATCATTTAAACATCCTTTAATCGGATATATTGGCGTCAATTTCGGTCCTAGAGTCAAACCGGTGCACTTTTCTTACATAAAATGTGCTACTTGTTCTTCTCAAGTGCTTAGATTTTTTCTACATCTTACGGTTCGTGAGAAAAAATTCCAATTGGAGGTCTACATGTCTTGCAAATTTCGTGAAAATAAAAACTTCGTATTTCGTTCCAAATTTAATTTATTTCGATTAAGCCTGATGTACTGATTCAAAAAAGATATACATACCCTTATGAGAAAATGCACCGTTTGGCCGGAAAATGGAAAAAACTGAAAATTTTTAATTCGATTTTTCTATTTTTTTTGCCAAACTGTGGGTAGGGGATAGAAAAAAAACACATATTTGGAATAAGTTAGACCAAGTGTATATATTAACATAAAAAAAACAATTTCCTAAAATTGGAATTTGCCCAAAAATGTTTAAAGGGGGTACCCTTGGACTTTTTTCAAAATTCAATAATCTGGCATATCGGCGTCAATTTTGGTCCTAGAGTCAAACTGGTGCACTTTTCTTACATAAAATTTGCTACTTGTTCTTCTCAAGTGCTCAGATTTTTTCTACATCTTACGGTTCGTGAGAAAAAATTCCAATTGGGGGTCTACATGTCTTGCAAATTTGCTACTTGTTCTTCTCAAGTGCTCAGATTTTTTCTACATCTTACGGTTCGTGAGAAAAAATTCCAATTGGAGGTCTACATGTCTTGCAAATTTCGTGAAAATAAAAACTTTGTATTTCGTTCCAAATTTAATTTATTTCGATTAAGCCTGACGTACTGATTCAAAAAAGATATACATACGCCTATGACAAAATGCACCGTTTGGCCGGAAAATGGAAAAAACTATAATTTTTTGTATTATTTGTTCATCATTTAAACATCCTTTAATCGGATATATTGGCGTCAATTTCGGTCCTAGAGTCAAACCGGTGCACTTTTCTTACATAAAATTTGCTACTTGTTCTTCTCAAGTGCTTAGATTTTTTCTACATCTTACGGTTCGTGAGAAAAAATTCCAATTGGAGGTCTACATGTCTTGCAAATTTCGTGAAAATAAAAACTTCGTATTTCGTTCCAAATTTAATTTATTTCGATTAAGCCTGACGTACTGATTCAAAACAGATATACATACCCTTATGAGAAAATGCACCGTTTGGCCGGAAAATGGAAAAAACTGAAAATTTTTAATTCGATTTTTCCATTTTTTTTGCCAAACTGTGGGTAGGGGATAGAAAAAAAACACATATTTGGAATAAGTTAGACCTAGTGTATATATTAACATAAAAAAAACAATTTCCTAAAATTGGAATTTGCCCAAAAATGTTTAAAGGGGGTACCCTTGGACTTTTTTCAAAATTCAATAATCTGGCATATCGGCGTCAATTTCGGTCCTAGAGTCAAACTGATGCACTTTTCTTACATAAAATTTGCTGCTTGTTCTTCTCAAGTGCTCAGATTTTTTCTACATCTTACGGTTCGTGAGAAAAAATTCCAATTGGAGGTCTACATGTCTTGCAAATTTCGTGAAAATAAAAACTTCGTATTTCGTTCCAAATTTAATTTATTTCGATTAAGTCTGACGTACTGATTCAAAAAAGATATACATACCCTTATGAGAAAATGCACCGTTTGGCCGGAAAATGGAAAAAACTATAATTTTTTGTATAATTTGTTCATCATTTAAACATCCTTTATTCGGATATATTGGCGTCAATTTCGGTCCTAGAGTCAAACCGGTGCACTTTTCTTACATAAAATTTGCTACTTGTTCTTCTCAAGTGCTCAGATTTTTTCTACATCTTACGGTTCGTGAGAAAAAATTCCAATTGGAGGTCTACATGTCTTGCAAATTTCGTGAAAATAAAAACTTCGTATTTCGTTCCAAATTTAATTTATTTCGATTAAGCCTGATGTACTGATTCAAAAAAGATATACATACCCTTATGAGAAAATGCACCGTTTGGCCGGAAAATGGAAAAAACTGAAAATTTTTAATTCGATTTTTCTATTTTTTTTGCCAAACTGTGGGTAGGGGATAGAAAAAAAACACATATTTGGAATAAGTTAGACCAAGTGTATATATTAACATAAAAAAAACAATTTCCTAAAATTGGAATTTGCCCAAAAATGTTTAAAGGGGGTACCCTTGGACTTTTTTCAAAATTCAATAATCTGGCATATCGGCGTCAATTTTGGTCCTAGAGTCAAACTGGTGCACTTTTCTTACATAAAATTTGCTACTTGTTCTTCTCAAGTGCTTCAGATTTTTTCTACATCTTACGGTTCGTGAGAAAAAATTCCAATTGGGGGTCTACATGTCTTGCAAATTTCGTGAAAATAAAAACTTCGTATTTCGTTCCAAATTTAATTTATTTCGATTAAGCCTGACGTACTGATTCAAAAAAGATATACATACCCCTATGACAAAATGCACCGTTTGGCCGGAAAATGGAAAAAACTATAATTTTTTGTATTATTTGTTCATCATTTAAACATCCTTTAATCGGATATATTGGCGTCAATTTCGGTCCTAGAGTCAAACCGGTGCACTTTTCTTACATAAAATTTGCTACTTGTTCTTCTCAAGTGCTTAGATTTTTTCTACATCTTACGGTTCGTGAGAAAAATTCCAATTGGAGGTCTACATGTCTTGCAAATTTCGTGAAAATAAAAACTTCGTATTTCGTTCCAAATTTAATTTATTTCGATTAAGCCTGACGTACTGATTCAAAACAGATATACATACCCTTATGAGAAAATGCACCGTTTGGCCGGAAAATGGAAAAAACTGAAAATTTTTAATTCGATTTTTCCATTTTTTTTGCCAAACTGTGGGTAGGGGATAGAAAAAAAACACATATTTGGAATAAGTTAGACCTAGTGTATATATTAACATAAAAAAAACAATTTCCTAAAATTGGAATTTGCCCAAAAATGTTTAAAGGGGGTACCCTTGGACTTTTTCAAAATTCAATAATCTGGCATATCGGCGTCAATTTCGGTCCTAGAGTCAAACTGATGCACTTTTCTTACATAAAATTTGCTGCTTGTTCTTCTCAAGTGCTCAGATTTTTTCTACATCTTACGGTTCGTGAGAAAAAATTCCAATTGGAGGTCTACATGTCTTGCAAATTTCGTGAAAATAAAACTTCGTATTTCGTTCCAAATTTAATTTATTTCGATTAAGTCTGACGTACTGATTCAAAAAAGATATACATACCCTTATGAGAAAATGCACCGTTTGGCCGGAAAATGGAAAAAACTGAAATTTTTGAATTCGATTTTTCTATTTTTTTTGCCAAACTGTGGGTAGGGGATAGAAAAAAAACACATATTTGGAATAAGTTAGACCAAGTGTATATATTAACATAAAAAAAACAATTTCCTAAAATTGGAATTTGCCCAAAAATGTTTAAAGGGGGTACCCTTGGACTTTTTTCAAAATTCAATAATCTGGCATATCGGCGTCAATTTTGGTCCTAGAGTCAAACTGGTGCACTTTTCTTACATAAAATTTGCTACTTGTTCTTCTCAAGTGCTCAGATTTTTTCTACATCTTACGGTTCGTGAGAAAAAATTCCAATTGGGGTCTACATGTTTTGCAAATTTCGTGAAAATAAAAACTTCGTATTTCGTTCCAAATTTAATTTATTTCGATTAAGCCTGACGTACTGATTCAAAAAAGATATACATACCCCTATGACAAAATGCACCGTTTGGCCGGAAAATGGAAAAAACTATAATTTTTTGTATTATTTGTTCATCATTTAAACATCCTTTAATCGGATATATTGGCGTCAATTTCGGTCCTAGAGTCAAACCGGTGCACTTTTCTTACATAAAATTTGCTACTTGTTCTTCTCAAGTGCTTAGATTTTTTCTACATCTTACGGTTCGTGAGAAAAAATTCCAATTGGAGGTCTACATGTCTTGCAAATTTCGTGAAAATAAAAACTTCGTATTTCGTTCCAAATTTAATTTATTTCGATTAAGCCTGATGTACTGATTCAAAAAAGATATACATACCCTTATGAGAAAATGCACCGTTTGGCCGGAAAATGGAAAAAACTGAAAATTTTTAATTCGATTTTTCCATTTTTTTTGCCAAACTGTGGGTAGGGGATAGAAAAAAAACACATATTTGGAATAAGTTAGACCTAGTGTATATATTAACATAAAAAAAACAATTTCCTAAAATTGGAATTTGCCCAAAAATGTTTAAAGGACCAAAAATGTTTAAAGGCCCAAAAATGTTTAAAGGTACCCTTGGACTTTTTTCAAAATTCAATAATCTGGCATATCGGCGTCAATGTCGGTCCTAGAGTCAAACTGATGCACTTTTCTTACATAAAATTTGCTGCTTGTTCTTCTCAAGTGCTCAGATTTTTTCTACATCTTACGGTTCGTGAGAAAAAATTCCAATTGGAGGTCTACATGTCTTGCAAATTTCGTGAAAATAAAAGCTTCGTATTTCGTTCCAAATTTAATTTATTTCGATTAAGCCTGACGTACTGATTCAAAAAAGATATACATACCCCTATGAGAAAATGCACCGTTTGGCCGGAAAATGGAAAAAACTATAATTTTTTGTATTATTTGTTCATCATTTAAACATCCTTTAATCGGATATATTGGCGTCAATTTCGGTCCTAGAGTCAAACCGGTGCACTTTTCTTACATAAAATTTGCTACTTGTTCTTCTCAAGTGCTTAGATTTTTTCTACATCTTACGGTTCGTGAGAAAAAATTCCAATTGGAGGTCTACATTTCTTGCAAATTTCGTGAAAATAAAAACTTCGTATTTCGTTCCAAATTTAATTTATTTCGATTAAGCCTGATGTACTGATTCAAAAAAGATATACATACCCTTATGAGAAAATGCACCGTTTGGCCGGAAAATGGAAAAAACTGAAAATTTTTTATTCGATTTTTCTATTTTTTTTTGCCAAACTGTGGGTAGGGGATAGAAAAAAAACACATATTTGGAATAAGTTAGACCAAGTGTATATATTAACATAAAAAAAACAATTTCCTAAAATTGGAATTTGCCCAAAAATGTTTAAAGGGACTCTTGGACTTTTTTCAAAATTCAATAATCTGGCATATCGGCGTCAATTTCGGTCCTAGAGTCAAACTGGTGCACTTTTCTTACATAAAATTTGCTACTTGTTCTTCTCAAGTGCTCAGATTTTTTCTACATCTTACGGTTCGTGAGAAAAAATTCCAATTGGAGGTCTACATGTCTTGCAAATTTCGTGAAAATAAAAACTTCGTATTTCGTTCCAAATTTAATTTGTTTCGATTAAGCCTGACGTACTGATTCAAAAAAGATATACATACCCCTATGACAAAATGCACCGTTTGGCCGGAAAATGGAAAAAACTATAATTTTTTGTATTATTTGTTCATCATTTAAACATCCTTTAATCGGATATATTGGCGTCAATTTCGGTCCTAGAGTCAAACCGGTGCACTTTTCTTACATAAAATGTGCTACTTGTTCTTCTCAAGTGCTCAGATTTTTTCTACATCTTACGGTTCGTGAGAAAAAATTCCAATTGGAGGTCTACATGTCTTGCAAATTTCGTGAAAATAAAAACTTCGTATTTCGTTCCAAATTTAATTTATTTCGATTAAGCCTGATGTACTGATTCAAAAAAGATATACATACCCTTATGAGAAAATGCACCGTTTGGCCGGAAAATGGAAAAAACTGAAAATTTTTAATTCGATTTTTCTATTTTTTTTGCCAAACTGTGGGTAGGGGATAGAAAAAAAACACATATTTGGAATAAGTTAGACCAAGTGTATATATTAACATAAAAAAAACAATTTCCTAAAATTGGAATTTGCCCAAAAATGTTTAAAGGGGGTACCCTTGGACTTTTTTCAAAATTCAATAATCTGGCATATCGGCGTCAATTTTGGTCCTAGAGTCAAACTGGTGCACTTTTCTTACATAAAATTTGCTACTTGTTCTTCTCAAGTGCTCAGATTTTTTCTACATCTTACGGTTCGTGAGAAAAAATTCCAATTGGGGGTCTACATGTCTTGCAAATTTCGTGAAAATAAAAACTTCGTATTTCGTTCCAAATTTAATTTATTTCGATTAAGCCTGACGTACTGATTCAAAAAAGATATACATACCCCTATGACAAAATGCACCGTTTGGCCGGAAAATGGAAAAAACTATAATTTTTTGTATTATTTGTTCATCATTTAAACATCCTTTAATCGGATATATTGGCGTCAATTTCGGTCCTAGAGTCAAACCGGTGCACTTTTCTTACATAAAATTTGCTACTTGTTCTTCTCAAGTGCTTAGATTTTTTCTACATCTTACGGTTCGTGGGAAAAAATTCCAATTGGAGGTCTACATGTCTTGCAAATTTCGTGAAAATAAAAACTTCGTATTTCGTTCCAAATTTAATTTATTTCGATTAAGCCTGATGTACTGATTCAAAAAAGATATACATACCCTTATGAGAAAATGCACCGTTTGGCCGGAAAATGGAAAAAACTGAAAATTTTTAATTCGATTTTTCCATTTTTTTTGCCAAACTGTGGGTAGGGGATAGAAAAAAAACACATATTTGGAATAAGTTAGACCTAGTGTATATATTAACATAAAAAAAACAATTTCCTAAAATTGGAATTTGCCCAAAAATGTTTAAAGGACCAAAAATGTTTAAAGGCCCAAAAATGTTTAAAGGTACCCTTGGACTTTTTTCAAAATTCAATAATCTGGCATATCGGCGTCAATTTCGGTCCTAGAGTCAAACTGATGCACTTTTCTTACATAAAATTTGCTGCTTGTTCTTCTCAAGTTCTCAGATTTTTTCTACATCTTACGGTTCGTGAGAAAAAATTCCAATTGGAGGTCTACATGTCTTGCAAATTTCGTGAAAATAAAAACTTCGTATTTCGTTCCAAATTTAATTTATTTCGATTAAGCCTGACGTACTGATTCAAAAAAGATATACATACCCCTATGAGAAAATGCACCGTTTGGCCGGAAAATGGAAAAAACTATAATTTTTTGTATTATTTGTTCATCATTTAAACATCCTTTAATCGGATATATTGGCGTCAATTTCGGTCCTAGAGTCAAACCGGTGCACTTTTCTTACATAAAATTTGCTACTTGTTCTTCTCAAGTGCTTAGATTTTTTCTACATCTTACGGTTCGTGAGAAAAAATTCCAATTGGAGGTCTACATGTCTTGCAAATTTCGTGAAAATAAAAACTTCGTATTTCGTTCCAAATTTAATTTATTTCGATTAAGCCTGATGTACTGATTCAAAAAAGATATACATACCCCTATGAGAAAATGCACCGTTTGGCCGGAAAATGGAAAAAACTGAAAATTTTTTATTCGATTTTTCTATTTTTTTTTGCCAAACTGTGGGTAGGGGATAGAAAAAAAACACATATTTGGAATAAGTTAGACCAAGTGTATATATTAACATAAAAAAAACAATTTCCTAAAATTGGAATTTGCCCAAAAATGTTTAAAGGGGGTACCCTTGGACTTTTTTCAAAATTCAATAATCTGGCATATCGGCGTCAATTTCGGTCCTAGAGTCAAACTGGTGCACTTTTCTTACATAAAATTTGCTACTTGTTCTTCTCAAGTGCTCAGATTTTTTCTACATCTTACGGTTCGTGAGAAAAAATTCCAATTGGAGGTCTACATGTCTTGCAAATTTCGTGAAAATAAAAACTTCGTATTTCGTTCCAAATTTAATTTATTTCGATTAAGCCTGACGTACTGATTCAAAAAAGATATACATACCCCTATGACAAAATGCACCGTTTGGCCGGAAAATGGAAAAAACTATAATTTTTTGTATTATTTGTTCATCATTTAAACATCCTTTAATCGGATATATTGGCGTCAATTTCGGTCCTAGAGTCAAACCGGTGCACTTTTCTTACATAAAATGTGCTACTTGTTCTTCTCAAGTGCTTAGATTTTTTCTACATCTTACGGTTCGTGAGAAAAAATTCCAATTGGAGGTCTACATGTCTTGCAAATTTCGTGAAAATAAAAACTTCGTATTTCGTTCCAAATTTAATTTATTTCGATTAAGCCTGACGTACTGATTCAAAAAAGATATACATACCCTTATGAGAAAATGCACGGTTTGGCCGGAAATCGGAAAAAACTGAAAATTTTTAATTCGATTTTTCCATTTTTTTTGCCAAACTGTGGGTAGGGGATAGAAAAAAAACACATATTTGGAATAAGTTAGACCAAGTGTATATATTAACATAAAAAAAACAATTTCCTAAAATTGGAATTTGCCCAAAAATGTTTAAAGGGACTCTTGGACTTTTTTCAAAATTCAATAATCTGGCATATCGGCGTCAATTTCGGTCCTAGAGTCAAACTGGTGCACTTTTCTTACATAAAATTTGCTACTTGTTCTTCTCAAGTGCTCAGATTTTTTCTACATCTTACGGTTCGTGAGAAAAAATTCCAATTGGAGGTCTACATGTCTTGCAAATTTCGTGAAAATAAAAACTTCGTATTTCGTTCCAAATTTAATTTATTTCGATTAAGTCTGACGTACTGATTCAAAAAAGATATACATACCCTTATGAGAAAATGCACCGTTTGGCCGGAAAATGGAAAAAACTGAAAATTTTTGAATTCGATTTTTCTATTTTTTTTGCCAAACTGTGGGTAGGGGATAGAAAAAAAACACATATTTGGAATAAGTTAGACCAAGTGTATATATTAACATAAAAAAAACAATTTCCTAAAATTGGAATTTGCCCAAAAATGTTTAAAGGGGGTACCCTTGGACTTTTTTCAAAATTCAATAATCTGGCATATCGGCGTCAATTTTGGTCCTAGAGTCAAACTGGTGCACTTTTCTTACATAAAATTTGCTACTTGTTCTTCTCAAGTGCTCAGATTTTTTCTACATCTTACGGTTCGTGAGAAAAAATTCCAATTGGGGGTCTACATGTTTTGCAAATTTCGTGAAAATAAAAACTTCGTATTTCGTTCCAAATTTAATTTATTTCGATTAAGCCTGACGTACTGATTCAAAAAAGATATACATACCCCTATGACAAAATGCACCGTTTGGCCGGAAAATGGAAAAAACTATAATTTTTTGTATTATTTGTTCATCATTTAAACATCCTTTAATCGGATATATTGGCGTCAATTTCGGTCCTAGAGTCAAACCGGTGCACTTTTCTTACATAAAATTTGCTACTTGTTCTTCTCAAGTGCTTAGATTTTTTCTACATCTTACGGTTCGTGAGAAAAAATTCCAATTGGAGGTCTACATGTCTTGCAAATTTCGTGAAAATAAAAACTTCGTATTTCGTTCCAAATTTAATTTATTTCGATTAAGCCTGATGTACTGATTCAAAAAAGATATACATACCCTTATGAGAAAATGCACCGTTTGGCCGGAAAATGGAAAAAACTGAAAATTTTTAATTCGATTTTTCCATTTTTTTTGCCAAACTGTGGGTAGGGGATAGAAAAAAAACACATATTTGGAATAAGTTAGACCTAGTGTATATATTAACATAAAAAAAACAATTTCCTAAAATTGGAATTTGCCCAAAAATGTTTAAAGGACCAAAAATGTTTAAAGGCCCAAAAATGTTTAAAGGTACCCTTGGACTTTTTTCAAAATTCAATAATCTGGCATATCGGCGTCAATGTCGGTCCTAGAGTCAAACTGATGCACTTTTCTTACATAAAATTTGCTGCTTGTTCTTCTCAAGTGCTCAGATTTTTTCTACATCTTACGGTTCGTGAGAAAAAATTCCAATTGGAGGTCTACATGTCTTGCAAATTTCGTGAAAATAAAAGCTTCGTATTTCGTTCCAAATTTAATTTATTTCGATTAAGCCTGACGTACTGATTCAAAAAAGATATACATACCCCTATGAGAAAATGCACCGTTTGGCCGGAAAATGGAAAAAACTATAATTTTTTGTATTATTTGTTCATCATTTAAACATCCTTTAATCGGATATATTGGCGTCAATTTCGGTCCTAGAGTCAAACCGGTGCACTTTTCTTACATAAAATTTGCTACTTGTTCTTCTCAAGTGCTTAGATTTTTTCTACATCTTACGGTTCGTGAGAAAAAATTCCAATTGGAGGTCTACATGTCTTGCAAATTTCGTGAAAATAAAAACTTCGTATTTCGTTCCAAATTTAATTTATTTCGATTAAGCCTGATGTACTGATTCAAAAAAGATATACATACCCTTATGAGAAAATGCACCGTTTGGCCGGAAAATGGAAAAAACTGAAAATTTTTTATTCGATTTTTCTATTTTTTTTTGCCAAACTGTGGGTAGGGGATAGAAAAAAAACACATATTTGGAATAAGTTAGACCAAGTGTATATATTAACATAAAAAAAACAATTTCCTAAAATTGGAATTTGCCCAAAAATGTTTAAAGGGACTCTTGGACTTTTTTCAAAATTCAATAATCTGGCATATCGGCGTCAATTTCGGTCCTAGAGTCAAACTGGTGCACTTTTCTTACATAAAATTTGCTACTTGTTCTTCTCAAGTGCTCAGATTTTTTCTACATCTTACGGTTCGTGAGAAAAAATTCCAATTGGAGGTCTACATGTCTTGCAAATTTCGTGAAAATAAAAACTTCGTATTTCGTTCCAAATTTAATTTGTTTCGATTAAGCCTGACGTACTGATTCAAAAAAGATATACATACCCCTATGACAAAATGCACCGTTTGGCCGGAAAATGGAAAAAACTATAATTTTTTGTATTATTTGTTCATCATTTAAACATCCTTTAATCGGATATATTGGCGTCAATTTCGGTCCTAGAGTCAAACCGGTGCACTTTTCTTACATAAAATGTGCTACTTGTTCTTCTCAAGTGCTCAGATTTTTTCTACATCTTACGGTTCGTGAGAAAAAATTCCAATTGGAGGTCTACATGTCTTGCAAATTTCGTGAAAATAAAAACTTCGTATTTCGTTCCAAATTTAATTTATTTCGATTAAGCCTGATGTACTGATTCAAAAAAGATATACATACCCTTATGAGAAAATGCACCGTTTGGCCGGAAAATGGAAAAAACTGAAAATTTTTAATTCGATTTTTCTATTTTTTTTGCCAAACTGTGGGTAGGGGATAGAAAAAAAACACATATTTGGAATAAGTTAGACCAAGTGTATATATTAACATAAAAAAAACAATTTCCTAAAATTGGAATTTGCCCAAAAATGTTTAAAGGGGGTACCCTTGGACTTTTTTCAAAATTCAATAATCTGGCATATCGGCGTCAATTTTGGTCCTAGAGTCAAACTGGTGCACTTTTCTTACATAAAATTTGCTACTTGTTCTTCTCAAGTGCTCAGATTTTTTCTACATCTTACGGTTCGTGAGAAAAAATTCCAATTGGGGGTCTACATGTCTTGCAAATTTCGTGAAAATAAAAACTTCGTATTTCGTTCCAAATTTAATTTATTTCGATTAAGCCTGACGTACTGATTCAAAAAAGATATACATACCCCTATGACAAAATGCACCGTTTGGCCGGAAAATGGAAAAAACTATAATTTTTTGTATTATTTGTTCATCATTTAAACATCCTTTAATCGGATATATTGGCGTCAATTTCGGTCCTAGAGTCAAACCGGTGCACTTTTCTTACATAAAATTTGCTACTTGTTCTTCTCAAGTGCTTAGATTTTTTCTACATCTTACGGTTCGTGGGAAAAAATTCCAATTGGAGGTCTACATGTCTTGCAAATTTCGTGAAAATAAAAACTTCGTATTTCGTTCCAAATTTAATTTATTTCGATTAAGCCTGATGTACTGATTCAAAAAAGATATACATACCCTTATGAGAAAATGCACCGTTTGGCCGGAAAATGGAAAAAACTGAAAATTTTTAATTCGATTTTTCCATTTTTTTTGCCAAACTGTGGGTAGGGGATAGAAAAAAAACACATATTTGGAATAAGTTAGACCTAGTGTATATATTAACATAAAAAAAACAATTTCCTAAAATTGGAATTTGCCCAAAAATGTTTAAAGGACCAAAAATGTTTAAAGGCCCAAAAATGTTTAAAGGTACCCTTGGACTTTTTTCAAAATTCAATAATCTGGCATATCGGCGTCAATTTCGGTCCTAGAGTCAAACTGATGCACTTTTCTTACATAAAATTTGCTGCTTGTTCTTCTCAAGTGCTCAGATTTTTTCTACATCTTACGGTTCGTGAGAAAAAATTCCAATTGGAGGTCTACATGTCTTGCAAATTTCGTGAAAATAAAAACTTCGTATTTCGTTCCAAATTTAATTTATTTCGATTAAGCCTGACGTACTGATTCAAAAAAGATATACATACCCCTATGAGAAAATGCACCGTTTGGCCGGAAAATGGAAAAAACTATAATTTTTTGTATTATTTGTTCATCATTTAAACATCCTTTAATCGGATATATTGGCGTCAATTTCGGTCCTAGAGTCAAACCGGTGCACTTTTCTTACATAAAATTTGCTACTTGTTCTTCTCAAGTGCTTAGATTTTTTCTACATCTTACGGTTCGTGAGAAAAAATTCCAATTGGAGGTCTACATGTCTTGCAAATTTCGTGAAAATAAAAACTTCGTATTTCGTTCCAAATTTAATTTATTTCGATTAAGCCTGATGTACTGATTCAAAAAAGATATACATACCCCTATGAGAAAATGCACCGTTTGGCCGGAAAATGGAAAAAACTGAAAATTTTTTATTCGATTTTTCTATTTTTTTTTGCCAAACTGTGGGTAGGGGATAGAAAAAAAACACATATTTGGAATAAGTTAGACCAAGTGTATATATTAACATAAAAAAAACAATTTCCTAAAATTGGAATTTGCCCAAAAATGTTTAAAGGGGGTACCCTTGGACTTTTTTCAAAATTCAATAATCTGGCATATCGGCGTCAATTTCGGTCCTAGAGTCAAACTGGTGCACTTTTCTTACATAAAATTTGCTACTTGTTCTTCTCAAGTGCTCAGATTTTTTCTACATCTTACGGTTCGTGAGAAAAAATTCCAATTGGAGGTCTACATGTCTTGCAAATTTCGTGAAAATAAAAACTTCGTATTTCGTTCCAAATTTAATTTATTTCGATTAAGCCTGACGTACTGATTCAAAAAAGATATACATACCCCTATGACAAAATGCACCGTTTGGCCGGAAAATGGAAAAAACTATAATTTTTTGTATTATTTGTTCATCATTTAAACATCCTTTAATCGGATATATTGGCGTCAATTTCGGTCCTAGAGTCAAACCGGTGCACTTTTCTTACATAAAATGTGCTACTTGTTCTTCTCAAGTGCTTAGATTTTTTCTACATCTTACGGTTCGTGAGAAAAAATTCCAATTGGAGGTCTACATGTCTTGCAAATTTCGTGAAAATAAAAACTTCGTATTTCGTTCCAAATTTAATTTATTTCGATTAAGCCTGACGTACTGATTCAAAAAAGATATACATACCCTTATGAGAAAATGCACGGTTTGGCCGGAAATCGGAAAAAACTGAAAATTTTTAATTCGATTTTTCCATTTTTTTTGCCAAACTGTGGGTAGGGGATAGAAAAAAAACACATATTTGGAATAAGTTAGACCAAGTGTATATATTAACATAAAAAAAACAATTTCCTAAAATTGGAATTTGCCCAAAAATGTTTAAAGGGACTCTTGGACTTTTTTCAAAATTCAATAATCTGGCATATCGGCGTCAATTTCGGTCCTAGAGTCAAACTGGTGCACTTTTCTTACATAAAATTTGCTACTTGTTCTTCTCAAGTGCTCAGATTTTTTCTACATCTTACGGTTCGTGAGAAAAAATTCCAATTGGAGGTCTACATGTCTTGCAAATTTCGTGAAAATAAAAACTTCGTATTTCGTTCCAAATTTAATTTATTTCGATTAAGCCTGATGTACTGATTCAAAAAAGATATACATACCCTTATGAGAAAATGCACCGTTTGGCCGGAAAATGGAAAAAACTGAAAATTTTTAATTCGATTTTTCTATTTTTTTTGCCAAACTGTGGGTAGGGGATAGAAAAAAAACACATATTTGGAATAAGTTAGACCAAGTGTATATATTAACATAAAAAAAACAATTTCCTAAAATTGGAATTTGCCCAAAAATGTTTAAAGGGGGTACCCTTGGACTTTTTTCAAAATTCAATAATCTGGCATATCGGCGTCAATTTTGGTCCTAGAGTCAAACTGGTGCACTTTTCTTACATAAAATTTGCTACTTGTTCTTCTCAAGTGCTCAGATTTTTTCTACATCTTACGGTTCGTGAGAAAAAATTCCAATTGGGGGTCTACATGTCTTGCAAATTTCGTGAAAATAAAAACTTCGTATTTCGTTCCAAATTTAATTTATTTCGATTAAGCCTGACGTACTGATTCAAAAAAGATATACATACCCCTATGACAAAATGCACCGTTTGGCCGGAAAATGGAAAAAACTATAATTTTTTGTATTATTTGTTCATCATTTAAACATCCTTTAATCGGATATATTGGCGTCAATTTCGGTCCTAGAGTCAAACCGGTGCACTTTTCTTACATAAAATTTGCTACTTGTTCTTCTCAAGTGCTTAGATTTTTTCTACATCTTACGGTTCGTGGGAAAAAATTCCAATTGGAGGTCTACATGTCTTGCAAATTTCGTGAAAATAAAAACTTCGTATTTCGTTCCAAATTTAATTTATTTCGATTAAGCCTGATGTACTGATTCAAAAAAGATATACATACCCTTATGAGAAAATGCACCGTTTGGCCGGAAAATGGAAAAAACTGAAAATTTTTAATTCGATTTTTCCATTTTTTTTGCCAAACTGTGGGTAGGGGATAGAAAAAAAACACATATTTGGAATAAGTTAGACCTAGTGTATATATTAACATAAAAAAAACAATTTCCTAAAATTGGAATTTGCCCAAAAATGTTTAAAGGACCAAAAATGTTTAAAGGCCCAAAAATGTTTAAAGGTACCCTTGGACTTTTTTCAAAATTCAATAATCTGGCATATCGGCGTCAATTTCGGTCCTAGAGTCAAACTGATGCACTTTTCTTACATAAAATTTGCTGCTTGTTCTTCTCAAGTGCTCAGATTTTTTCTACATCTTACGGTTCGTGAGAAAAAATTCCAATTGGAGGTCTACATGTCTTGCAAATTTCGTGAAAATAAAAACTTCGTATTTCGTTCCAAATTTAATTTATTTCGATTAAGCCTGACGTACTGATTCAAAAAAGATATACATACCCCTATGAGAAAATGCACCGTTTGGCCGGAAAATGGAAAAAACTATAATTTTTTGTATTATTTGTTCATCATTTAAACATCCTTTAATCGGATATATTGGCGTCAATTTCGGTCCTAGAGTCAAACCGGTGCACTTTTCTTACATAAAATTTGCTACTTGTTCTTCTCAAGTGCTTAGATTTTTTCTACATCTTACGGTTCGTGAGAAAAAATTCCAATTGGAGGTCTACATGTCTTGCAAATTTCGTGAAAATAAAAACTTCGTATTTCGTTCCAAATTTAATTTATTTCGATTAAGCCTGATGTACTGATTCAAAAAAGATATACATACCCCTATGAGAAAATGCACCGTTTGGCCGGAAAATGGAAAAAACTGAAAATTTTTTATTCGATTTTTCTATTTTTTTTTGCCAAACTGTGGGTAGGGGATAGAAAAAAAACACATATTTGGAATAAGTTAGACCAAGTGTATATATTAACATAAAAAAAACAATTTCCTAAAATTGGAATTTGCCCAAAAATGTTTAAAGGGGGTACCCTTGGACTTTTTTCAAAATTCAATAATCTGGCATATCGGCGTCAATTTCGGTCCTAGAGTCAAACTGGTGCACTTTTCTTACATAAAATTTGCTACTTGTTCTTCTCAAGTGCTCAGATTTTTTCTACATCTTACGGTTCGTGAGAAAAAATTCCAATTGGAGGTCTACATGTCTTGCAAATTTCGTGAAAATAAAAACTTCGTATTTCGTTCCAAATTTAATTTATTTCGATTAAGCCTGACGTACTGATTCAAAAAAGATATACATACCCCTATGACAAAATGCACCGTTTGGCCGGAAAATGGAAAAAACTATAATTTTTTGTATTATTTGTTCATCATTTAAACATCCTTTAATCGGATATATTGGCGTCAATTTCGGTCCTAGAGTCAAACCGGTGCACTTTTCTTACATAAAATGTGCTACTTGTTCTTCTCAAGTGCTTAGATTTTTTCTACATCTTACGGTTCGTGAGAAAAAATTCCAATTGGAGGTCTACATGTCTTGCAAATTTCGTGAAAATAAAAACTTCGTATTTCGTTCCAAATTTAATTTATTTCGATTAAGCCTGACGTACTGATTCAAAAAAGATATACATACCCTTATGAGAAAATGCACGGTTTGGCCGGAAATCGGAAAAAACTGAAAATTTTTAATTCGATTTTTCCATTTTTTTTGCCAAACTGTGGGTAGGGGATAGAAAAAAAACACATATTTGGAATAAGTTAGACCAAGTGTATATATTAACATAAAAAAAACAATTTCCTAAAATTGGAATTTGCCCAAAAATGTTTAAAGGGACTCTTGGACTTTTTTCAAAATTCAATAATCTGGCATATCGGCGTCAATTTCGGTCCTAGAGTCAAACTGGTGCACTTTTCTTACATAAAATTTGCTACTTGTTCTTCTCAAGTGCTCAGATTTTTTCTACATCTTACGGTTCGTGAGAAAAAATTCCAATTGGAGGTCTACATGTCTTGCAAATTTCGTGAAAATAAAAACTTCGTATTTCGTTCCAAATTTAATTTGTTTCGATTAAGCCTGACGTACTGATTCAAAAAAGATATACATACCCCTATGACAAAATGCACCGTTTGGCCGGAAAATGGAAAAAACTATAATTTTTTGTATTATTTGTTCATCATTTAAACATCCTTTAATCGGATATATTGGCGTCAATTTCGGTCCTAGAGTCAAACCGGTGCACTTTTCTTACATAAAATGTGCTACTTGTTCTTCTCAAGTGCTCAGATTTTTTCTACATCTTACGGTTCGTGAGAAAAAATTCCAATTGGAGGTCTACATGTCTTGCAAATTTCGTGAAAATAAAAACTTCGTATTTCGTTCCAAATTTAATTTATTTCGATTAAGCCTGATGTACTGATTCAAAAAAGATATACATACCCTTATGAGAAAATGCACCGTTTGGCCGGAAAATGGAAAAAACTGAAAATTTTTAATTCGATTTTTCTATTTTTTTTGCCAAACTGTGGGTAGGGGATAGAAAAAAAACACATATTTGGAATAAGTTAGACCAAGTGTATATATTAACATAAAAAAAACAATTTCCTAAAATTGGAATTTGCCCAAAAATGTTTAAAGGGGGTACCCTTGGACTTTTTTCAAAATTCAATAATCTGGCATATCGGCGTCAATTTTGGTCCTAGAGTCAAACTGGTGCACTTTTCTTACATAAAATTTGCTACTTGTTCTTCTCAAGTGCTCAGATTTTTTCTACATCTTACGGTTCGTGAGAAAAAATTCCAATTGGGGGTCTACATGTCTTGCAAATTTCGTGAAAATAAAAACTTCGTATTTCGTTCCAAATTTAATTTATTTCGATTAAGCCTGACGTACTGATTCAAAAAAGATATACATACCCCTATGACAAAATGCACCGTTTGGCCGGAAAATGGAAAAAACTATAATTTTTTGTATTATTTGTTCATCATTTAAACATCCTTTAATCGGATATATTGGCGTCAATTTCGGTCCTAGAGTCAAACCGGTGCACTTTTCTTACATAAAATTTGCTACTTGTTCTTCTCAAGTGCTTAGATTTTTTCTACATCTTACGGTTCGTGGGAAAAAATTCCAATTGGAGGTCTACATGTCTTGCAAATTTCGTGAAAATAAAAACTTCGTATTTCGTTCCAAATTTAATTTATTTCGATTAAGCCTGATGTACTGATTCAAAAAAGATATACATACCCTTATGAGAAAATGCACCGTTTGGCCGGAAAATGGAAAAAACTGAAAATTTTTAATTCGATTTTTCCATTTTTTTTGCCAAACTGTGGGTAGGGGATAGAAAAAAAACACATATTTGGAATAAGTTAGACCTAGTGTATATATTAACATAAAAAAAACAATTTCCTAAAATTGGAATTTGCCCAAAAATGTTTAAAGGGGGTACCCTTGGACTTTTTTCAAAATTCAATAATCTGGCATATCGGCGTCAATTTCGGTCCTAGAGTCAAACTGGTGCACTTTTCTTACATAAAATTTGCTACTTGTTCTTCTCAAGTGCTCAGATTTTTTCTACATCTTACGGTTCGTGAGAAAAAATTCCAATTGGAGGTCTACATGTCTTGCAAATTTCGTGAAAATAAAAACTTCGTATTTCGTTCCAAATTTAATTTATTTCGATTAAGCCTGACGTACTGATTCAAAAAAGATATACATACCCCTATGACAAAATGCACCGTTTGGCCGGAAAATGGAAAAAACTATAATTTTTTGTATTATTTGTTCATCATTTAAACATCCTTTAATCGGATATATTGGCGTCAATTTCGGTCCTAGAGTCAAACCGGTGCACTTTTCTTACATAAAATGTGCTACTTGTTCTTCTCAAGTGCTTAGATTTTTTCTACATCTTACGGTTCGTGAGAAAAAATTCCAATTGGAGGTCTACATGTCTTGCAAATTTCGTGAAAATAAAAACTTCGTATTTCGTTCCAAATTTAATTTATTTCGATTAAGCCTGACGTACTGATTCAAAAAAGATATACATACCCTTATGAGAAAATGCACGGTTTGGCCGGAAATCGGAAAAAACTGAAAATTTTTAATTCGATTTTTCCATTTTTTTTGCCAAACTGTGGGTAGGGGATAGAAAAAAAACACATATTTGGAATAAGTTAGACCAAGTGTATATATTAACATAAAAAAAACAATTTCCTAAAATTGGAATTTGCCCAAAAATGTTTAAAGGGGGTACCCTTGGACTTTTTTCAAAATTCAATAATCTGGCATATCGGCGTCAATTTCGGTCCTAGAGTCAAACTGATGCACTTTTCTTACATAAAATTTGCTGCTTGTTCTTCTCAAGTGCTCAGATTTTTTCTACATCTTACGGTTCGTGAGAAAAAATTCCAATTGGAGGTCTACATGTCTTGCAAATTTCGTGAAAATAAAAACTTCGTATTTCGTTCCAAATTTAATTTATTTCGATTAAGCCTGACGTACTGATTCAAAAAAGATATACATACCCCTATGAGAAAATGCACCGTTTGGCCGGAAAATGGAAAAAACTGAAAATTTTTAATTCGATTTTTCTATTTTTTTTTGCCAAACTGTGGGTAGGGGATAGAAAAAAAACACATATTTGGAATAAGTTAGACCAAGTGTATATATTAACATAAAAAAAACAATTTCCTAAAATTGGAATTTGCCCAAAAATGTTTAAAGGGGGTACCCTTGGACTTTTTTCAAAATTCAATAATCTGGCATATCGGCGTCAATTTCGGTCCTAGAGTCAAACTGGTGCACTTTTCTTACATAAAATTTGCTACTTGTTCTTCTCAAGTGCTCAGATTTTTTCTACATCTTACGGTTCGTGAGAAAAAATTCCAATTGGAGGTCTACATGTCTTGCAAATTTCGTGAAAATAAAAACTTCGTATTTCGTTCCAAATTTAATTTATTTCGATTAAGTCTGACGTACTGATTCAAAAAAGATATACATACCCTTATGAGAAAATGCACCGTTTGGCCGGAAAATGGAAAAAACTATAATTTTTTGTATAATTTGTTCATCATTTAAACATCCTTTATTCGGATATATTGGCGTCAATTTCGGTCCTAGAGTCAAACTGGTGCACTTTTCTTACATAAAATTTGCTACTTGTTCTTCTCAAGTGCTCAGATTTTTTCTACATCTTACGGTTCGTGAGAAAAAATTCCAATTGGAGGTCTACATGTCTTGCAAATTTCGTGAAAATAAAAACTTCGTATTTCGTTCCAAATTTAATTTATTTCGATTAAGCCTGATGTACTGATTCAAAAAAGATATACATACCCCTATGAGAAAATGCACCGTTTGGCCGGAAAATGGAAAAAACTGAAAATTTTTTATTCGATTTTTCTATTTTTTTTTGCCAAACTGTGGGTAGGGGATAGAAAAAAAACACATATTTGGAATAAGTTAGACCAAGTGTATATATTAACATAAAAAAAACAATTTCCTAAAATTGGAATTTGCCCAAAAATGTTTAAAGGGGGTACCCTTGGACTTTTTTCAAAATTCAATAATCTGGCATATCGGCGTCAATTTCGGTCCTAGAGTCAAACTGGTGCACTTTTCTTACATAAAATTTGCTACTTGTTCTTCTCAAGTGCTCAGATTTTTTCTACATCTTACGGTTCGTGAGAAAAAATTCCAATTGGAGGTCTACATGTCTTGCAAATTTCGTGAAAATAAAAACTTCGTATTTCGTTCCAAATTTAATTTATTTCGATTAAGCCTGACGTTCTGATTCAAAAAAGATATACATACCCCTATGACAAAATGCACCGTTTGGCCGGAAAATGGAAAAAACTATAATTTTTTGTATTATTTGTTCATCATTTAAACATCCTTTAATCGGATATATTGGCGTCAATTTCGGTCCTAGAGTCAAACCGGTGCACTTTTCTTACATAAAATGTGCTACTTGTTCTTCTCAAGTGCTTAGATTTTTTCTACATCTTACGGTTCGTGAGAAAAAATTCCAATTGGAGGTCTACATGTCTTGCAAATTTCGTGAAAATAAAAACTTCGTATTTCGTTCCAAATTTAATTTATTTCGATTAAGCCTGACGTACTGATTCAAAAAAGATATACATACCCTTATGAGAAAATGCACGGTTTGGCCGGAAATCGGAAAAAACTGAAAATTTTTAATTCGATTTTTCCATTTTTTTTGCCAAACTGTGGGTAGGGGATAGAAAAAAAACACATATTTGGAATAAGTTAGACCAAGTGTATATATTAACATAAAAAAAACAATTTCCTAAAATTGGAATTTGCCCAAAAATGTTTAAAGGGGGTACCCTTGGACTTTTTTCAAAATTCAATAATCTCTCATATCGGCGTCAATTTCGGTCCTAGAGTCAAACTGATGCACTTTTCTTACATAAAATTTGCTGCTTGTTCTTCTCAAGTGCTCAGATTTTTTCTACATCTTACGGTTCGTGAGAAAAAATTCCAATTGGAGGTCTACATGTCTTGCAAATTTCGTGAAAATAAAAACTTCGTATTTCGTTCCAAATTTAATTTATTTCGATTAAGCCTGACGTACTGATTCAAAAAAGATATACATACCCCTATGAGAAAATGCACCGTTTGGCCGGAAAATGGAAAAAACTGAAAATTTTTAATTCGATTTTTCTATTTTTTTTTGCCAAACTGTGGGTAGGGGATAGAAAAAAAACACATATTTGGAATAAGTTAGACCAAGTGTATATATTAACATAAAAAAAACAATTTCCTAAAATTGGAATTTGCCCAAAAATGTTTAAAGGGGGTACCCTTGGACTTTTTTCAAAATTCAATAATCTGGCATATCGGCGTCAATTTCGGTCCTAGAGTCAAACTGGTGCACTTTTCTTACATAAAATTTGCTACTTGTTCTTCTCAAGTGCTCAGATTTTTTCTACATCTTACGGTTCGTGAGAAAAAATTCCAATTGGAGGTCTACATGTCTTGCAAATTTCGTGAAAATAAAAACTTCGTATTTCGTTCCAAATTTAATTTATTTCGATTAAGCCTGACGTACTGATTCAAAAAAGATATACATACCCTTATGAGAAAATGCACGGTTTGGCCGGAAATCGGAAAAAACTGAAAATTTTTAATTCGATTTTTCCATTTTTTTTGCCAAACTGTGGGTAGGGGATAGAAAAAAAACACATATTTGGAATAAGTTAGACCAAGTGTATATATTAACATAAAAAAAACAATTTCCTAAAATTGGAATTTGCCCAAAAATGTTTAAAGGGGGTACCCTTGGACTTTTTTCAAAATTCAATAATCTGGCATATCGGCGTCAATTTCGGTCCTAGAGTCAAACTGGTGCACTTTTCTTACATAAAATTTGCTACTTGTTCTTCTCAAGTGCTCAGATTTTTTCTACATCTTACGGTTCGTGAGAAAAAATTCCAATTGGGGGTCTACATGTCTTGCAAATTTCGTGAAAATAAAAACTTCGTATTTCGTTCCAAATTTAATTTATTTCGATTAAGCCTGACGTACTGATTCAAAAAAGATATACATACCCCTATGACAAAATGCACCGTTTGGCCGGAAAATGGAAAAAACTATAATTTTTTGTATTATTTGTTCATCATTTAAACATCCTTTAATCGGATATATTGGCGTCAATTTCGGTCCTAGAGTCAAACCGGTGCACTTTTCTTACATAAAATTTGCTACTTGTTCTTCTCAAGTGCTTAGATTTTTTCTACATCTTACGGTTCGTGAGAAAAAATTCCAATTGGAGGTCTACATGTCTTGCAAATTTCGTGAAAATAAAAACTTCGTATTTCGTTCCAAATTTAATTTATTTCGATTAAGCCTGACGTACTGATTCAAAAAAGATATACATACCCCTATGACAAAATGCACCGTTTGGCCGGAAAATGGAAAAAACTATAATTTTTTGTATTATTTGTTCATCATTTAAACATCCTTTAATCGGATATATTGGCGTCAATTTCGGTCCTAGAGTCAAACCGGTGCACTTTTCTTACATAAAATGTGCTACTTGTTCTTCTCAAGTGCTTAGATTTTTTCTACATCTTACGGTTCGTGAGAAAAAATTCCAATTGGAGGTCTACATGTCTTGCAAATTTCGTGAAAATAAAAACTTCGTATTTCGTTCCAAATTTAATTTATTTCGATTAAGCCTGACGTACTGATTCAAAAAAGATATACATACCCCTATGAGAAAATGCACCGTTTGGCCGGAAAATGGAAAAAACTGAAAATTTTTAATTCGATTTTTCTATTTTTTTTTGCCAAACTGTGGGTAGGGGATAGAAAAAAAACACATATTTGGAATAAGTTAGACCAAGTGTATATATTAACATAAAAAAAACAATTTCCTAAAATTGGAATTTGCCCAAAAATGTTTAAAGGGGGTACCCTTGGACTTTTTTCAAAATTCAATAATCTGGCATATCGGCGTCAATTTCGGTCCTAGAGTCAAACTGGTGCACTTTTCTTACATAAAATTTGCTACTTGTTCTTCTCAAGTGCTCAGATTTTTTCTACATCTTACGGTTCGTGAGAAAAAATTCCAATTGGAGGTCTACATGTCTTGCAAATTTCGTGAAAATAAAAACTTCGTATTTCGTTCCAAATTTAATTTATTTCGATTAAGTCTGACGTACTGATTCAAAAAAGATATACATACCCTTATGAGAAAATGCACCGTTTGGCCGGAAAATGGAAAAAACTATAATTTTTTGTATAATTTGTTCATCATTTAAACATCCTTTATTCGGATATATTGGCGTCAATTTCGGTCCTAGAGTCAAACTGGTGCACTTTTCTTACATAAAATTTGCTACTTGTTCTTCTCAAGTGCTCAGATTTTTTCTACATCTTACGGTTCGTGAGAAAAAATTCCAATTGGAGGTCTACATGTCTTGCAAATTTCGTGAAAATAAAAACTTCGTATTTCGTTCCAAATTTAATTTATTTCGATTAAGCCTGATGTACTGATTCAAAAAAGATATACATACCCCTATGAGAAAATGCACCGTTTGGCCGGAAAATGGAAAAAACTGAAAATTTTTTATTCGATTTTTCTATTTTTTTTTGCCAAACTGTGGGTAGGGGATAGAAAAAAAACACATATTTGGAATAAGTTAGACCAAGTGTATATATTAACATAAAAAAAACAATTTCCTAAAATTGGAATTTGCCCAAAAATGTTTAAAGGGGGTACCCTTGGACTTTTTTCAAAATTCAATAATCTGGCATATCGGCGTCAATTTCGGTCCTAGAGTCAAACTGGTGCACTTTTCTTACATAAAATTTGCTACTTGTTCTTCTCAAGTGCTCAGATTTTTTCTACATCTTACGGTTCGTGAGAAAAAATTCCAATTGGAGGTCTACATGTCTTGCAAATTTCGTGAAAATAAAAACTTCGTATTTCGTTCCAAATTTAATTTATTTCGATTAAGCCTGACGTACTGATTCAAAAAAGATATACATACCCTTATGAGAAAATGCACGGTTTGGCCGGAAATCGGAAAAAACTGAAAATTTTTAATTCGATTTTTCCATTTTTTTTGCCAAACTGTGGGTAGGGGATAGAAAAAAAACACATATTTGGAATAAGTTAGACCAAGTGTATATATTAACATAAAAAAAACAATTTCCTAAAATTGGAATTTGCCCAAAAATGTTTAAAGGGGGTACCCTTGGACTTTTTTCAAAATTCAATAATCTGGCATATCGGCGTCAATTTCGGTCCTAGAGTCAAACTGGTGCACTTTTCTTACATAAAATTTGCTACTTGTTCTTCTCAAGTGCTCAGATTTTTTCTACATCTTACGGTTCGTGAGAAAAAATTCCAATTGGGGGTCTACATGTCTTGCAAATTTCGTGAAAATAAAAACTTCGTATTTCGTTCCAAATTTAATTTATTTCGATTAAGCCTGACGTACTGATTCAAAAAAGATATACATACCCCTATGACAAAATGCACCGTTTGGCCGGAAAATGGAAAAAACTATAATTTTTTGTATTATTTGTTCATCATTTAAACATCCTTTAATCGGATATATTGGCGTCAATTTCGGTCCTAGAGTCAAACCGGTGCACTTTTCTTACATAAAATTTGCTACTTGTTCTTCTCAAGTGCTTAGATTTTTTCTACATCTTACGGTTCGTGAGAAAAAATTCCAATTGGAGGTCTACATGTCTTGCAAATTTCGTGAAAATAAAAACTTCGTATTTCGTTCCAAATTTAATTTATTTCGATTAAGCCTGACGTACTGATTCAAAAAAGATATACATACCCCTATGACAAAATGCACCGTTTGGCCGGAAAATGGAAAAAACTATAATTTTTTGTATTATTTGTTCATCATTTAAACATCCTTTAATCGGATATATTGGCGTCAATTTCGGTCCTAGAGTCAAACCGGTGCACTTTTCTTACATAAAATGTGCTACTTGTTCTTCTCAAGTGCTTAGATTTTTTCTACATCTTACGGTTCGTGAGAAAAAATTCCAATTGGAGGTCTACATGTCTTGCAAATTTCGTGAAAATAAAAACTTCGTATTTCGTTCCAAATTTAATTTATTTCGATTAAGCCTGACGTACTGATTCAAAAAAGATATACATACCCTTATGAGAAAATGCACGGTTTGGCCGGAAATCGGAAAAAACTGAAAATTTTTAATTCGATTTTTCCATTTTTTTTGCCAAACTGTGGGTAGGGGATAGAAAAAAAACACATATTTGGAATAAGTTAGACCAAGTGTATATATTAACATAAAAAAAACAATTTCCTAAAATTGGAATTTGCCCAAAAATGTTTAAAGGGGGTACCCTTGGACTTTTTTCAAAATTCAATAATCTGGCATATCGGCGTCAATTTCGGTCCTAGAGTCAAACTGATGCACTTTTCTTACATAAAATTTGCTGCTTGTTCTTCTCAAGTGCTCAGATTTTTTCTACATCTTACGGTTCGTGAGAAAAAATTCCAATTGGAGGTCTACATGTCTTGCAAATTTCGTGAAAATAAAAACTTCGTATTTCGTTCCAAATTTAATTTATTTCGATTAAGCCTGACGTACTGATTCAAAAAAGATATACATACCCCTATGAGAAAATGCACCGTTTGGCCGGAAAATGGAAAAAACTGAAAATTTTTAATTCGATTTTTCTATTTTTTTTTGCCAAACTGTGGGTAGGGGATAGAAAAAAAACACATATTTGGAATAAGTTAGACCAAGTGTATATATTAACATAAAAAAAACAATTTCCTAAAATTGGAATTTGCCCAAAAATGTTTAAAGGGGGTACCCTTGGACTTTTTTCAAAATTCAATAATCTGGCATATCGGCGTCAATTTCGGTCCTAGAGTCAAACTGGTGCACTTTTCTTACATAAAATTTGCTACTTGTTCTTCTCAAGTGCTCAGATTTTTTCTACATCTTACGGTTCGTGAGAAAAAATTCCAATTGGAGGTCTACATGTCTTGCAAATTTCGTGAAAATAAAAACTTCGTATTTCGTTCCAAATTTAATTTATTTCGATTAAGTCTGACGTACTGATTCAAAAAAGATATACATACCCTTATGAGAAAATGCACCGTTTGGCCGGAAAATGGAAAAAACTATAATTTTTTGTATAATTTGTTCATCATTTAAACATCCTTTATTCGGATATATTGGCGTCAATTTCGGTCCTAGAGTCAAACTGGTGCACTTTTCTTACATAAAATTTGCTACTTGTTCTTCTCAAGTGCTCAGATTTTTTCTACATCTTACGGTTCGTGAGAAAAAATTCCAATTGGAGGTCTACATGTCTTGCAAATTTCGTGAAAATAAAAACTTCGTATTTCGTTCCAAATTTAATTTATTTCGATTAAGCCTGATGTACTGATTCAAAAAAGATATACATACCCCTATGAGAAAATGCACCGTTTGGCCGGAAAATGGAAAAAACTGAAAATTTTTTATTCGATTTTTCTATTTTTTTTTGCCAAACTGTGGGTAGGGGATAGAAAAAAAACACATATTTGGAATAAGTTAGACCAAGTGTATATATTAACATAAAAAAAACAATTTCCTAAAATTGGAATTTGCCCAAAAATGTTTAAAGGGGGTACCCTTGGACTTTTTTCAAAATTCAATAATCTGGCATATCGGCGTCAATTTCGGTCCTAGAGTCAAACTGGTGCACTTTTCTTACATAAAATTTGCTACTTGTTCTTCTCAAGTGCTCAGATTTTTTCTACATCTTACGGTTCGTGAGAAAAAATTCCAATTGGAGGTCTACATGTCTTGCAAATTTCGTGAAAATAAAAACTTCGTATTTCGTTCCAAATTTAATTTATTTCGATTAAGCCTGACGTTCTGATTCAAAAAAGATATACATACCCCTATGACAAAATGCACCGTTTGGCCGGAAAATGGAAAAAACTATAATTTTTTGTATTATTTGTTCATCATTTAAACATCCTTTAATCGGATATATTGGCGTCAATTTCGGTCCTAGAGTCAAACCGGTGCACTTTTCTTACATAAAATGTGCTACTTGTTCTTCTCAAGTGCTTAGATTTTTTCTACATCTTACGGTTCGTGAGAAAAAATTCCAATTGGAGGTCTACATGTCTTGCAAATTTCGTGAAAATAAAAACTTCGTATTTCGTTCCAAATTTAATTTATTTCGATTAAGCCTGACGTACTGATTCAAAAAAGATATACATACCCTTATGAGAAAATGCACGGTTTGGCCGGAAATCGGAAAAAACTGAAAATTTTTAATTCGATTTTTCCATTTTTTTTGCCAAACTGTGGGTAGGGGATAGAAAAAAAACACATATTTGGAATAAGTTAGACCAAGTGTATATATTAACATAAAAAAAACAATTTCCTAAAATTGGAATTTGCCCAAAAATGTTTAAAGGGGGTACCCTTGGACTTTTTTCAAAATTCAATAATCTGGCATATCGGCGTCAATTTCGGTCCTAGAGTCAAACTGATGCACTTTTCTTACATAAAATTTGCTGCTTGTTCTTCTCAAGTGCTCAGATTTTTTCTACATCTTACGGTTCGTGAGAAAAAATTCCAATTGGAGGTCTACATGTCTTGCAAATTTCGTGAAAATAAAAACTTCGTATTTCGTTCCAAATTTAATTTATTTCGATTAAGCCTGACGTACTGATTCAAAAAAGATATACATACCCCTATGAGAAAATGCACCGTTTGGCCGGAAAATGGAAAAAACTGAAAATTTTTAATTCGATTTTTCTATTTTTTTTTGCCAAACTGTGGGTAGGGGATAGAAAAAAAACACATATTTGGGATAAGTTAGACCAAGTGTATATATTAACATAAAAAAAACAATTTCCTAAAATTGGAATTTGCCCAAAAATGTTTAAAGGGGGTACCCTTGGACTTTTTTCAAAATTCAATAATCTGGCATATCGGCGTCAATTTCGGTCCTAGAGTCAAACTGGTGCACTTTTCTTACATAAAATTTGCTACTTGTTCTTCTCAAGTGCTCAGATTTTTTCTACATCTTACGGTTCGTGAGAAAAAATTCCAATTGGAGGTCTACATGTCTTGCAAATTTCGTGAAAATAAAAACTTCGTATTTCGTTCCAAATTTAATTTATTTCGATTAAGCCTGACGTACTGATTCAAAAAAGATATACATACCCTTATGAGAAAATGCACGGTTTGGCCGGAAATCGGAAAAAACTGAAAATTTTTAATTCGATTTTTCCATTTTTTTTGCCAAACTGTGGGTAGGGGATAGAAAAAAAACACATATTTGGAATAAGTTAGACCAAGTGTATATATTAACATAAAAAAAACAATTTCCTAAAATTGGAATTTGCCCAAAAATGTTTAAAGGGGGTACCCTTGGACTTTTTTCAAAATTCAATAATCTGGCATATCGGCGTCAATTTCGGTCCTAGAGTCAAACTGGTGCACTTTTCTTACATAAAATTTGCTACTTGTTCTTCTCAAGTGCTCAGATTTTTTCTACATCTTACGGTTCGTGAGAAAAAATTCCAATTGGGGGTCTACATGTCTTGCAAATTTCGTGAAAATAAAAACTTCGTATTTCGTTCCAAATTTAATTTATTTCGATTAAGCCTGACGTACTGATTCAAAAAAGATATACATACCCCTATGACAAAATGCACCGTTTGGCCGGAAAATGGAAAAAACTATAATTTTTTGTATTATTTGTTCATCATTTAAACATCCTTTAATCGGATATATTGGCGTCAATTTCGGTCCTAGAGTCAAACCGGTGCACTTTTCTTACATAAAATTTGCTACTTGTTCTTCTCAAGTGCTTAGATTTTTTCTACATCTTACGGTTCGTGAGAAAAAATTCCAATTGGAGGTCTACATGTCTTGCAAATTTCGTGAAAATAAAAACTTCGTATTTCGTTCCAAATTTAATTTATTTCGATTAAGCCTGATGTACTGATTCAAAAAAGATATACATACCCTTATGAGAAAATGCACCGTTTGGCCGGAAAATGGAAAAAACTGAAAATTTTTAATTCGATTTTTCTATTTTTTTTTGCCAAACTGTGGGTAGGGGATAGAAAAAAAACACATATTTGGAATAAGTTAGACCAAGTGTATATATTAACATAAAAAAAACAATTTCCTAAAATTGGAATTTGCCCAAAAATGTTTAAAGGGGGTACCCTTGGACTTTTTTCAAAATTCAATAATCTGGCATATCGGCGTCAATTTCGGTCCTAGAGTCAAACTGGTGCACTTTTCTTACATAAAATTTGCTACTTGTTCTTCTCAAGTGCTCAGATTTTTTCTACATCTTACGGTTCGTGAGAAAAAATTCCAATTGGAGGTCTACATGTCTTGCAAATTTCGTGAAAATAAAAACTTCGTATTTCGTTCCAAATTTAATTTATTTCGATTAAGTCTGACGTACTGATTCAAAAAAGATATACATACCCTTATGAGAAAATGCACCGTTTGGCCGGAAAATGGAAAAAACTATAATTTTTTGTATAATTTGTTCATCATTTAAACATCCTTTATTCGGATATATTGGCGTCAATTTCGGTCCTAGAGTCAAACTGGTGCACTTTTCTTACATAAAATTTGCTACTTGTTCTTCTCAAGTGCTCAGATTTTTTCTACATCTTACGGTTCGTGAGAAAAAATTCCAATTGGAGGTCTACATGTCTTGCAAATTTCGTGAAAATAAAAACTTCGTATTTCGTTCCAAATTTAATTTATTTCGATTAAGCCTGACGTACTGATTCAAAAAAGATATACATACCCCTATGACAAAATGCACCGTTTGGCCGGAAAATAGAAAAAACTATAATTTTTTGTATTATTTGTTCATCATTTAAACATCCTTTAATCGGATATATTGGCGTCAATTTCGGTCCTAGAGTCAAACCGGTGCACTTTTCTTACATAAAATGTGCTACTTGTTCTTCTCAAGTGCTTAGATTTTTTCTACATCTTACGGTTCGTGAGAAAAAATTCCAATTGGAGGTCTACATGTCTTGCAAATTTCGTGAAAATAAAAACTTCGTATTTCGTTCCAAATTTAATTTATTTCGATTAAGCCTGACGTACTGATTCAAAAAAGATATACATACCCCTATGAGAAAATGCACCGTTTGGCCGGAAAATGGAAAAAACTGAAAATTTTTAATTCGATTTTTCTATTTTTTTTTGCCAAACTGTGGGTAGGGGATAGAAAAAAAACACATATTTGGAATAAGTTAGACCAAGTGTATATATTAACATAAAAAAAACAATTTCCTAAAATTGGAATTTGCCCAAAAATGTTTAAAGGGGGTACCCTTGGACTTTTTTCAAAATTCAATAATCTGGCATATCGGCGTCAATTTCGGTCCTAGAGTCAAACTGGTGCACTTTTCTTACATAAAATTTGCTACTTGTTCTTCTCAAGTGCTCAGATTTTTTCTACATCTTACGGTTCGTGAGAAAAAATTCCAATTGGAGGTCTACATGTCTTGCAAATTTCGTGAAAATAAAAACTTCGTATTTCGTTCCAAATTTAATTTATTTCGATTAAGCCTGACGTACTGATTCAAAAAAGATATACATACCCTTATGAGAAAATGCACGGTTTGGCCGGAAATCGGAAAAAACTGAAAATTTTTAATTCGATTTTTCCATTTTTTTTGCCAAACTGTGGGTAGGGGATAGAAAAAAAACACATATTTGGAATAAGTTAGACCAAGTGTATATATTAACATAAAAAAAACAATTTCCTAAAATTGGAATTTGCCCAAAAATGTTTAAAGGGGGTACCCTTGGACTTTTTTCAAAATTCAATAATCTGGCATATCGGCGTCAATTTCGGTCCTAGAGTCAAACTGGTGCACTTTTCTTACATAAAATTTGCTACTTGTTCTTCTCAAGTGCTCAGATTTTTTCTACATCTTACGGTTCGTGAGAAAAAATTCCAATTGGGGGTCTACATGTCTTGCAAATTTCGTGAAAATAAAAACTTCGTATTTCGTTCCAAATTTAATTTATTTCGATTAAGCCTGACGTACTGATTCAAAAAAGATATACATACCCCTATGACAAAATGCACCGTTTGGCCGGAAAATGGAAAAAACTATAATTTTTTGTATTATTTGTTCATCATTTAAACATCCTTTAATCGGATATATTGGCGTCAATTTCGGTCCTAGAGTCAAACCGGTGCACTTTTCTTACATAAAATTTGCTACTTGTTCTTCTCAAGTGCTTAGATTTTTTCTACATCTTACGGTTCGTGAGAAAAAATTCCAATTGGAGGTCTACATGTCTTGCAAATTTCGTGAAAATAAAAACTTCGTATTTCGTTCCAAATTTAATTTATTTCGATTAAGCCTGATGTACTGATTCAAAAAAGATATACATACCCTTATGAGAAAATGCACCGTTTGGCCGGAAAATGGAAAAAACTGAAAATTTTTAATTCGATTTTTCTATTTTTTTTTGCCAAACTGTGGGTAGGGGATAGAAAAAAAACACATATTTGGAATAAGTTAGACCAAGTGTATATATTAACATAAAAAAAACAATTTCCTAAAATTGGAATTTGCCCAAAAATGTTTAAAGGGGGTACCCTTGGACTTTTTTCAAAATTCAATAATCTGGCATATCGGCGTCAATTTCGGTCCTAGAGTCAAACTGGTGCACTTTTCTTACATAAAATTTGCTACTTGTTCTTCTCAAGTGCTCAGATTTTTTCTACATCTTACGGTTCGTGAGAAAAAATTCCAATTGGAGGTCTACATGTCTTGCAAATTTCGTGAAAATAAAAACTTCGTATTTCGTTCCAAATTTAATTTATTTCGATTAAGCCTGACGTACTGATTCAAAAAAGATATACATACCCCTATGACAAAATGCACCGTTTGGCCGGAAAATAGAAAAAACTATAATTTTTTGTATTATTTGTTCATCATTTAAACATCCTTTAATCGGATATATTGGCGTCAATTTCGGTCCTAGAGTCAAACCGGTGCACTTTTCTTACATAAAATGTGCTACTTGTTCTTCTCAAGTGCTTAGATTTTTTCTACATCTTACGGTTCGTGAGAAAAAATTCCAATTGGAGGTCTACATGTCTTGCAAATTTCGTGAAAATAAAAACTTCGTATTTCGTTCCAAATTTAATTTATTTCGATTAAGCCTGACGTACTGATTCAAAAAAGATATACATACCCTTATGAGAAAATGCACGGTTTGGCCGGAAATCGGAAAAAACTGAAAATTTTTAATTCGATTTTTCCATTTTTTTTGCCAAACTGTGGGTAGGGGATAGAAAAAAAACACATATTTGGAATAAGTTAGACCAAGTGTATATATTAACATAAAAAAAACAATTTCCTAAAATTGGAATTTGCCCAAAAATGTTTAAAGGGGGTACCTTTGGACTTTTTTCAAAATTCAATAATCTGGCATATCGGCGTCAATTTCGGTCCTAGAGTCAAACTGGTGCACTTTTCTTACATAAAATTTGCTACTTGTTCTTCTCAAGTGCTCAGATTTTTTCTACATCTTACGGTTCGTGAGAAAAAATTCCAATTGGGGGTCTACATGTCTTGCAAATTTCGTGAAAATAAAAACTTCGTATTTCGTTCCAAATTTAATTTATTTCGATTAAGCCTGACGTACTGATTCAAAAAAGATATACATACCCCTATGACAAAATGCACCGTTTGGCCGGAAAATGGAAAAAACTATAATTTTTTGTATTATTTGTTCATCATTTAAACATCCTTTAATCGGATATATTGGCGTCAATTTCGGTCCTAGAGTCAAACCGGTGCACTTTTCTTACATAAAATTTGCTACTTGTTCTTCTCAAGTGCTTAGATTTTTTCTACATCTTACGGTTCGTGAGAAAAAATTCCAATTGGAGGTCTACATGTCTTGCAAATTTCGTGAAAATAAAAACTTCGTATTTCGTTCCAAATTTAATTTATTTCGATTAAGCCTGATGTACTGATTCAAAAAAGATATACATACCCTTATGAGAAAATGCACCGTTTGGCCGGAAAATGGAAAAAACTGAAAATTTTTAATTCGATTTTTCCATTTTTTTTGCCAAACTGTGGGTAGGGGATAGAAAAAAAACACATATTTGGAATAAGTTAGACCTAGTGTATATATTAACATAAAAAAAACAATTTCCTAAAATTGGAATTTGCCCAAAAATGTTTAAAGGGGGTACCCTTGGACTTTTTTCAAAATTCAATAATCTGGCATATCGGCGTCAATTTCGGTCCTAGAGTCAAACTGATGCACTTTTCTTACATAAAATTTGCTGCTTGTTCTTCTCAAGTGCTCAGATTTTTTCTACATCTTACGGTTCGTGAGAAAAAATTCCAATTGGATGTCTACATGTCTTGCAAATTTCGTGAAAATAAAAACTTCGTATTTCGTTCCAAATTTAATTTATTTCGATTAAGCCTGACGTACTGATTCAAAAAAGATATACATACCCTTATGAGAAAATGCACCGTTTGGCCGGAAAATGGAAAAAACTATAATTTTTTGTATTATTTGTTCATCATTTAAACATCCTTTAATCGGATATATTGGCGTCAATTTCGGTCCTAGAGTCAAACCGGTGCACTTTTCTTACATAAAATTTGCTACTTGTTCTTCTCAAGTGCTTAGATTTTTTCTACATCTTACGGTTCGTGAGAAAAAATTCCAATTGGAGGTCTACATGTCTTGCAAATTTCGTGAAAATAAAAACTTCGTATTTCGTTCCAAATTTAATTTATTTCGATTAAGCCTGATGTACTGATTCAAAAAAGATATACATACCCTTATGAGAAAATGCACCGTTTGGCCGGAAAATGGAAAAAACTGAAAATTTTTAATTCGATTTTTCTATTTTTTTTTGCCAAACTGTGGGTAGGGGATAGAAAAAAACACATATTTGGAATAAGTTAGACCAAGTGTATATATTAACATAAAAAAAACAATTTCCTAAAATTGGAATTTGCCCAAAAATGTTTAAAGGGGGTACCCTTGGACTTTTTTCAAAATTCAATAATCTGGCATATCGGCGTCAGTTTCGGTCCTAGAGTCAAACTGGTGCACTTTTCTTACATAAAATTTGCTACTTGTTCTTCTCAAGTGCTCAGATTTTTTCTACATCTTACGGTTCGTGAGAAAAAATTCCAATTGGAGGTCTACATGTCTTGCAAATTTCGTGAAAATAAAAACTTCGTATTTCGTTCCAAATTTAATTTATTTCGATTAAGCCTGACGTACTGATTCAAAAAAGATATACATACCCTTATGAGAAAATGCACCGTTTGGCCGGAAAATGGAAAAAACTGAAAATTTTTAATTCGATTTTTCCATTTTTTTTGCCAAACTGTGGGTAGGGGATAGAAAAAAAACACATATTTGGAATAAGTTAGACCTAGTGTATATATTAACATAAAAAAAACAATTTCCTAAAATTGGAATTTGCCCAAAAATGTTTAAAGGGGGTACCCTTGGACTTTTTTCAAAATTCAATAATCTGGCATATCGGCGTCAATTTCGGTCCTAGAGTCAAACTGATGCACTTTTCTTACATAAAATTTGCTGCTTGTTCTTCTCAAGTGCTCATATTTTTTCTACATCTTACGGTTCGTGAGAAAAAATTCCAATTGGAGGTCTACATGTCTTGCAAATTTCGTGAAAATAAAAACTTCGTATTTCGTTCCAAATTTAATTTATTTCGATTATGCCTGACGTACTGATTCAAAAAAGATATACATACCCTTATGAGAAAATGCACCGTTTGGCCGGAAAATGGAAAAAACTATAATTTTTTGTATAATTTGTTTATCATTTAAACATCCTTTAATCGGATATATTGGCGTCAATTTCGGTCCTAGAGTCAAACCGGTGCACTTTTCTTACATAAAATTTGCTACTTGTTCTTCTCAAGTGCTCAGATTTTTTCTACATCTTACGGTTCGTGAGAAAAAATTCCAATTAGAGGTCTACATGTCTTGCAAATTTCGTGAAAATAAAAACTTCGTATTTCGTTCCAAATTTAATTTATTTCGATTAAGCCTGACGTACTGATTCAAAAAAGATATACATACCCTTATGAGAAAATGCACCGTTTGGCCGGAAAATGGAAAAAACTGAAAATTTTTAATTCGATTTTTCCATTTTTTTTGCCAAACTGTGGGTAGGGGATAGAAAAAAAACACATATTTGGAATAAGTTAGACCTAGTGTATATATTAACATAAAAAAAACAATTTCCTAAAATTGGAATTTGCCCAAAAATGTTTAAAGGGGGTACCCTTGGACTTTTTTCAAAATTCAATAATCTGGCATATCGGCGTCAATTTCGGTCCTAGAGTCAAACTGATGCACTTTTCTTACATAAAATTTGCTGCTTGTTCTTCTCAAGTGCTCATATTTTTTCTACATCTTACGGTTCGTGAGAAAAAATTCCAATTGGAGGTCTACATGTCTTGCAAATTTCGTGAAAATAAAAACTTCGTATTTCGTTCCAAATTTAATTTATTTCGATTATGCCTGACGTACTGATTCAAAAAAGATATACATACCCTTATGAGAAAATGCACCGTTTGGCCGGAAAATGGAAAAAACTATAATTTTTTGTATTATTTGTTCATCATTTAAACATCCTTTAATCGGATATATTGGCGTCAATTTCGGTCCTAGAGTCAAACCGGTGCACTTTTCTTACATAAAATTTGCTACTTGTTCTTCTCAAGTGCTTAGATTTTTTCTACATCTTACGGTTCGTGAGAAAAAATTCCAATTGGAGGTCTACATGTCTTGCAAATTTCGTGAAAATAAAAACTTCGTATTTCGTTCCAAATTTAATTTATTTCGATTAAGCCTGATGTACTGATTCAAAAAAGATATACATACCCTTATGAGAAAATGCACCGTTTGGCCGGAAAATGGAAAAAACTGAAAATTTTTAATTCGATTTTTCTATTTTTTTTTGCCAAACTGTGGGTAGGGGATAGAAAAAAACACATATTTGGAATAAGTTAGACCAAGTGTATATATTAACATAAAAAAAACAATTTCCTAAAATTGGAATTTGCCCAAAAATGTTTAAAGGGGGTACCCTTGGACTTTTTTCAAAATTCAATAATCTGGCATATCGGCGTCAATTTCGGTCCTAGAGTCAAACTGGTGCACTTTTCTTACATAAAATTTGCTACTTGTTCTTCTCAAGTGCTCAGATTTTTTCTACATCTTACGGTTCGTGAGAAAAAATTCCAATTGGAGGTCTACATGTCTTGCAAATTTCGTGAAAATAAAAACTTCGTATTTCGTTCCAAATTTAATTTATTTCGATTAAGCCTGACGTACTGATTCAAAAAAGATATACATACCCTTATGAGAAAATGCACCGTTTGGCCGGAAAATGGAAAAAACTGAAAATTTTTAATTCGATTTTTCCATTTTTTTTGCCAAACTGTGGGTAGGGGATAGAAAAAAAACACATATTTGGAATAAGTTAGACCTAGTGTATATATTAACATAAAAAAAACAATTTCCTAAAATTGGAATTTGCCCAAAAATGTTTAAAGGGGGTACCCTTGGACTTTTTTCAAAATTCAATAATCTGGCATATCGGCGTCAATTTCGGTCCTAGAGTCAAACTGATGCACTTTTCTTACATAAAATTTGCTGCTTGTTCTTCTCAAGTGCTCATATTTTTTCTACATCTTACGGTTCGTGAGAAAAAATTCCAATTGGAGGTCTACATGTCTTGCAAATTTCGTGAAAATAAAAACTTCGTATTTCGTTCCAAATTTAATTTATTTCGATTATGCCTGACGTACTGATTCAAAAAAGATATACATACCCTTATGAGAAAATGCACCGTTTGGCCGGAAAATGGAAAAAACTATAATTTTTTGTATAATTTGTTTATCATTTAAACATCCTTTAATCGGATATATTGGCGTCAATTTCGGTCCTAGAGTCAAACCGGTGCACTTTTCTTACATAAAATTTGCTACTTGTTCTTCTCAAGTGCTCAGATTTTTTCTACATCTTACGGTTCGTGAGAAAAAATTCCAATTAGAGGTCTACATGTCTTGCAAATTTCGTGAAAATAAAAACTTCGTATTTCGTTCCAAATTTAATTTATTTCGATTAAGCCTGACGTACTGATTCAAAAAAGATATACATACCCTTATGAGAAAATGCACCGTTTGGCCGGAAAATGGAAAAAACTGAAAATTTTTAATTCGATTTTTCCATTTTTTTTGCCAAACTGTGGGTAGGGGATAGAAAAAAAACACATATTTGGAATAAGTTAGACCTAGTGTATATATTAACATAAAAAAAAACAATTTCCTAAAATTGGAATTTGCCCAAAAATGTTTAAAGGGGGTACCCTTGGACTTTTTTCAAAATTCAATAATCTGGCATATCGGCGTCAATTTCGGTCCTAGAGTCAAACTGATGCACTTTTCTTACATAAAATTTGCTGCTTGTTCTTCTCAAGTGCTCAGATTTTTTCTACATCTTACGGTTCGTGAGAAAAAATTCCAATTGGAGGTCTACATGTCTTGCAAATTTCGTGAAAATAAAAACTTCGTATTTCGTTCCAAATTTAATTTATTTCGATTAAGCCTGACGTACTGATTCAAAAAAGATATACATACCCTTATGAGAAAATGCACCGTTTGGCCGGAAAATGGAAAAAACTGAAAATTTTTAATTCGATTTTTCCATTTTTTTTGCCAAACTGTGGGTAGGGGATAGAAAAAAAACACATATTTGGAATAAGTTAGACCTAGTGTATATATTAACATAAAAAAAACAATTTCCTAAAATTGGAATTTGCCCAAAAATGTTTAAAGGGGGTACCCTTGGACTTTTTTCAAAATTCAATAATCTGGCATATCGGCGTCAATTTCGGTCCTAGAGTCAAACTGATGCACTTTTCTTACATAAAATTTGCTGCTTGTTCTTCTCAAGTGCTCATATTTTTTTTACATCTTACGGTTCGTGAGAAAAAATTCCAATTGGAGGTCTACATGTCTTGCAAATTTCGTGAAAATAAAAACTTCGTATTTCGTTCCAAATTTAATTTATTTCGATTAAGCCTGACGTACTGATTCAAAAAAGATATACATACCCCTATGAGAAAATGCACCGTTTGGCCGGAAAATGGAAAAAACTATAATTTTTTGTATAATTTGTTCATCATTTAAACATCCTTTAATCGGATATATTGGCGTCAATTTCGGTCCTAGAGTCAAACCGGTGCACTTTTCTTACATAAAATTTGCTACTTGTTCTTCTCAAGTGCTCAGATTTTTTCTACATCTTACGGTTCGTGAGAAAAAATTCCAATTGGAGGTCTACATGTCTTGCAAATTTCGTGAAAATAAAAACTTCGTATTTCGTTCCAAATTTAATTTATTTCGATTAAGCCTGATGTACTGATTCAAAAAAGATATACATACCATTATGAGAAAATGCACCGTTTGGCCGGAAAATGGAAAAAACTGAAAATTTTTAATTCGATTTTTCCATTTTTTTTGCCAAACTGTGGGTAGGGGATAGAAAAAAAACACATATTTGGAATAAGTTAGACCTAGTGTATATATTAACATAAAAAAAACAATTTCCTAAAATTGGAATTTGCCCAAAAATGTTTAAAGGGGGTACCCTTGGACTTTTTTCAAAATTCAATAATCTGGCATATCGGCGTCAATTTCGGTCCTAGAGTCAAACTGATGCACTTTTCTTACATAAAATTTGCTGCTTGTTCTTCTCAAGTGCTCATATTTTTTCTACATCTTACGGTTCGTGAGAAAAAATTCCAATTGGAGGTCTACATGTCTTGCAAATTTCGTGAAAATAAAAACTTCGTATTTCGTTCCAAATTTAATTTATTTCGATTATGCCTGACGTACTGATTCAAAAAAGATATACATACCCTTATGAGAAAATGCACCGTTTGGCCGGAAAATGGAAAAAACTATAATTTTTTGTATAATTTGTTCATCATTTAAACATCCTTTAATCGGATATATTGGCGTCAATTTCGGTCCTAGAGTCAAACCGGTGCACTTTTCTTACATAAAATTTGCTACTTGTTCTTCTCAAGTGCTCAGATTTTTTCTACATCTTACGGTTCGTGAGAAAAAATTCCAATTGGAGGTCTACATGTCTTGCAAATTTCGTGAAAATAAAAACTTCGTATTTCGTTCCAAATTTAATTTATTTCGATTAAGCCTGACGTACTGATTCAAAAAAGATATACATACCCTTATGAGAAAATGCACCGTTTGGCCGGAAAATGGAAAAAACTGAAAATTTTTAATTCGATTTTTCCATTTTTTTTGCCAAACTGTGGGTAGGGGATAGAAAAAAAACACATATTTGGAATAAGTTAGACCTAGTGTATATATTAACATAAAAAAAACAATTTCCTAAAATTGGAATTTGCCCAAAAATGTTTAAAGGGGGTACCCTTGGACTTTTTTCAAAATTCAATAATCTGGCATATCGGCGTCAATTTCGGTCCTAGAGTCAAACTGATGCACTTTTCTTACATAAAATTTGCTGCTTGTTCTTCTCAAGTGCTCAGATTTTTTCTACATCTTACGGTTCGTGAGAAAAAATTCCAATTGGAGGTCTACATGTCTTGCAAATTTCGTGAAAATAAAAACTTCGTATTTCGTTCCAAATTTAATTTATTTCGATTAAGCCTGACGTGCTGATTCAAAAAAGATATACATACCCTTATGAGAAAATGCACCGTTTGGCCGGAAAATGGAAAAAACTATAATTTTTTGTATAATTTGTTCATCATTTAAACATCCTTTAATCGGATATATTGGCGTCAATTTCGGTCCTAGAGTCAAACCGGTGCACTTTTCTTACATAAAATTTGCTACTTGTTCTTCTCAAGTGCTCAGATTTTTTCTACATCTTACGGTTCGTGAGAAAAAATTCCAATTGGAGGTCTACATGTCTTGCAAATTTCGTGAAAATAAAAACTTCGTATTTCGTTCCAAATTTAATTTATTTCGATTAAGCCTGATGTACTGATTCAAAAAAGATATACATACCCTTATGAGAAAATGCACCGTTTGGCCGGAAAATGGAAAAAACTGAAAATTTTTAATTCGATTTTTCTATTTTTTTTTGCCAAACTGTGGGTAGGGGATAGAAAAAAAACACATATTTGGAATAAGTTAGACCAAGTGTATATATTAACATAAAAAAAACAATTTTCTAAAATTGGAATTTGCCCAAAAATGTTTAAAGGGGGTACCCTTGGACTTTTTTCAAAATTCAATAATCTGGCATATCGGCGTCAATTTCGGTCCTAGAGTCAAACTGGTGCACTTTTCTTACATAAAATTTGCTACTTGTTCTTCTCAAGTGCTCAGATTTTTTCTACATCTTACGGTTCGTGAGAAAAAATGCCAATTGGAGGTCTACATGTCTTGCAAATTTCGTGAAAATAAAAACTTCGTATTTCGTTCCAAATTTAATTTATTTCGATTAAGCCTGACGTACTGATTCAAAAAAGATATACATACCCCTATGACAAAATGCACCGTTTGGTCGGAAAATGGAAAAAACTATAATTTTTTGTATTATTTGTTCATCATTTAAACATCCTTTAATCGGATATATTGGCGTCAATTTCGGTCCTAGAGTCAAACCGGTGCACTTTTCTTACATAAAATTTGCTACTTGTTCTTCTCAAGTGCTCAGATTTTTTCTACATCTTACGGTTCGTGAGAAAAAATTCCAATTGGAGGTCTACATGTCTTGCAAATTTCGTGAAAATAAAAACTTCGTATTTCGTTCCAAATTTAATTTATTTCGATTAAGCCTGACGTACTGATTCAAAAAAGATATACATACCCCTATGAGAAAATGCACCGTTTGGCCGGAAAATGGAAAAAACTATAATTTTTTGTATTATTTGTTCATCATTTAAACATCCTTTAATCGGATATATTGGCGTCAATTTCGGTCCTAGAGTCAAACCGGTGCACTTTTCTTACATAAAATTTGCTACTTGTTCTTCTCAAGTGCTTAGATTTTTTCTACATCTTACGGTTCGTGAGAAAAAATTCCAATTGGAGGTCTACATGTCTTGCAAATTTCGTGAAAATAAAAACTTCGTATTTCGTTCCAAATTTAATTTATTTCGATTAAGCCTGATGTACTGATTCAAAAAAGATATACATACCCTTATGAGAAAATGCACCGTTTGGCCGGAAAATGGAAAAAACTGAAAATTTTTAATTCGATTTTTCCATTTTTTTTGCCAAACTGTGGGTAGGGGATAGAAAAAAAACACATATTTGGAATAAGTTAGACCTAGTGTATATATTAACATAAAAAAAACAATTTCCTAAAATTGGAATTTGCCCAAAAATGTTTAAAGGGGGTACCCTTGGACTTTTTTCAAAATTCAATAATCTGGCATATCGGCGTCAATTTCGGTCATAGAGTCAAACTGATGCACTTTTCTTACATAAAATTTGCTGCTTGTTCTTCTCAAGTGCTCATATTTTTTTTACATCTTACGGTTCGTGAGAAAAAATTCCAATTGGAGGTCTACATGTCTTGCAAATTTCGTGAAAATAAAAACTTCGTATTTCGTTCCAAATTTAATTTATTTCGATTAAGCCTGACGTACTGATTCAAAAAAGATATACATACCCTTATGAGAAAATGCACCGTTTGGCCGGAAAATGGAAAAAACTATAATTTTTTGTATAATTTGTTCATCATTTAAACATCCTTTAATCGGATATATTGGCGTCAATTTCGGTCCTAGAGTCAAACCGGTGCACTTTTCTTACATAAAATTTGCTACTTGTTCTTCTCAAGTGCTCAGATTTTTTCTACATCTTACGGTTCGTGAGAAAAAATTCCAATTGGAGGTCTACATGTCTTGCAAATTTCGTGAAAATAAAAACTTCGTATTTCGTTCCAAATTTAATTTATTTCGATTAAGCCTGATGTACTGATTCAAAAAAGATATACATACGCTTATGAGAAAATGCACCGTTTGGCCGGAAAATGGAAAAAACTGAAAATTTTTAATTCGATTTTTCTATTTTTTTTTGCCAAACTGTGGGTAGGGGATAGAAAAAAAACACATATTTGGAATAAGTTAGACCAAGTGTATATATTAACATAAAAAAAACAATTTTCTAAAATTGGAATTTGCCCAAAAATGTTTAAAGGGGGTACCCTTGGACTTTTTTCAAAATTCAATAATCTGGCATATCGGCGTCAATTTCGGTCCTAGAGTCAAACTGGTGCACTTTTCTTACATAAAATTTGCTACTTGTTCTTCTCAAGTGCTCAGATTTTTTCTACATCTTACGGTTCGTGAGAAAAAATGCCAATTGGAGGTCTACATGTCTTGCAAATTTCGTGAAAATAAAAACTTCGTATTTCGTTCCAAATTTAATTTATTTCGATTAAGCCTGACGTACTGATTCAAAAAAGATATACATACCCCTATGACAAAATGCACCGTTTGGTCGGAAAATGGAAAAAACTATAATTTTTTGTATTATTTGTTCATCATTTAAACATCCTTTAATCGGATATATTGGCGTCAATTTCGGTCCTAGAGTCAAACCGGTGCACTTTTCTTACATAAAATTTGCTACTTGTTCTTCTCAAGTGCTCAGATTTTTTCTACATCTTACGGTTCGTGAGAAAAAATTCCAATTGGAGGTCTACATGTCTTGCAAATTTCGTGAAAATAAAAACTTCGTATTTCGTTCCAAATTTAATTTATTTCGATTAAGCCTGACGTACTGATTCAAAAAAGATATACATACCCCTATGAGAAAATGCACCGTTTGGCCGGAAAATGGAAAAAACTATAATTTTTTGTATTATTTGTTCATCATTTAAACATCCTTTAATCGGATATATTGGCGTCAATTTCGGTCCTAGAGTCAAACCGGTGCACTTTTCTTACATAAAATTTGCTACTTGTTCTTCTCAAGTGCTTAGATTTTTTCTACATCTTACGGTTCGTGAGAAAAAATTCCAATTGGAGGTCTACATGTCTTGCAAATTTCGTGAAAATAAAAACTTCGTATTTCGTTCCAAATTTAATTTATTTCGATTAAGCCTGATGTACTGATTCAAAAAAGATATACATACCCTTATGAGAAAATGCACCGTTTGGCCGGAAAATGGAAAAAACTGAAAATTTTTAATTCGATTTTTCTATTTTTTTTTGCCAAACTGTGGGTAGGGGATAGAAAAAAACACATATTTGGAATAAGTTAGACCAAGTGTATATATTAACATAAAAAAAACAATTTCCTAAAATTGGAATTTGCCCAAAAATGTTTAAAGGGGGTACCCTTGGACTTTTTTCAAAATTCAATAATCTGGCATATCGGCGTCAATTTCGGTCCTAGAGTCAAACTGGTGCACTTTTCTTACATAAAATTTGCTACTTGTTCTTCTCAAGTGCTCAGATTTTTTCTACATCTTACGGTTCGTGAGAAAAAATTCCAATTGGAGGTCTACATGTCTTGCAAATTTCGTGAAAATAAAAACTTCGTATTTCGTTCCAAATTTAATTTATTTCGATTAAGCCTGACGTACTGATTCAAAAAAGATATACATACCCTTATGAGAAAATGCACCGTTTGGCCGGAAAATGGAAAAAACTGAAAATTTTTAATTCGATTTTTCCATTTTTTTTGCCAAACTGTGGGTAGGGGATAGAAAAAAAACACATATTTGGAATAAGTTAGACCTAGTGTATATATTAACATAAAAAAAACAATTTCATAAAATTGGAATTTGCCCAAAAATGTTTAAAGGGGGTACCCTTGGACTTTTTTCAAAATTCAATAATCTGGCATATCGGCGTCAATTTCGGTCCTAGAGTCAAACTGATGCACTTTTCTTACATAAAATTTGCTGCTTGTTCTTCTCAAGTGCTCATATTTTTTCTACATCTTACGGTTCGTGAGAAAAAATTCCAATTGGAGGTCTACATGTCTTGCAAATTTCGTGAAAATAAAAACTTCGTATTTCGTTCCAAATTTAATTTATTTCGATTATGCCTGACGTACTGATTCAAAAAAGATATACATACCCTTATGAGAAAATGCACCGTTTGGCCGGAAAATGGAAAAAACTATAATTTTTTGTATAATTTGTTCATCATTTAAACATCCTTTAATCGGATATATTGGCGTCAATTTCGGTCCTAGAGTCAAACCGGTGCACTTTTCTTACATAAAATTTGCTACTTGTTCTTCTCAAGTGCTCAGATTTTTTCTACATCTTACGGTTCGTGAGAAAAAATTCCAATTGGAGGTCTACATGTCTTGCAAATTTCGTGAAAATAAAAACTTCGTATTTCGTTCCAAATTTAATTTATTTCGATTAAGCCTGACGTACTGATTCAAAAAAGATATACATACCCTTATGAGAAAATGCACCGTTTGGCCGGAAAATGGAAAAAACTGAAAATTTTTAATTCGATTTTTCCATTTTTTTTGCCAAACTGTGGGTAGGGGATAGAAAAAAAACACATATTTGGAATAAGTTAGACCTAGTGTATATATTAACATAAAAAAAACAATTTCCTAAAATTGGAATTTGCCCAAAAATGTTTAAAGGGGGTACCCTTGGACTTTTTTCAAAATTCAATAATCTGGCATATCGGCGTCAATTTCGGTCCTAGAGTCAAACTGATGCACTTTTCTTACATAAAATTTGCTGCTTGTTCTTCTCAAGTGCTCAGATTTTTTCTACATCTTACGGTTCGTGAGAAAAAATTCCAATTGGAGGTCTACATGTCTTGCAAATTTCGTGAAAATAAAAACTTCGTATTTCGTTCCAAATTTAATTTATTTCGATTAAGCCTGACGTACTGATTCAAAAAAGATATACATACCCTTATGAGAAAATGCACCGTTTGGCCGGAAAATGGAAAAAACTGAAAATTTTTAATTCGATTTTTCCATTTTTTTTGCCAAACTGTGGGTAGGGGATAGAAAAAAAACACATATTTGGAATAAGTTAGACCTAGTGTATATATTAACATAAAAAAAACAATTTCCTAAAATTGGAATTTGCCCAAAAATGTTTAAAGGGGGTACCCTTGGACTTTTTTCAAAATTCAATAATCTGGCATATCGGCGTCAATTTCGGTCCTAGAGTCAAACTGGTGCACTTTTCTTACATAAAATTTGCTACTTGTTCTTCTCAAGTGCTCAGATTTTTTCTACATCTTACGGTTCGTGAGAAAAAATTCCAATTGGAGGTCTACATGTCTTGCAAATTTCGTGAAAATAAAAACTTCGTATTTCGTTCCAAATTTAATTTATTTCGATTAAGCCTGACGTACTGATTCAAAAAAGATATACATACCCCTATGACAAAATGCACCGTTTGGCCGGAAAATGGAAAAAACTATAATTTTTTGTATAATTTGTTCATCATTTAAACATCCTTTAATCGGATATATTGGCGTCAATTTCGGTCCTAGAGTCAAACCGGTGCACTTTTCTTACATAAAATTTGCTACTTGTTCTTCTCAAGTGCTCAGATTTTTTCTACATCTTACGGTTCGTGAGAAAAAATTCCAATTGGAGGTCTACATGTCTTGCAAATTTCGTGAAAATAAAAACTTCGTATTTCGTTCCAAATTTAATTTATTTCGATTAAGCCTGACGTACTGATTCAAAAAAGATATACATACCCTTATGAGAAAATGCACCGTTTGGCCGGAAAATGGAAAAAACTGAAAATTTTTAATTCGATTTTTCCATTTTTTTTGCCAAACTGTGGGTAGGGGATAGAAAAAAAACACATATTTGGAATAAGTTAGACCTAGTGTATATATTAACATAAAAAAAACAATTTCCTAAAATTGGAATTTGCCCAAAAATGTTTAAAGGGGGTACCCTTGGACTTTTTTCAAAATTCAATAATCTGGCATATCGGCGTCAATTTCGGTCCTAGAGTCAAACTGATGCACTTTTCTTACATAAAATTTGCTGCTTGTTCTTCTCAAGTGCTCAGATTTTTTCTACATCTTACGGTTCGTGAGAAAAAATTCCAATTGGAGGTCTACATGTCTTGCAAATTTCGTGAAAATAAAAACTTCGTATTTCGTTCCAAATTTAATTTATTTCGATTAAGCCTGACGTACTGATTCAAAAAAGATATACATACCCTTATGAGAAAATGCACCGTTTGGCCGGAAAATGGAAAAAACTGAAAATTTTTAATTCGATTTTTCCATTTTTTTTGCCAAACTGTGGGTAGGGGATAGAAAAAAAACACATATTTGGAATAAGTTAGACCTAGTGTATATATTAACATAAAAAAAACAATTTCCTAAAATTGGAATTTGCCCAAAAATGTTTAAAGGGGGTACCCTTGGACTTTTTTCAAAATTCAATAATCTGGCATATCGGCGTCAATTTCGGTCCTAGAGTCAAACTGATGCACTTTTCTTACATAAAATTTGCTGCTTGTTCTTCTCAAGTGCTCATATTTTTTTTACATCTTACGGTTCGTGAGAAAAAATTCCAATTGGAGGTCTACATGTCTTGCAAATTTCGTGAAAATAAAAACTTCGTATTTCGTTCCAAATTTAATTTATTTCGATTAAGCCTGACGTACTGATTCAAAAAAGATATACATACCCTTATGAGAAAATGCACCGTTTGGCCGGAAAATGGAAAAAACTATAATTTTTTGTATAATTTGTTCATCATTTAAACATCCTTTAATCGGATATATTGGCGTCAATTTCGGTCCTAGAGTCAAACCGGTGCACTTTTCTTACATAAAATTTGCTACTTGTTCTTCTCAAGTGCTCAGATTTTTTCTACATCTTACGGTTCGTGAGAAAAAATTCCAATTGGAGGTCTACATGTCTTGCAAATTTCGTGAAAATAAAAACTTCGTATTTCGTTCCAAATTTAATTTATTTCGATTAAGCCTGATGTACTGATTCAAAAAAGATATACATACCCTTATGAGAAAATGCACCGTTTGGCCGGAAAATGGAAAAAACTGAAAATTTTTAATTCGATTTTTCCATTTTTTTTGCCAAACTGTGGGTAGGGGATAGAAAAAAAACACATATTTGGAATAAGTTAGACCTAGTGTATATATTAACATAAAAAAAACAATTTCCTAAAATTGGAATTTGCCCAAAAATGTTTAAAGGGGGTACCCTTGGACTTTTTTCAAAATTCAATAATCTGGCATATCGGCGTCAATTTCGGTCCTAGAGTCAAACTGATGCACTTTTCTTACATAAAATTTGCTGCTTGTTCTTCTCAAGTGCTCATATTTTTTCTACATCTTACGGTTCGTGAGAAAAAATTCCAATTGGAGGTCTACATGTCTTGCAAATTTCGTGAAAATAAAAACTTCGTATTTCGTTCCAAATTTAATTTATTTCGATTAAGCCTGACGTACTGATTCAAAAAAGATATACATACCCTTATGAGAAAATGCACCGTTTGGCCGGAAAATGGAAAAAACTGAAAATTTTTAATTCGATTTTTCCATTTTTTTTGCCAAACTGTGGGTAGGGGATAGAAAAAAAACACATATTTGGAATAAGTTAGACCTAGTGTATATATTAACATAAAAAAAACAATTTCCTAAAATTGGAATTTGCCCAAAAATGTTTAAAGGGGGTACCCTTGGACTTTTTTCAAAATTCAATAATCTGGCATATCGGCGTCAATTTCGGTCCTAGAGTCAAACTGATGCACTTTTCTTACATAAAATTTGCTGCTTGTTCTTCTCAAGTGCTCATATTTTTTTTACATCTTACGGTTCGTGAGAAAAAATTCCAATTGGAGGTCTACATGTCTTGCAAATTTCGTGAAAATAAAAACTTCGTATTTCGTTCCAAATTTAATTTATTTCGATTAAGCCTGACGTACTGATTCAAAAAAGATATACATACCCTTATGAGAAAATGCACCGTTTGGCCGGAAAATGGAAAAAACTATAATTTTTTGTATAATTTGTTCATCATTTAAACATCCTTTAATCGGATATATTGGCGTCAATTTCGGTCCTAGAGTCAAACCGGTGCACTTTTCTTACATAAAATTTGCTACTTGTTCTTCTCAAGTGCTCAGATTTTTTCTACATCTTACGGTTCGTGAGAAAAAATTCCAATTGGAGGTCTACATGTCTTGCAAATTTCGTGAAAATAAAAACTTCGTATTTCGTTCCAAATTTAATTTATTTCGATTAAGCCTGATGTACTGATTCAAAAAAGATATACATACCCTTATGAGAAAATGCACCGTTTGGCCGGAAAATGGAAAAAACTGAAAATTTTTAATTCGATTTTTCCATTTTTTTTGCCAAACTGTGGGTAGGGGATAGAAAAAAAACACATATTTGGAATAAGTTAGACCTAGTGTATATATTAACATAAAAAAAACAATTTCCTAAAATTGGAATTTGCCCAAAAATGTTTAAAGGGGGTACCCTTGGACTTTTTTCAAAATTCAATAATCTGGCATATCGGCGTCAATTTCGGTCCTAGAGTCAAACTGATGCACTTTTCTTACATAAAATTTGCTGCTTGTTCTTCTCAAGTGCTCATATTTTTTCTACATCTTACGGTTCGTGAGAAAAAATTCCAATTGGAGGTCTACATGTCTTGCAAATTTCGTAAAAATAAAAACTTCGTATTTCGTTCCAAATTTAATTTATTTCGATTATGCCTGACGTACTGATTCAAAAAAGATATACATACCCTTATGAGAAAATGCACCGTTTGGCCGGAAAATGGAAAAAACTATAATTTTTTGTATAATTTGTTCATCATTTAAACATCCTTTAATCGGATATATTGGCGTCAATTTCGGTCCTAGAGTCAAACCGGTGCACTTTTCTTACATAAAATTTGCTACTTGTTCTTCTCAAGTGCTCAGATTTTTTCTACATCTTACGGTTCGTGAGAAAAAATTCCAATTGGAGGTCTACATGTCTTGCAAATTTCGTGAAAATAAAAACTTCGTATTTCGTTCCAAATTTAATTTATTTCGATTAAGCCTGACGTACTGATTCAAAAAAGATATACATACCCTTATGAGAAAATGCACCGTTTGGCCGGAAAATGGAAAAAACTGAAAATTTTTAATTCGATTTTTCCATTTTTTTTGCCAAACTGTGGGTAGGGGATAGAAAAAAAACACATATTTGGAATAAGTTAGACCTAGTGTATATATTAACATAAAAAAAACAATTTCCTAAAATTGGAATTTGCCCAAAAATGTTTAAAGGGGGTACCCTTGGACTTTTTTCAAAATTCAATAATCTGGCATATCGGCGTCAATTTCGGTCCTAGAGTCAAACTGATGCACTTTTCTTACATAAAATTTGCTGCTTGTTCTTCTCAAGTGCTCAGATTTTTTCTACATCTTACGGTTCGTGAGAAAAAATTCCAATTGGAGGTCTACATGTCTTGCAAATTTCGTGAAAATAAAAACTTCGTATTTCGTTCCAAATTTAATTTATTTCGATTAAGCCTGACGTGCTGATTCAAAAAAGGTATACATACTCTTATGAGAAAATGCACCGTTTGGCCGGAAAATGGAAAAAACTGAAAATTTTTAATTCGATTTTTCCATTTTTTTTTGCCAAACTGTGGGTAGGGGATAGAAAAAAAAACACATATTTGGAATAAGTTAGACCTAGTGTATATATTAACATAAAAAAAACAATTTCCTAAAATTGGAATTTGCCCAAAAATGTTTAAAGGGGGTACCCTTGGACTTTTTTCAAAATTCAATAATCTGGCATATCGGCGTCAATTTCGGTCCTAGAGTCAAACTGATGCACTTTTCTTACATAAAATTTGCTGCTTGTTCTTCTCAAGTGCTCAGATTTTTTCTACATCTTACGGTTCGTGAGAAAAAATTCCAATTGGAGGTCTACATGTCTTGCAAATTTCGTGAAAATAAAAACTTCGTATTTCGTTCCAAATTTAATTTATTTCGATTAAGCCTGAGGTACTGATTCAAAAAAGATATACATACCCCTATGACAAAATGCACCGTTTGGCCGAAAAATGGAAAAAACTATAATTTTTTGTATTATTTGTTCATCATTTAAACATCCTTTAATCGAATATATTGGCGTCAATTTCGGTCCTAGAGTCAAACCGGTGCACTTTTCTTACATAAAATTTGCTACTTGTTCTTCTCAAGTGCTCAGATTTTTTCTACATCTTACGGTTCGTGAGAAAAAATTCCAATTGGAGGTCTACATGTCTTGCAAATTTCGTGAAAATAAAAACTTCGTATTTCGTTCCAAATTTAATTTATTTCGATTAAGCCTGATGTACTGATTCAAAAAAGATATACATACCCTTATGAGAAAATGCACCGTTTGGCCGGAAAATGGAAAAAACTGAAAATTTTTAATTCGATTTTTCTATTTTTTTTGCCAAACTGTGGGTAGGGGATAGAAAAAATAACACATATTTGGAATAAGTTAGACCAAGTGTATATATTAACATAAAAAAAACAATTTCCTAAAATTGGAATTTGCCCAAAAATGTTTAAAGGGGGTACCCTTGGACTTTTTTCAAAATTCAATAATCTGGCATATCGGCGTCAATTTCGGTCCTAGAGTCAAACTGGTGCACTTTTCTTACATAAAATTTGCTACTTGTTCTTCTCAAGTGCTCAGATTTTTTCTACATCTTACGGTTCGTGAGAAAAAATTCCAATTGGAGGTCTACATGTCTTGCAAATTTCGTGAAAATAAAAACTTCGTATTTCGTTCCAAATTTAATTTATTTCGATTAAGCCTGATGTACTGATTCAAAAAAGATATACATACCCTTATGAGAAAATGCACCGTTTGGCCGGAAAATGGAAAAAACTGAAAATTTTTAATTCGATTTTTCCATTTTTTTTGCCAAACTGTGGGTAGGGGATAGAAAAAAAACACATATTTGGAATAAGTTAGACCTAGTGTATATATTAACATAAAAAAAACAATTTCATAAAATTGGAATTTGCCCAAAAATGTTTAAAGGGGGTACCCTTGGACTTTTTTCAAAATTCAATAATCTGGCATATCGGCGTCAATTTCGGTCCTAGAGTCAAACTGATGCACTTTTCTTACATAAAATTTGCTGCTTGTTCTTCTCAAGTGCTCATATTTTTTCTACATCTTACGGTTCGTGAGAAAAAATTCCAATTGGAGGTCTACATGTCTTGCAAATTTCGTGAAAATAAAAACTTCGTATTTCGTTCCAAATTTAATTTATTTCGATTATGCCTGACGTACTGATTCAAAAAAGATATACATACCCTTATGAGAAAATGCACCGTTTGGCCGGAAAATGGAAAAAACTATAATTTTTTGTATAATTTGTTCATCATTTAAACATCCTTTAATCGGATATATTGGCGTCAATTTCGGTCCTAGAGTCAAACCGGTGCACTTTTCTTACATAAAATTTGCTACTTGTTCTTCTCAAGTGCTCAGATTTTTTCTACATCTTACGGTTCGTGAGAAAAAATTCCAATTGGAGGTCTACATGTCTTGCAAATTTCGTGAAAATAAAAACTTCGTATTTCGTTCCAAATTTAATTTATTTCGATTAAGCCTGACGTACTGATTCAAAAAAGATATACATACCCTTATGAGAAAATGCACCGTTTGGCCGGAAAATGGAAAAAACTGAAAATTTTTAATTCGATTTTTCCATTTTTTTTGCCAAACTGTGGGTAGGGGATAGAAAAAAAACACATATTTGGAATAAGTTAGACCTAGTGTATATATTAACATAAAAAAAACAATTTCCTAAAATTGGAATTTGCCCAAAAATGTTTAAAGGGGGTACCCTTGGACTTTTTTCAAAATTCAATAATCTGGCATATCGGCGTCAATTTCGGTCCTAGAGTCAAACTGATGCACTTTTCTTACATAAAATTTGCTGCTTGTTCTTCTCAAGTGCTCAGATTTTTTCTACATCTTACGGTTCGTGAGAAAAAATTCCAATTGGAGGTCTACATGTCTTGCAAATTTCGTGAAAATAAAAACTTCGTATTTCGTTCCAAATTTAATTTATTTCGATTAAGCCTGACGTACTGATTCAAAAAAGATATACATACCCTTATGAGAAAATGCACCGTTTGGCCGGAAAATGGAAAAAACTGAAAATTTTTAATTCGATTTTTCCATTTTTTTTGCCAAACTGTGGGTAGGGGATAGAAAAAAAACACATATTTGGAATAAGTTAGACCTAGTGTATATATTAACATAAAAAAAACAATTTCCTAAAATTGGAATTTGCCCAAAAATGTTTAAAGGGGGTACCCTTGGACTTTTTTCAAAATTCAATAATCTGGCATATCGGCGTCAATTTCGGTCCTAGAGTCAAACTGATGCACTTTTCTTACATAAAATTTGCTGCTTGTTCTTCTCAAGTGCTCATATTTTTTTTACATCTTAGGGTTCGTGAGAAAAAATTCCAATTGGAGGTCTACATGTCTTGCAAATTTCGTGAAAATAAAAACTTCGTATTTCGTTCCAAATTTAATTTATTTCGATTAAGCCTGACGTACTGATTCAAAAAAGATATACATACCCTTATGAGAAAATGCACCGTTTGGCCGGAAAATGGAAAAAACTATAATTTTTTGTATAATTTGTTCATCATTTAAACATCCTTTAATCGGATATATTGGCGTCAATTTCGGTCCTAGAGTCAAACCGGTGCACTTTTCTTACATAAAATTTGCTACTTGTTCTTCTCAAGTGCTCAGATTTTTTCTACATTTTACGGTTCGTGAGAAAAAATTCCAATTGGAGGTCTACATGTCTTGCAAATTTCGTGAAAATAAAAACTTCGTATTTCGTTCCAAATTTAATTTATTTCGATTAAGCCTGATGTACTGATTCAAAAAAGATATACATACCCTTATGAGAAAATGCACCGTTTGGCCGGAAAATGGAAAAAACTGAAAATTTTTAATTCGATTTTTCCATTTTTTTTGCCAAACTGTGGGTAGGGGATAGAAAAAAAACACATATTTGGAATAAGTTAGACCTAGTGTATATATTAACATAAAAAAAACAATTTCCTAAAATTGGAATTTGCCCAAAAATGTTTAAAGGGGGTACCCTTGGACTTTTTTCAAAATTCAATAATCTGGCATATCGGCGTCAATTTCGGTCCTAGAGTCAAACTGGTGCACTTTTCTTACATAAAATTTGCTACTTGTTCTTCTCAAGTGCTCAGATTTTTTCTACATCTTACGGTTCGTGAGAAAAAATTCCAATTGGAGGTCTACATGTCTTGCAAATTTCGTGAAAATAAAAACTTCGTATTTCGTTCCAAATTTAATTTATTTCGATTAAGCCTGACGTACTGATTCAAAAAAGATATACATACCCCTATGACAAAATGCACCGTTTGGCCGGAAAATGGAAAAAACTATAATTTTTTGTATAATTTGTTCATCATTTAAACATCCTTTAATCGGATATATTGGCGTCAATTTCGGTCCTAGAGTCAAACCGGTGCACTTTTCTTACATAAAATTTGCTACTTGTTCTTCTCAAGTGCTCAGATTTTTTCTACATCTTACGGTTCGTGAGAAAAAATTCCAATTGGAGGTCTACATGTCTTGCAAATTTCGTGAAAATAAAAACTTCGTATTTCGTTCCAAATTTAATTTATTTCGATTAAGCCTGACGTACTGATTCAAAAAAGATATACATACCCTTATGAGAAAATGCACCGTTTGGCCGGAAAATGGAAAAAACTGAAAATTTTTAATTCGATTTTTCCATTTTTTTTGCCAAACTGTGGGTAGGGGATAGAAAAAAAACACATATTTGGAATAAGTTAGACCTAGTGTATATATTAACATAAAAAAAACAATTTCCTAAAATTGGAATTTGCCCAAAAATGTTTAAAGGGGGTACCCTTGGACTTTTTTCAAAATTCAATAATCTGGCATATCGGCGTCAATTTCGGTCCTAGAGTCAAACTGATGCACTTTTCTTACATAAAATTTGCTGCTTGTTCTTCTCAAGTGCTCAGATTTTTTCTACATCTTACGGTTCGTGAGAAAAAATTCCAATTGGAGGTCTACATGTCTTGCAAATTTCGTGAAAATAAAAACTTCGTATTTCGTTCCAAATTTAATTTATTTCGATTAAGCCTGACGTACTGATTCAAAAAAGATATACATACCCTTATGAGAAAATGCACCGTTTGGCCGGAAAATGGAAAAAACTGAAAATTTTTAATTCGATTTTTCCATTTTTTTTGCCAAACTGTGGGTAGGGGATAGAAAAAAAACACATATTTGGAATAAGTTAGACCTAGTGTATATATTAACATAAAAAAAACAATTTCCTAAAATTGGAATTTGCCCAAAAATGTTTAAAGGGGGTACCCTTGGACTTTTTTCAAAATTCAATAATCTGGCATATCGGCGTCAATTTCGGTCCTAGAGTCAAACTGATGCACTTTTCTTACATAAAATTTGCTGCTTGTTCTTCTCAAGTGCTCATATTTTTTTTACATCTTACGGTTCGTGAGAAAAAATTCCAATTGGAGGTCTACATGTCTTGCAAATTTCGTGAAAATAAAAACTTCGTATTTCGTTCCAAATTTAATTTATTTCGATTAAGCCTGACGTACTGATTCAAAAAAGATATACATACCCTTATGAGAAAATGCACCGTTTGGCCGGAAAATGGAAAAAACTATAATTTTTTGTATAATTTGTTCATCATTTAAACATCCTTTAATCGGATATATTGGCGTCAATTTCGGTCCTAGAGTCAAACCGGTGCACTTTTCTTACATAAAATTTGCTACTTGTTCTTCTCAAGTGCTCAGATTTTTTCTACATCTTACGGTTCGTGAGAAAAAATTCCAATTGGAGGTCTACATGTCTTGCAAATTTCGTGAAAATAAAAACTTCGTATTTCGTTCCAAATTTAATTTATTTCGATTAAGCCTGATGTACTGATTCAAAAAAGATATACATACCCTTATGAGAAAATGCACCGTTTGGCCGGAAAATGGAAAAAACTGAAAATTTTTAATTCGATTTTTCCATTTTTTTTGCCAAACTGTGGGTAGGGGATAGAAAAAAAACACATATTTGGAATAAGTTAGACCTAGTGTATATATTAACATAAAAAAAACAATTTCCTAAAATTGGAATTTGCCCAAAAATGTTTAAAGGGGGTACCCTTGGACTTTTTTCAAAATTCAATAATCTGGCATATCGGCGTCAATTTCGGTCCTAGAGTCAAACTGATGCACTTTTCTTACATAAAATTTGCTGCTTGTTCTTCTCAAGTGCTCATATTTTTTCTACATCTTACGGTTCGTGAGAAAAAATTCCAATTGGAGGTCTACATGTCTTGCAAATTTCGTGAAAATAAAAACTTCGTATTTCGTTCCAAATTTAATTTATTTCGATTAAGCCTGACGTACTGATTCAAAAAAGATATACATACCCTTATGAGAAAATGCACCGTTTGGCCGGAAAATGGAAAAAACTGAAAATTTTTAATTCGATTTTTCCATTTTTTTTGCCAAACTGTGGGTAGGGGATAGAAAAAAAACACATATTTGGAATAAGTTAGACCTAGTGTATATATTAACATAAAAAAAACAATTTCCTAAAATTGGAATTTGCCCAAAAATGTTTAAAGGGGGTACCCTTGGACTTTTTTCAAAATTCAATAATCTGGCATATCGGCGTCAATTTCGGTCCTAGAGTCAAACTGATGCACTTTTCTTACATAAAATTTGCTGCTTGTTCTTCTCAAGTGCTCATATTTTTTTTACATCTTACGGTTCGTGAGAAAAAATTCCAATTGGAGGTCTACATGTCTTGCAAATTTCGTGAAAATAAAAACTTCGTATTTCGTTCCAAATTTAATTTATTTCGATTAAGCCTGACGTACTGATTCAAAAAAGATATACATACCCTTATGAGAAAATGCACCGTTTGGCCGGAAAATGGAAAAAACTATAATTTTTTGTATAATTTGTTCATCATTTAAACATCCTTTAATCGGATATATTGGCGTCAATTTCGGTCCTAGAGTCAAACCGGTGCACTTTTCTTACATAAAATTTGCTACTTGTTCTTCTCAAGTGCTCAGATTTTTTCTACATCTTACGGTTCGTGAGAAAAAATTCCAATTGGAGGTCTACATGTCTTGCAAATTTCGTGAAAATAAAAACTTCGTATTTCGTTCCAAATTTAATTTATTTCGATTAAGCCTGATGTACTGATTCAAAAAAGATATACATACCCTTATGAGAAAATGCACCGTTTGGCCGGAAAATGGAAAAAACTGAAAATTTTTAATTCGATTTTTCCATTTTTTTTGCCAAACTGTGGGTAGGGGATAGAAAAAAAACACATATTTGGAATAAGTTAGACCTAGTGTATATATTAACATAAAAAAAACAATTTCCTAAAATTGGAATTTGCCCAAAAATGTTTAAAGGGGGTACCCTTGGACTTTTTTCAAAATTCAATAATCTGGCATATCGGCGTCAATTTCGGTCCTAGAGTCAAACTGATGCACTTTTCTTACATAAAATTTGCTGCTTGTTCTTCTCAAGTGCTCATATTTTTTCTACATCTTACGGTTCGTGAGAAAAAATTCCAATTGGAGGTCTACATGTCTTGCAAATTTCGTAAAAATAAAAACTTCGTATTTCGTTCCAAATTTAATTTATTTCGATTATGCCTGACGTACTGATTCAAAAAAGATATACATACCCTTATGAGAAAATGCACCGTTTGGCCGGAAAATGGAAAAAACTATAATTTTTTGTATAATTTGTTCATCATTTAAACATCCTTTAATCGGATATATTGGCGTCAATTTTGGTCCTAGAGTCAAACCGGTGCACTTTTCTTACATAAAATTTGCTACTTGTTCTTCTCAAGTGCTCAGATTTTTTCTACATCTTACGGTTCGTGAGAAAAAATTCCAATTGGAGGTCTACATGTCTTGCAAATTTCGTGAAAATAAAAACTTCGTATTTCGTTCCAAATTTAATTTATTTCGATTAAGCCTGACGTACTGATTCAAAAAAGATATACATACCCTTATGAGAAAATGCACCGTTTGGCCGGAAAATGGAAAAAACTGAAAATTTTTAATTCGATTTTTCCATTTTTTTTGCCAAACTGTGGGTAGGGGATAGAAAAAAAACACATATTTGGAATAAGTTAGACCTAGTGTATATATTAACATAAAAAAAACAATTTCCTAAAATTGGAATTTGCCCAAAAATGTTTAAAGGGGGTACCCTTGGACTTTTTTCAAAATTCAATAATCTGGCATATCGGCGTCAATTTCGGTCCTAGAGTCAAACTGATGCACTTTTCTTACATAAAATTTGCTGCTTGTTCTTCTCAAGTGCTCAGATTTTTTCTACATCTTACGGTTCGTGAGAAAAAATTCCAATTGGAGGTCTACATGTCTTGCAAATTTCGTGAAAATAAAAACTTCGTATTTCGTTCCAAATTTAATTTATTTCGATTAAGCCTGACGTACTGATTCAAAAAAGATATACATACCCTTATGAGAAAATGCACCGTTTGGCCGGAAAATGGAAAAAACTGAAAATTTTTAATTCGATTTTTCCATTTTTTTTGCCAAACTGTGGGTAGGGGATAGAAAAAAAACACATATTTGGAATAAGTTAGACCTAGTGTATATATTAACATAAAAAAAACAATTTCCTAAAATTGGAATTTGCCCAAAAATGTTTAAAGGGGGTACCCTTGGACTTTTTTCAAAATTCAATAATCTGGCATATCGGCGTCAATTTCGGTCCTAGAGTCAAACTGATGCACTTTTCTTACATAAAATTTGCTGCTTGTTCTTCTCAAGTGCTCATATTTTTTTTACATCTTAGGGTTCGTGAGAAAAAATTCCAATTGGAGGTCTACATGTCTTGCAAATTTCGTGAAAATAAAAACTTCGTATTTCGTTCCAAATTTAATTTATTTCGATTAAGCCTGACGTACTGATTCAAAAAAGATATACATACCCTTATGAGAAAATGCACCGTTTGGCCGGAAAATGGAAAAAACTATAATTTTTTGTATAATTTGTTCATCATTTAAACATCCTTTAATCGGATATATTGGCGTCAATTTCGGTCCTAGAGTCAAACCGGTGCACTTTTCTTACATAAAATTTGCTACTTGTTCTTCTCAAGTGCTCAGATTTTTTCTACATCTTACGGTTCGTGAGAAAAAATTCCAATTGGAGGTCTACATGTCTTGCAAATTTCGTGAAAATAAAAACTTCGTATTTCGTTCCAAATTTAATTTATTTCGATTAAGCCTGATGTACTGATTCAAAAAAGATATACATACCCTTATGAGAAAATGCACCGTTTGGCCGGAAAATGGAAAAAACTGAAAATTTTTAATTCGATTTTTCTATTTTTTTTTGCCAAACTGTGGGTAGGGGATAGAAAAAAAACACATATTTGGAATAAGTTAGACCAAGTGTATATATTAACATAAAAAAAACAATTTTCTAAAATTGGAATTTGCCCAAAAATGTTTAAAGGGGGTACCCTTGGACTTTTTTCAAAATTCAATAATCTGGCATATCGGCGTCAATTTCGGTCCTAGAGTCAAACTGGTGCACTTTTCTTACATAAAATTTGCTACTTGTTCTTCTCAAGTGCTCAGATTTTTTCTACATCTTACGGTTCGTGAGAAAAAATTCCAATTGGAGGTCTACATGTCTTGCAAATTTCGTGAAAATAAAAACTTCGTATTTCGTTCCAAATTTAATTTATTTCGATTAAGCCTGACGTACTGATTTAAAAAAGATATACATACCCCTATGACAAAATGCACCGTTTGGCCGGAAAATGGAAAAAACTATAATTTTTTGTATTATTTGTTCATCATTTAAACATCCTTTAATCGGATATATTGGCGTCAATTTCGGTCCTAGAGTCAAACCGGTGCACTTTTCTTACATAAAATTTGCTACTTGTTCTTCTCAAGTGCTCAGATTTTTTCTACATCTTACGGTTCGTGAGAAAAAATTCCAATTGGAGGTCTACATGTCTTGCAAATTTCGTGAAAATAAAAACTTCGTATTTCGTTCCAAATTTAATTTATTTCGATTAAGCCTGACGTACTGATTCAAAAAAGATATACATACCCTTATGAGAAAATGCACCGTTTGGCCGGAAAATGGAAAAAACTATAATTTTTTGTATAATTTGTTCATCATTTAAACATCCTTTAATCGGATATATTGGCGTCAATTTCGGTCCTAGAGTCAAACCGGTGCACTTTTCTTACATAAAATTTGCTACTTGTTCTTCTCAAGTGCTCAGATTTTTTCTACATCTTACGGTTCGTGAGAAAAAATTCCAATTGGAGGTCTACATGTCTTGCAAATTTCGTGAAAATAAAAACTTCGTATTTCGTTCCAAATTTAATTTATTTCGATTAAGCCTGACGTACTGATTCAAAAAAGATATACATACCCTTATGAGAAAATGCACCGTTTGGCCGGAAAATGGAAAAAACTGAAAATTTTTAATTCGATTTTTCCATTTTTTTTGCCAAACTGTGGGTAGGGGATAGAAAAAAAACACATATTTGGAATAAGTTAGACCTAGTGTATATATTAACATAAAAAAAACAATTTCCTAAAATTGGAATTTGCCCAAAAATGTTTAAAGGGGGTACCCTTGGACTTTTTTCAAAATTCAATAATCTGGCATATCGGCGTCAATTTCGGTCCTAGAGTCAAACTGATGCACTTTTCTTACATAAAATTTGCTGCTTGTTCTTCTCAAGTGCTCAGATTTTTTCTACATCTTACGGTTCGTGAGAAAAAATTCCAATTGGAGGTCTACATGTCTTGCAAATTTCGTGAAAATAAAAACTTCGTATTTCGTTCCAAATTTAATTTATTTCGATTAAGCCTGACGTACTGATTCAAAAAAGATATACATACCCTTATGAGAAAATGCACCGTTTGGCCGGAAAATGGAAAAAACTGAAAATTTTTAATTCGATTTTTCCATTTTTTTTGCCAAACTGTGGGTAGGGGATAGAAAAAAAACACATATTTGGAATAAGTTAGACCTAGTGTATATATTAACATAAAAAAAACAATTTCCTAAAATTGGAATTTGCCCAAAAATGTTTAAAGGGGGTACCCTTGGACTTTTTTCAAAATTCAATAATCTGGCATATCGGCGTCAATTTCGGTCCTAGAGTCAAACTGATGCACTTTTCTTACATAAAATTTGCTGCTTGTTCTTCTCAAGTGCTCAGATTTTTTCTACATCTTACGGTTCGTGAGAAAAAATTCCAATTGGAGGTCTACATGTCTTGCAAATTTCGTGAAAATAAAAACTTCGTATTTCGTTCCAAATTTAATTTATTTCAATTAAGCCTGACGTACTGATTCAAAAAAGATATACATACCCTTATGAGAAAATGCACCGTTTGGCCGGAAAATGGAAAAAACTGAAAATTTTTAATTCGATTTTTCCATTTTTTTTGCCAAACTGTGGGTAGGGGATAGAAAAAAAACACATATTTGGAATAAGTTAGACCTAGTGTATATATTAACATAAAAAAAACAATTTCCTAAAATTGGAATTTGCCCAAAAATGTTTAAAGGGGGTACCCTTGGACTTTTTTCAAAATTCAATAATCTGGCATATCGGCGTCAATTTCGGTCCTAGAGTCAAACTGATGCACTTTTCTTACATAAAATTTGCTGCTTGTTCTTCTCAAGTGCTCATATTTTTTTTACATCTTACGGTTCGTGAGAAAAAATTCCAATTGGAGGTCTACATGTCTTGCAAATTTCGTGAAAATAAAAACTTCGTATTTCGTTCCAAATTTAATTTATTTCGATTAAGCCTGACGTACTGATTTAAAAAAGATATACATACCCCTATGACAAAATGCACCGTTTGGCCGGAAAATGGAAAAAACTATAATTTTTTGTATTATTTGTTCATCATTTAAACATCCTTTAATCGGATATATTGGCGTCAATTTCGGTCCTAGAGTCAAACCGGTGCACTTTTCTTACATAAAATTTGCTACTTGTTCTTCTCAAGTGCTCAGATTTTTTCTACATCTTACGGTTCGTGAGAAAAAATTCCAATTGGAGGTCTACATGTCTTGCAAATTTCGTGAAAATAAAAACTTCGTATTTCGTTCCAAATTTAATTTATTTCGATTAAGCCTGATGTACTGATTCAAAAAAGATATACATACCCTTATGAGAAAATGCACCGTTTGGCCGGAAAATGGAAAAAACTGAAAATTTTTAATTCGATTTTTCTATTTTTTTTTGCCAAACTGTGGGTAGGGGATAGAAAAAAAACACATATTTGGAATAAGTTAGACCAAGTGTATATATTAACATAAAAAAAACAATTTTCTAAAATTGGAATTTGCCCAAAAATGTTTAAAGGGGGTACCCTTGGACTTTTTTCAAAATTCAATAATCTGGCATATCGGCGTCAATTTCGGTCCTAGAGTCAAACTGGTGCACTTTTCTTACATAAAATTTGCTACTTGTTCTTCTCAAGTGCTCAGATTTTTTCTACATCTTACGGTTCGTGAGAAAAAATTCCAATTGGAGGTCTACATGTCTTGCAAATTTCGTGAAAATAAAAACTTCGTATTTCGTTCCAAATTTAATTTATTTCGATTAAGCCTGACGTACTGATTTAAAAAAGATATACATACCCCTATGACAAAATGCACCGTTTGGCCGGAAAATGGAAAAAACTATAATTTTTTGTATTATTTGTTCATCATTTAAACATCCTTTAATCGGATATATTGGCGTCAATTTCGGTCCTAGAGTCAAACCGGTGCACTTTTCTTACATAAAATTTGCTACTTGTTCTTCTCAAGTGCTCAGATTTTTTCTACATCTTACGGTTCGTGAGAAAAAATTCCAATTGGAGGTCTACATGTCTTGCAAATTTCGTGAAAATAAAAACTTCGTATTTCGTTCCAAATTTAATTTATTTCGATTAAGCCTGACGTACTGATTCAAAAAAGATATACATACCCTTATGAGAAAATGCACCGTTTGGCCGGAAAATGGAAAAAACTGAAAATTTTTAATTCGATTTTTCCATTTTTTTTGCCAAACTGTGGGTAGGGGATAGAAAAAAAACACATATTTGGAATAAGTTAGACCTAGTGTATATATTAACATAAAAAAAACAATTTCCTAAAATTGGAATTTGCCCAAAAATGTTTAAAGGGGGTACCCTTGGACTTTTTTCAAAATTCAATAATCTGGCATATCGGCGTCAATTTCGGTCCTAGAGTCAAACTGATGCACTTTTCTTACATAAAATTTGCTGCTTGTTCTTCTCAAGTGCTCAGATTTTTTCTACATCTTACGGTTCGTGAGAAAAAATTCCAATTGGAGGTCTACATGTCTTGCAAATTTCGTGAAAATAAAAACTTCGTATTTCGTTCCAAATTTAATTTATTTCGATTAAGCCTGACGTACTGATTCAAAAAAGATATACATACCCTTATGAGAAAATGCACCGTTTGGCCGGAAAATGGAAAAAACTGAAAATTTTTAATTCGATTTTTCCATTTTTTTTGCCAAACTGTGGGTAGGGGATAGAAAAAAAACACATATTTGGAATAAGTTAGACCTAGTGTATATATTAACATAAAAAAAACAATTTCCTAAAATTGGAATTTGCCCAAAAATGTTTAAAGGGGGTACCCTTGGACTTTTTTCAAAATTCAATAATCTGGCATATCGGCGTCAATTTCGGTCCTAGAGTCAAACTGATGCACTTTTCTTACATAAAATTTGCTGCTTGTTCTTCTCAAGTGCTCATATTTTTTTTTAAATCTTACGGTTCGTGAGAAAAAATTCCAATTGGAGGTCTACATGTCTTGCAAAATTCGTGAAAATAAAAACTTCGTATTTCGTTCCAAATTTAATTTATTTCGATTAAGCCTGACGTACTGATTCAAAAAAGATATACATACCCTTATGAGAAAATGCACCGTTTGGCCGGAAAATGGAAAAAACTGAAAATTTTTAATTCGATTTTTCCATTTTTTTTGCCAAACTGTGGGTAGGGGATAGAAAAAAAACACATATTTGGAATAAGTTAGACCTAGTGTATATATTAACATAAAAAAAACAATTTCCTAAAATTGGAATTTGCCCAAAAATGTTTAAAGGGGGTACCCTTGGACTTTTTTCAAAATTCAATAATCTGGCATATCGGCGTCAATTTCGGTCCTAGAGTCAAACTGATGCACTTTTCTTACATAAAATTTGCTGCTTGTTCTTCTCAAGTGCTCAGATTTTTTCTACATCTTACGGTTCGTGAGAAAAAATTCCAATTGGAGGTCTACATGTCTTGCAAATTTCGTGAAAATAAAAACTTCGTATTTCGTTCCAAATTTAATTTATTTCGATTAAGCCTGACGTACTGATTCAAAAAAGATATACATACCCTTATGAGAAAATGCACCGTTTGGCCGGAAAATGGAAAAAACTGAAAATTTTTAATTCGATTTTTCCATTTTTTTTGCCAAACTGTGGGTAGGGGATAGAAAAAAAACACATATTTGGAATAAGTTAGACCTAGTGTATATATTAACATAAAAAAAACAATTTCCTAAAATTGGAATTTGCCCAAAAATGTTTAAAGGGGGTACCCTTGGACTTTTTTCAAAATTCAATAATCTGGCATATCGGCGTCAATTTCGGTCCTAGAGTCAAACTGATGCACTTTTCTTACATAAAATTTGCTGCTTGTTCTTCTCAAGTGCTCATATTTTTTTTACATCTTACGGTTCGTGAGAAAAAATTCCAATTGGAGGTCTACATGTCTTGCAAATTTCGTGAAAATAAAAACTTCGTATTTCGTTCCAAATTTAATTTATTTCGATTAAGCCTGACGTACTGATTCAAAAAAGATATACATACCCTTATGAGAAAATGCACCGTTTGGCCGGAAAATGGAAAAAACTATAATTTTTTGTATAATTTGTTCATCATTTAAACATCCTTTAATCGGATATATTGGCGTCAATTTCGGTCCTAGAGTCAAACCGGTGCACTTTTCTTACATAAAATTTGCTACTTGTTCTTCTCAAGTGCTCAGATTTTTTCTACATCTTACGGTTCGTGAGAAAAAATTCCAATTGGAGGTCTACATGTCTTGCAAATTTCGTGAAAATAAAAACTTCGTATTTCGTTCCAAATTTAATTTATTTCGATTAAGCCTGATGTACTGATTCAAAAAAGATATACATACCCTTATGAGAAAATGCACCGTTTGGCCGGAAAATGGAAAAAACTGAAAATTTTTAATTCGATTTTTCTATTTTTTTTTTGCCAAACTGTGGGTAGGGGATAGAAAAAAAACACATATTTGGAATAAGTTAGACCAAGTGTATATATTAACATAAAAAAAACAATTTTCTAAAATTGGAATTTGCCCAAAAATGTTTAAAGGGGGTACCCTTGGACTTTTTTCAAAATTCAATAATCTGGCATATCGGCGTCAATTTCGGTCCTAGAGTCAAACTGGTGCACTTTTCTTACATAAAATTTGCTACTTGTTCTTCTCAAGTGCTCAGATTTTTTCTACATCTTACGGTTCGTGAGAAAAAATTCCAATTGGAGGTCTACATGTCTTGCAAATTTCGTGAAAATAAAAACTTCGTATTTCGTTCCAAATTTAATTTATTTCGATTAAGCCTGACGTACTGATTCAAAAAAGATATACATACCCCTATGACAAAATGCACCGTTTGGCCGGAAAATGGAAAAAACTATAATTTTTTGTATTATTTGTTCATCATTTAAACATCCTTTAATCGGATATATTGGCGTCAATTTCGGTCCTAGAGTCAAACCGGTGCACTTTTCTTACATAAAATTTGCTACTTGTTCTTCTCAAGTGCTCAGATTTTTTCTACATCTTACGGTTCGTGAGAAAAAATTCCAATTGGAGGTCTACATGTCTTGCAAATTTCGTGAAAATAAAAACTTCGTATTTCGTTCCAAATTTAATTTATTTCGATTAAGCCTGACGTACTGATTCAAAAAAGATATACATACCCTTATGAGAAAATGCACCGTTTGGCCGGAAAATGGAAAAAACTGAAAATTTTTAATTCGATTTTTCCATTTTTTTTGCCAAACTGTGGGTAGGGGATAGAAAAAAAACACATATTTGGAATAAGTTAGACCTAGTGTATATATTAACATAAAAAAAACAATTTCCTAAAATTGGAATTTGCCCAAAAATGTTTAAAGGGGGTACCCTTGGACTTTTTTCAAAATTCAATAATCTGGCATATCGGCGTCAATTTCGGTCCTAGAGTCAAACTGATGCACTTTTCTTACATAAAATTTGCTGCTTGTTCTTCTCAAGTGCTCAGATTTTTTCTACATCTTACGGTTCGTGAGAAAAAATTCCAATTGGAGGTCTACATGTCTTGCAAATTTCGTGAAAATAAAAACTTCGTATTTCGTTCCAAATTTAATTTATTTCGATTAAGCCTGACGTACTGATTCAAAAAAGATATACATACCCCTATGAGAAAATGCACCGTTTGGCCGGAAAATGGAAAAAACTGAAAATTTTTAATTCGATTTTTCCATTTTTTTTGCCAAACTGTGGGTAGGGGATAGAAAAAAAACACATATTTGGAATAAGTTAGACCTAGTGTATATATTAACATAAAAAAAACAATTTCCTAAAATTGGAATTTGCCCAAAAATGTTTAAAGGGGGTACCCTTGGACTTTTTTCAAAATTCAATAATCTGGCATATCGGCGTCAATTTCGGTCCTAGAGTCAAACTGATGCACTTTTCTTACATAAAATTTGCTGCTTGTTCTTCTCAAGTGCTCATATTTTTTTTTAAATCTTACGGTTCGTGAGAAAAAATTCCAATTGGAGGTCTACATGTCTTGCAAATTTCGTGAAAATAAAAACTTCGTATTTCGTTCCAAATTTAATTTATTTCGATTAAGCCTGACGTACTGATTCAAAAAAGATATACATACCCTTATGAGAAAATGCACCGTTTGGCCGGAAAATGGAAAAAACTATAATTTTTTGTATAATTTGTTCATCATTTAAACATCCTTTAATCGGATATATTGGCGTCAATTTCGGTCCTAGAGTCAAACCGGTGCACTTTTCTTACATAAAATTTGCTACTTGTTCTTCTCAAGTGCTCAGATTTTTTCTACATCTTACGGTTCGTGAGAAAAAATTCCAATTGGAGGTCTACATGTCTTGCAAATTTCGTGAAAATAAAAACTTCGTATTTCGTTCCAAATTTAATTTATTTCGATTAAGCCTGATGTACTGATTCAAAAAAGATATACATACCTTATGAGAAAATGCACCGTTTGGCCGGAAAATGGAAAAAACTGAAAATTTTTAATTCGATTTTTCTATTTTTTTTTGCCAAACTGTGGGTAGGGGATAGAAAAAAAACACATATTTGGAATAAGTTAGACCAAGTGTATATATTAACATAAAAAAAACAATTTTCTAAAATTGGAATTTGCCCAAAAATGTTTAAAGGGGGTACCCTTGGACTTTTTTCAAAATTCAATAATCTGGCATATCGGCGTCAATTTCGGTCCTAGAGTCAAACTGGTGCACTTTTCTTACATAAAATTTGCTACTTGTTCTTCTCAAGTGCTCAGATTTTTTCTACATCTTACGGTTCGTGAGAAAAAATTCCAATTGGAGGTCTACATGTCTTGCAAATTTCGTGAAAATAAAAACTTCGTATTTCGTTCCAAATTTAATTTATTTCGATTAAGCCTGACGTACTGATTCAAAAAAGATATACATACCCCTATGACAAAATGCACCGTTTGGCCGGAAAATGGAAAAAACTATAATTTTTTGTATTATTTGTTCATCATTTAAACATCCTTTAATCGGATATATTGGCGTCAATTTCGGTCCTAGAGTCAAACCGGTGCACTTTTCTTACATAAAATTTGCTACTTGTTCTTCTCAAGTGCTTAGATTTTTTCTACATCTTACGGTTCGTGAGAAAAAATTCCAATTGGAGGTCTACATGTCTTGCAAATTTCGTGAAAATAAAAACTTCGTATTTCGTTCCAAATTTAATTTATTTCGATTAAGCCTGACGTACTGATTCAAAAAAGATATACATACCCTTATGAGAAAATGCACCGTTTGGCCGGAAAATGGAAAAAACTAAAAATTTTTAATTCGATTTTTCCATTTTTTTTGCCAAACTGTGGGTAGGGGATAGAAAAAAAACACATATTTGGAATAAGTTAGACCTAGTGTATATATTAACATAAAAAAAACAATTTCCTAAAATTGGAATTTGCCCAAAAATGTTTAAAGGGGGTACCCTTGGACTTTTTTCAAAATTCAATAATCTGGCATATCGGCGTCAATTTCGGTCCTAGAGTCAAACTGGTGCACTTTTCTTACATAAAATTTGCTACTTGTTCTTCTCAAGTGCTCAGATTTTTTCTACATCTTACGGTTCGTGAGAAAAAATTCCAATTGGAGGTCTACATGTCTTGCAAATTTCGTGAAAATAAAAACTTCGTATTTCGTTCCAAATTTAATTTATTTCGATTAAGCCTGACGTACTGATTCAAAAAAGATATACATACCCCTATGACAAAATGCACCGTTTGGCCGGAAAATGGAAAAAACTATAATTTTTTGTATTATTTGTTCATCATTTAAACATCCTTTAATCGGATATATTGGCGTCAATTTCGGTCCTAGAGTCAAACCGGTGCACTTTTCTTACATAAAATTTGCTACTTGTTCTTCTCAAGTGCTCAGATTTTTTCTACATCTTACGGTTCGTGAGAAAAAATTCCAATTGGAGGTCTACATGTCTTGCGAATTTCGTGAAAATAAAAACTTCGTATTTCGTTCCAAATTTAATTTATTTCGATTAAGCCTGACGTACTGATTCAAAAAAGATATACATACCCCTATGAGAAAATGCACCGTTTGGCCGGAAAATGGAAAAAACTGAAAATTTTTAATTCGATTTTTCCATTTTTTTTGCCAAACTGTGGGTAGGGGATAGAAAAAAAACACATATTTGGAATAAGTTAGACCTAGTGTATATATTAACATAAAAAAAACAATTTCCTAAAATTGGAATTTGCCCAAAAATGTTTAAAGGGGGTACCCTTGGACTTTTTTCAAAATTCAATAATCTGGCATATCGGCGTCAATTTCGGTCCTAGAGTCAAACTGGTGCACTTTTCTTACATAAAATTTGCTACTTGTTCTTCTCAAGTGCTCAGATTTTTTCTACATCTTACGGTTCGTGAGAAAAAATTCCAATTGGAGGTCTACATGTCTTGCAAATTTCGTGAAAATAAAAACTTCGTATTTCGTTCCAAATTTAATTTATTTCGATTAAGCCTGACGTACTGATTCAAAAAAGATATACATACCCCTATGACAAAATGCACCGTTTGGCCGGAAAATGGAAAAAACTATAATTTTTTGTATTATTTGTTCATCATTTAAACATCCTTTAATCGGATATATTGGCGTCAATTTCGGTCCTAGAGTCAAACCGGTGCACTTTTCTTACATAAAATTTGCTACTTGTTCTTCTCAAGTGCTCAGATTTTTTCTACATCTTACGGTTCGTGAGAAAAAATTCCAATTGGAGGTCTACATGTCTTGCAAATTTCGTGAAAATAAAAACTTCGTATTTCGTTCCAAATTTAATTTATTTCGATTAAGCCTGATGTACTGATTCAAAAAAGATATACATACCCTTATGAGAAAATGCACCGTTTGGCCGGAAAATGGAAAAAACTGAAAATTTTTAATTCGATTTTTCCATTTTTTTTGCCAAACTGTGGGTAGGGGATAGAAAAAAAACACATATTTGGAATAAGTTAGACCTAGTGTATATATTAACATAAAAAAAACAATTTCCTAAAATTGGAATTTGCCCAAAAATGTTTAAAGGGGGTACCCTTGGACTTTTTTCAAAATTCAATAATCTGGCATATCGGCGTCAATTTCGGTCCTAGAGTCAAACTGATGCACTTTTCTTACATAAAATTTGCTGCTTGTTCTTCTCAAGTGCTCAGATTTTTTCTACATCTTACGGTTCGTGAGAAAAAATTCCAATTGGAGGTCTACATGTCTTGCAAATTTCGTGAAAATAAAAACTTCGTATTTCGTTCCAAATTTAATTTATTTCGATTAAGCCTGACGTGCTGATTCAAAAAAGGTATACATACTCTTATGAGAAAATGCACCGTTTGGCCGGAAAATGGAAAAAACTGAAAATTTTTAATTCGATTTTTCCATTTTTTTTTGCCAAACTGTGGGTAGGGGATAGAAAAAAAAACACATATTTGGAATAAGTTAGACCTAGTGTATATATTAACATAAAAAAAACAATTTCCTAAAATTGGAATTTGCCCAAAAATGTTTAAAGGGGGTACCCTTGGACTTTTTTCAAAATTCAATAATCTGGCATATCGGCGTCAATTTCGGTCCTAGAGTCAAACTGATGCACTTTTCTTACATAAAATTTGCTGCTTGTTCTTCTCAAGTGCTCAGATTTTTTCTACATCTTACGGTTCGTGAGAAAAAATTCCAATTGGAGGTCTACATGTCTTGCAAATTTCGTGAAAATAAAAACTTCGTATTTCGTTCCAAATTTAATTTATTTCGATTAAGCCTGAGGTACTGATTCAAAAAAGATATACATACCCCTATGACAAAATGCACCGTTTGGCCGAAAAATGGAAAAAACTATAATTTTTTGTATTATTTGTTCATCATTTAAACATCCTTTAATCGAATATATTGGCGTCAATTTCGGTCCTAGAGTCAAACCGGTGCACTTTTCTTACATAAAATTTGCTACTTGTTCTTCTCAAGTGCTCAGATTTTTTCTACATCTTACGGTTCGTGAGAAAAAATTCCAATTGGAGGTCTACATGTCTTGCAAATTTCGTGAAAATAAAAACTTCGTATTTCGTTCCAAATTTAATTTATTTCGATTAAGCCTGATGTACTGATTCAAAAAAGATATACATACCCTTATGAGAAAATGCACCGTTTGGCCGGAAAATGGAAAAAACTGAAAATTTTTAATTCGATTTTTCTATTTTTTTTGCCAAACTGTGGGTAGGGGATAGAAAAAATAACACATATTTGGAATAAGTTAGACCAAGTGTATATATTAACATAAAAAAAACAATTTCCTAAAATTGGAATTTGCCCAAAAATGTTTAAAGGGGGTACCCTTGGACTTTTTTCAAAATTCAATAATCTGGCATATCGGCGTCAATTTCGGTCCTAGAGTCAAACTGGTGCACTTTTCTTACATAAAATTTGCTACTTGTTCTTCTCAAGTGCTCAGATTTTTTCTACATCTTACGGTTCGTGAGAAAAAATTCCAATTGGAGGTCTACATGTCTTGCAAATTTCGTGAAAATAAAAACTTCGTATTTCGTTCCAAATTTAATTTATTTCGATTAAGCCTGATGTACTGATTCAAAAAAGATATACATACCCTTATGAGAAAATGCACCGTTTGGCCGGAAAATGGAAAAAACTAAAAATTTTTAATTCGATTTTTCTATTTTTTTTGCCAAACTGTGGGTAGGGGATAGAAAAAAAAACACATATTTGGAATAAGTTAGACCAAGTGTATATATTAACATAAAAAAAACAATTTCCTAAAATTGGAATTTGCCCAAAAATGTTTAAAGGGGGTACCCTTGGACTTTTTTCAAAATTCAATAATCTGGCATATCGGCGTCAATTTCGGTCCTAGAGTCAAACTGGTGCACTTTTCTTACATAAAATTTGCTACTTGTTCTTCTCAAGTGCTCAGATTTTTTCTACATCTTACGGTTCGTGAGAAAAAATTCCAATTGGAGGTCTACATGTCTTGCAAATTTCGTGAAAATAAAAACTTCGTATTTCGTTCCAAATTTAATTTATTTCGATTAAGCCTGATGTACTGATTCAAAAAAGATATACATACCCTTATGAGAAAATGCACCGTTTGGCCGGAAAATGGAAAAAACTAAAAATTTTTAATTCGATTTTTCTATTTTTTTTGCCAAACTGTGGGTAGGGGATAGAAAAAAAAACACATATTTGGAATAAGTTAGACCAAGTGTATATATTAACATAAAAAAAACAATTTCCTAAAATTGGAATTTGCCCAAAAATGTTTAAAGGGGGTACCCTTGGACTTTTTTCAAAATTCAATAATCTGGCATATCGGCGTCAATTTCGGTCCTAGAGTCAAACTGGTGCACTTTTCTTACATAAAATTTGCTACTTGTTCTTCTCAAGTGCTCAGATTTTTTCTACATCTTACGGTTCGTGAGACAAAATTCCAATTGGAGGTCTACATGTCTTGCAAATTTCGTGAAAATAAAAACTTCGTATTTCGTTCCAAATTTAATTTATTTCGATTAAGCCTGACGTACTGATTCACAAAAGATATACATACTCTTATGAGAAAATGCACCGTTTGGCCGGAAAATGGAAAAAACTGAAAATTTTTAATTCGATGCACTTTTCTTACATAAAATTTGCTACTTGTTCTTCTCAAGTGCTCAGATTTTTTCTACATCTTACGGTTCGTGAGACAAAATTCCAATTGGAGGTCTACATGTCTTGCAAATTTCGTGAAAATAAAAACTTCGTATTTCGTTCCAAATTTAATTTATTTCGATTAAGCCTGACGTACTGATTCAAAAAAGATATACATACCCTTATTAGAAAATGCACCGTTTGGCCGGAAAATGGAAAAAACTATAATTTTTTGTATAATTTGTTCATCATTTAAACATCCTTTAATCGGATATATTGGCGTCAATTTCGGTCCTAGAGTCAAACCGGTGCACTTTTCTTACACAAAATTTGCTACTTGTTCTTCTCAAGTGCTTAGATTTTTTCTACATCTTACGGTTCGTGAGAAAAAATTCCAATTGGAGGTCTACATGTCTTGCGAATTTCGTGAAAATAAAAACTTCGTATTTCGTTCCAAATTTAATTTATTTCGATTAAGCCTGATGTACTGATTCAAAAAAGATATACATACCCTTATGAGAAAATGCACCGTTTGGCCGGAAAATGGAAAAAACTGAAAATTTTTAATTCGATTTTTCTATTTTTTTTGCCAAACTGTGGGTAGGGGATAGAAAAAAAAACACATATTTGGAATAAGTTAGACCAAGTGTATATATTAACATAAAAAAAACAATTTCCTAAAATTGGAATTTGCCCAAAAATGTTTAAAGGGGGTACCCTTGGACTTTTTTCAAAATTCAATAATCTGGCATATCGGCGTCAATTTCGGTCCTAGAGTCAAACTGGTGCACTTTTCTTACATAAAATTTGCTACTTGTTCTTCTCAAGTGCTCAGATTTTTTCTACATCTTATGGTTCGTGAGAAAAAATTCCAATTGGAGGTCTACATGTCTTGCAAATTTCGTGAAAATAAAAACTTCGTATTTCGTTCCAAATTTAATTTATTTCGATTAAGCCTGACGTACTGATTCAAAAAAGATATACATACCCCTATGACAAAATGCACCGTTTGGCCGGAAAATGGAAAAAACTATAATTTTTTGTATTATTTGTTCATCATTTAAACATCCTTTAATCGGATATATTGGCGTCAATTTCGGTCCTAGAGTCAAACCGGTGCACTTTTCTTACATAAAATTTGCTACTTGTTCTTCTCAAGTGCTCAGATTTTTTCTACATCTTACGGTTCGTGAGAAAAAATTCCAATTGGAGGTCTACATGTCTTGCAAATTTCGTGAAAATAAAAACTTCGTATTTCGTTCCAAATTTAATTTATTTCGATTAAGCCTGATGTACTGATTCAAAAAAGATATACATACCCTTATGAGAAAATGCACCGTTTGGCCGGAAAATGGAAAAAACTGAAAATTTTTAATTCGATTTTTCTATTTTTTTTGCCAAACTGTGGGTAGGGGATAGAAAAAAAAACACATATTTGGAATAAGTTAGACCAAGTGTATATATTAACATAAAAAAAACAATTTCCTAAAATTGGAATTTGCCCAAAAATGTTTAAAGGGGGTACCCTTGGACTTTTTTCAAAATTCAATAATCTGGCATATCGGCGTCAATTTCGGTCCTAGAGTCAAACTGGTGCACTTTTCTTACATAAAATTTGCTACTTGTTCTTCTCAAGTGCTCAGATTTTTTCTACATCTTATGGTTCGTGAGAAAAAATTCCAATTGGAGGTCTACATGTCTTGCAAATTTCGTGAAAATAAAAACTTCGTATTTCGTTCCAAATTTAATTTATTTCGATTAAGCCTGACGTACTGATTCAAAAAAGATATACATACCCCTATGACAAAATGCACCGTTTGGCCGGAAAATGGAAAAAACTATAATTTTTTGTATTATTTGTTCATCATTTAAACATCCTTTAATCGGATATATTGGCGTCAATTTCGGTCCTAGAGTCAAACCGGTGCACTTTTCTTACATAAAATTTGCTACTTGTTCTTCTCAAGTGCTCAGATTTTTTCTACATCTTACGGTTCGTGAGAAAAAATTCCAATTGGAGGTCTACATGTCTTGCAAATTTCGTGAAAATAAAAACTTCGTATTTCGTTCCAAATTTAATTTATTTCGATTAAGCCTGATGTACTGATTCAAAAAAGATATACATACCCTTATGAGAAAATGCACCGTTTGGCCGGAAAATGGAAAAAACTGAAAATTTTTAAATCGATTTTTCTATTTTTTTTGCCAAACTGTGGGTAGGGGATAGAAAAAATAACACATATTTGGAATAAGTTAGACCAAGTGTATATATTAACATAAAAAAAACAATTTCCTAAAATTGGAATTTGCCCAAAAATGTTTAAAGGGGGTACCCTTGGACTTTTTTCAAAATTCAATAATCTGGCATATCGGCGTCAATTTCGGTCCTAGAGTCAAACTGGTGCACTTTTCTTACATAAAATTTGCTACTTGTTCTTCTCAAGTGCTCAGATTTTTTCTACATCTTACGGTTCGTGAGAAAAAATTCCAATTGGAGGTCTACATGTCTTGCAAATTTCGTGAAAATAAAAACTTCGTATTTCGTTCCAAATTTAATTTATTTCGATTAAGCCTGATGTACTGATTCAAAAAAGATATACATACCCTTATTAGAAAATGCACCGTTTGGCCGGAAAATGGAAAAAACTATAATTTTTTGTATAATTTGTTCATCATTTAAACATCCTTTAATCGGATATATTGGCGTCAATTTCGGTCCTAGAGTCAAACCGGTGCACTTTTCTTACACAAAATTTGCTACTTGTTCTTCTCAAGTGCTTAGATTTTTTCTACATCTTACGGTTCGTGAGAAAAAATTCCAATTGGAGGTCTACATGTCTTGCGAATTTCGTGAAAATAAAAACTTCGTATTTCGTTCCAAATTTAATTTATTTCGATTAAGCCTGATGTACTGATTCAAAAAAGATATACATACCCTTATGAGAAAATGCACCGTTTGGCCGGAAAATGGAAAAAACTGAAAATTTTTAATTCGATTTTTCTATTTTTTTTGCCAAACTGTGGGTAGGGGATAGAAAAAAAACACATATTTGGAATAAGTTAGACCAAGTGTATATATTAACATAAAAAAAACAATTTCCTAAAATTGGAATTTGCCCAAAAATGTTTAAAGGGGGTACCCTTGGACTTTTTTCAAAATTCAATAATCTGGCATATCGGCGTCAATTTCGGTCCTAGAGTCAAACTGGTGCACTTTTCTTACATAAAATTTGCTACTTGTTCTTCTCAAGTGCTCAGATTTTTTCTACATCTTACGGTTCGTGAGACAAAATTCCAATTGGAGGTCTACATGTCTTGCAAATTTCGTGAAAATAAAAACTTCGTATTTCGTTCCAAATTTAATTTATTTCGATTAAGCCTGACGTACTGATTCACAAAAGATATACATACTCTTATGAGAAAATGCACCGTTTGGCCGGAAAATGGAAAAAACTGAAAATTTTTAATTCGATGCACTTTTCTTACATAAAATTTGCTACTTGTTCTTCTCAAGTGCTCAGATTTTTTCTACATCTTACGGTTCGTGAGACAAAATTCCAATTGGAGGTCTACATGTCTTGCAAATTTCGTGAAAATAAAAACTTCGTATTTCGTTCCAAATTTAATTTATTTCGATTAAGCCTGACGTACTGATTCAAAAAAGATATACATACCCTTATTAGAAAATGCACCGTTTGGCCGGAAAATGGAAAAAACTATAATTTTTTGTATAATTTGTTCATCATTTAAACATCCTTTAATCGGATATATTGGCGTCAATTTCGGTCCTAGAGTCAAACCGGTGCACTTTTCTTACACAAAATTTGCTACTTGTTCTTCTCAAGTGCTTAGATTTTTTCTACATCTTACGGTTCGTGAGAAAAAATTCCAATTGGAGGTCTACATGTCTTGCGAATTTCGTGAAAATAAAAACTTCGTATTTCGTTCCAAATTTAATTTATTTCGATTAAGCCTGATGTACTGATTCAAAAAAGATATACATACCCTTATGAGAAAATGCACCGTTTGGCCGGAAAATGGAAAAAACTGAAAATTTTTAATTCGATTTTTCTATTTTTTTTGCCAAACTGTGGGTAGGGGATAGAAAAAAAAACACATATTTGGAATAAGTTAGACCAAGTGTATATATTAACATAAAAAAAACAATTTCCTAAAATTGGAATTTGCCCAAAAATGTTTAAAGGGGGTACCCTTGGACTTTTTTCAAAATTCAATAATCTGGCATATCGGCGTCAATTTCGGTCCTAGAGTCAAACTGGTGCACTTTTCTTACATAAAATTTGCTACTTGTTCTTCTCAAGTGCTCAGATTTTTTCTACATCTTATGGTTCGTGAGAAAAAATTCCAATTGGAGGTCTACATGTCTTGCAAATTTCGTGAAAATAAAAACTTCGTATTTCGTTCCAAATTTAATTTATTTCGATTAAGCCTGACGTACTGATTCAAAAAAGATATACATACCCCTATGACAAAATGCACCGTTTGGCCGGAAAATGGAAAAAACTATAATTTTTTGTATTATTTGTTCATCATTTAAACATCCTTTAATCGGATATATTGGCGTCAATTTCGGTCCTAGAGTCAAACCGGTGCACTTTTCTTACATAAAATTTGCTACTTGTTCTTCTCAAGTGCTCAGATTTTTTCTACATCTTACGGTTCGTGAGAAAAAATTCCAATTGGAGGTCTACATGTCTTGCAAATTTCGTGAAAATAAAAACTTCGTATTTCGTTCCAAATTTAATTTATTTCGATTAAGCCTGATGTACTGATTCAAAAAAGATATACATACCCTTATGAGAAAATGCACCGTTTGGCCGGAAAATGGAAAAAACTGAAAATTTTTAATTCGATTTTTCTATTTTTTTTGCCAAACTGTGGGTAGGGGATAGAAAAAAAAACACATATTTGGAATAAGTTAGACCAAGTGTATATATTAACATAAAAAAAACAATTTCCTAAAATTGGAATTTGCCCAAAAATGTTTAAAGGGGGTACCCTTGGACTTTTTTCAAAATTCAATAATCTGGCATATCGGCGTCAATTTCGGTCCTAGAGTCAAACTGGTGCACTTTTCTTACATAAAATTTGCTACTTGTTCTTCTCAAGTGCTCAGATTTTTTCTACATCTTATGGTTCGTGAGAAAAAATTCCAATTGGAGGTCTACATGTCTTGCAAATTTCGTGAAAATAAAAACTTCGTATTTCGTTCCAAATTTAATTTATTTCGATTAAGCCTGACGTACTGATTCAAAAAAGATATACATACCCCTATGACAAAATGCACCGTTTGGCCGGAAAATGGAAAAAACTATAATTTTTTGTATTATTTGTTCATCATTTAAACATCCTTTAATCGGATATATTGGCGTCAATTTCGGTCCTAGAGTCAAACCGGTGCACTTTTCTTACATAAAATTTGCTACTTGTTCTTCTCAAGTGCTCAGATTTTTTCTACATCTTACGGTTCGTGAGAAAAAATTCCAATTGGAGGTCTACATGTCTTGCAAATTTCGTGAAAATAAAAACTTCGTATTTCGTTCCAAATTTAATTTATTTCGATTAAGCCTGATGTACTGATTCAAAAAAGATATACATACCCTTATGAGAAAATGCACCGTTTGGCCGGAAAATGGAAAAAACTGAAAATTTTTAAATCGATTTTTCTATTTTTTTTGCCAAACTGTGGGTAGGGGATAGAAAAAATAACACATATTTGGAATAAGTTAGACCAAGTGTATATATTAACATAAAAAAAACAATTTCCTAAAATTGGAATTTGCCCAAAAATGTTTAAAGGGGGTACCCTTGGACTTTTTTCAAAATTCAATAATCTGGCATATCGGCGTCAATTTCGGTCCTAGAGTCAAACTGGTGCACTTTTCTTACATAAAATTTGCTACTTGTTCTTCTCAAGTGCTCAGATTTTTTCTACATCTTACGGTTCGTGAGAAAAAATTCCAATTGGAGGTCTACATGTCTTGCAAATTTCGTGAAAATAAAAACTTCGTATTTCGTTCCAAATTTAATTTATTTCGATTAAGCCTGATGTACTGATTCAAAAAAGATATACATACCCTTATTAGAAAATGCACCGTTTGGCCGGAAAATGGAAAAAACTATAATTTTTTGTATAATTTGTTCATCATTTAAACATCCTTTAATCGGATATATTGGCGTCAATTTCGGTCCTAGAGTCAAACCGGTGCACTTTTCTTACACAAAATTTGCTACTTGTTCTTCTCAAGTGCTTAGATTTTTTCTACATCTTACGGTTCGTGAGAAAAAATTCCAATTGGAGGTCTACATGTCTTGCGAATTTCGTGAAAATAAAAACTTCGTATTTCGTTCCAAATTTAATTTATTTCGATTAAGCCTGATGTACTGATTCAAAAAAGATATACATACCCTTATGAGAAAATGCACCGTTTGGCCGGAAAATGGAAAAAACTGAAAATTTTTAATTCGATTTTTCTATTTTTTTTGCCAAACTGTGGGTAGGGGATAGAAAAAAAACACATATTTGGAATAAGTTAGACCAAGTGTATATATTAACATAAAAAAAACAATTTCCTAAAATTGGAATTTGCCCAAAAATGTTTAAAGGGGGTACCCTTGGACTTTTTTCAAAATTCAATAATCTGGCATATCGGCGTCAATTTCGGTCCTAGAGTCAAACTGGTGCACTTTTCTTACATAAAATTTGCTACTTGTTCTTCTCAAGTGCTCAGATTTTTTCTACATCTTACGGTTCGTGAGACAAAATTCCAATTGGAGGTCTACATGTCTTGCAAATTTCGTGAAAATAAAAACTTCGTATTTCGTTCCAAATTTAATTTATTTCGATTAAGCCTGACGTACTGATTCACAAAAGATATACATACTCTTATGAGAAAATGCACCGTTTGGCCGGAAAATGGAAAAAACTGAAAATTTTTAATTCGATGCACTTTTCTTACATAAAATTTGCTACTTGTTCTTCTCAAGTGCTCAGATTTTTTCTACATCTTACGGTTCGTGAGACAAAATTCCAATTGGAGGTCTACATGTCTTGCAAATTTCGTGAAAATAAAAACTTCGTATTTCGTTCCAAATTTAATTTATTTCGATTAAGCCTGACGTACTGATTCAAAAAAGATATACATACCCTTATTAGAAAATGCACCGTTTGGCCGGAAAATGGAAAAAACTATAATTTTTTGTATAATTTGTTCATCATTTAAACATCCTTTAATCGGATATATTGGCGTCAATTTCGGTCCTAGAGTCAAACCGGTGCACTTTTCTTACACAAAATTTGCTACTTGTTCTTCTCAAGTGCTTAGATTTTTTCTACATCTTACGGTTCGTGAGAAAAAATTCCAATTGGAGGTCTACATGTCTTGCGAATTTCGTGAAAATAAAAACTTCGTATTTCGTTCCAAATTTAATTTATTTCGATTAAGCCTGATGTACTGATTCAAAAAAGATATACATACCCTTATGAGAAAATGCACCGTTTGGCCGGAAAATGGAAAAAACTGAAAATTTTTAATTCGATTTTTCTATTTTTTTTGCCAAACTGTGGGTAGGGGATAGAAAAAAAAACACATATTTGGAATAAGTTAGACCAAGTGTATATATTAACATAAAAAAAACAATTTCCTAAAATTGGAATTTGCCCAAAAATGTTTAAAGGGGGTACCCTTGGACTTTTTTCAAAATTCAATAATCTGGCATATCGGCGTCAATTTCGGTCCTAGAGTCAAACTGGTGCACTTTTCTTACATAAAATTTGCTACTTGTTCTTCTCAAGTGCTCAGATTTTTTCTACATCTTATGGTTCGTGAGAAAAAATTCCAATTGGAGGTCTACATGTCTTGCAAATTTCGTGAAAATAAAAACTTCGTATTTCGTTCCAAATTTAATTTATTTCGATTAAGCCTGACGTACTGATTCAAAAAAGATATACATACCCCTATGACAAAATGCACCGTTTGGCCGGAAAATGGAAAAAACTATAATTTTTTGTATTATTTGTTCATCATTTAAACATCCTTTAATCGGATATATTGGCGTCAATTTCGGTCCTAGAGTCAAACCGGTGCACTTTTCTTACATAAAATTTGCTACTTGTTCTTCTCAAGTGCTCAGATTTTTTCTACATCTTACGGTTCGTGAGAAAAAATTCCAATTGGAGGTCTACATGTCTTGCAAATTTCGTGAAAATAAAAACTTCGTATTTCGTTCCAAATTTAATTTATTTCGATTAAGCCTGATGTACTGATTCAAAAAAGATATACATACCCTTATGAGAAAATGCACCGTTTGGCCGGAAAATGGAAAAAACTGAAAATTTTTAATTCGATTTTTCTATTTTTTTTGCCAAACTGTGGGTAGGGGATAGAAAAAAAAACACATATTTGGAATAAGTTAGACCAAGTGTATATATTAACATAAAAAAAACAATTTCCTAAAATTGGAATTTGCCCAAAAATGTTTAAAGGGGGTACCCTTGGACTTTTTTCAAAATTCAATAATCTGGCATATCGGCGTCAATTTCGGTCCTAGAGTCAAACTGGTGCACTTTTCTTACATAAAATTTGCTACTTGTTCTTCTCAAGTGCTCAGATTTTTTCTACATCTTATGGTTCGTGAGAAAAAATTCCAATTGGAGGTCTACATGTCTTGCAAATTTCGTGAAAATAAAAACTTCGTATTTCGTTCCAAATTTAATTTATTTCGATTAAGCCTGACGTACTGATTCAAAAAAGATATACATACCCCTATGACAAAATGCACCGTTTGGCCGGAAAATGGAAAAAACTATAATTTTTTGTATTATTTGTTCATCATTTAAACATCCTTTAATCGGATATATTGGCGTCAATTTCGGTCCTAGAGTCAAACCGGTGCACTTTTCTTACATAAAATTTGCTACTTGTTCTTCTCAAGTGCTCAGATTTTTTCTACATCTTACGGTTCGTGAGAAAAAATTCCAATTGGAGGTCTACATGTCTTGCAAATTTCGTGAAAATAAAAACTTCGTATTTCGTTCCAAATTTAATTTATTTCGATTAAGCCTGATGTACTGATTCAAAAAAGATATACATACCCTTATGAGAAAATGCACCGTTTGGCCGGAAAATGGAAAAAACTGAAAATTTTTAATTCGATTTTTCTATTTTTTTTGCCAAACTGTGGGTAGGGGATAGAAAAAATAACACATATTTGGAATAAGTTAGACCAAGTGTATATATTAACATAAAAAAAACAATTTCCTAAAATTGGAATTTGCCCAAAAATGTTTAAAGGGGGTACCCTTGGACTTTTTTCAAAATTCAATAATCTGGCATATCGGCGTCAATTTCGGTCCTAGAGTCAAACTGGTGCACTTTTCTTACATAAAATTTGCTACTTGTTCTTCTCAAGTGCTCAGATTTTTTCTACATCTTACGGTTCGTGAGAAAAAATTCCAATTGGAGGTCTACATGTCTTGCAAATTTCGTGAAAATAAAAACTTCGTATTTCGTTCCAAATTTAATTTATTTCGATTAAGCCTGATGTACTGATTCAAAAAAGATATACATACCCTTATGAGAAAATGCACCGTTTGGCCGGAAAATGGAAAAAACTAAAAATTTTTAATTCGATTTTTCTATTTTTTTTGCCAAACTGTGGGTAGGGGATAGAAAAAAAAACACATATTTGGAATAAGTTAGACCAAGTGTATATATTAACATAAAAAAAAACAATTTCCTAAAATTGGAATTTGCCCAAAAATGTTTAAAGGGGGTACCCTTGGACTTTTTTCAAAATTCAATAATCTGGCATATCGGCGTCAATTTCGGTCCTAGAGTCAAACTGGTGCACTTTTCTTACATAAAATTTGCTACTTGTTCTTCTCAAGTGCTCAGATTTTTTCTACATCTTACGGTTCGTGAGACAAAATTCCAATTGGAGGTCTACATGTCTTGCAAATTTCGTGAAAATAAAAACTTCGTATTTCGTTCCAAATTTAATTTATTTCGATTAAGCCTGACGTACTGATTCACAAAAGATATACATACTCTTATGAGAAAATGCACCGTTTGGCCGGAAAATGGAAAAAACTGAAAATTTTTAATTCGATGCACTTTTCTTACATAAAATTTGCTACTTGTTCTTCTCAAGTGCTCAGATTTTTTCTACATCTTACGGTTCGTGAGACAAAATTCCAATTGGAGGTCTACATGTCTTGCAAATTTCGTGAAAATAAAAACTTCGTATTTCGTTCCAAATTTAATTTATTTCGATTAAGCCTGACGTACTGATTCAAAAAAGATATACATACCCTTATTAGAAAATGCACCGTTTGGCCGGAAAATGGAAAAAACTATAATTTTTTGTATAATTTGTTCATCATTTAAACATCCTTTAATCGGATATATTGGCGTCAATTTCGGTCCTAGAGTCAAACCGGTGCACTTTTCTTACACAAAATTTGCTACTTGTTCTTCTCAAGTGCTTAGATTTTTTCTACATCTTACGGTTCGTGAGAAAAAATTCCAATTGGAGGTCTACATGTCTTGCGAATTTCGTGAAAATAAAAACTTCGTATTTCGTTCCAAATTTAATTTATTTCGATTAAGCCTGATGTACTGATTCAAAAAAGATATACATACTCTTATGAGAAAATGCACCGTTTGGCCGGAAAATGGAAAAAACTGAAAATTTTTAATTCGATTTTTCTATTTTTTTTGCCAAACTGTGGGTAGGGGATAGAAAAAAAAACACATATTTGGAATAAGTTAGACCAAGTGTATATATTAACATAAAAAAAACAATTTCCTAAAATTGGAATTTGCCCAAAAATGTTTAAAGGGGGTACCCTTGGACTTTTTTCAAAATTCAATAATCTGGCATATCGGCGTCAATTTCGGTCCTAGAGTCAAACTGGTGCACTTTTCTTACATAAAATTTGCTACTTGTTCTTCTCAAGTGCTCAGATTTTTTCTACATCTTACGGTTCGTGAGAAAAAATTCCAATTGGAGGTCTACATGTCTTGCAAATTTCGTGAAAATAAAAACTTCGTATTTCGTTCCAAATTTAATTTATTTCGATTAAGCCTGACGTACTGATTCAAAAAAGATATACATACCCCTATGACAAAATGCACCGTTTGGCCGGAAAATGGAAAAAACTATAATTTTTTGTATTATTTGTTCATCATTTAAACATCCTTTAATCGGATATATTGGCGTCAATTTCGGTCCTAGAGTCAAACCGGTGCACTTTTCTTACATAAAATTTGCTACTTGTTCTTCTCAAGTGCTCAGATTTTTTCTACATCTTACGGTTCGTGAGAAAAAATTCCAATTGGAGGTCTACATGTCTTGCAAATTTCGTGAAAATAAAAACTTCGTATTTCGTTCCAAATTTAATTTATTTCGATTAAGCCTGATGTACTGATTCAAAAAAGATATACATACCCTTATGAGAAAATGCACCGTTTGGCCGGAAAATGGAAAAATATGAAAATTTTTAATTCGATTTTTCTATTTTTTTTGCCAAACTGTGGGTAGGGGATAGAAAAAATAACACATATTTGGAATAAGTTAGACCAAGTGTATATATTAACATAAAAAAAACAATTTCCTAAAATTGGAATTTGCCCAAAAATGTTTAAAGGGGGTACCCTTGGACTTTTTTCAAAATTCAATAATCTGGCATATCGGCGTCAATTTCGGTCCTAGAGTCAAACTGGTGCACTTTTCTTACATAAAATTTGCTACTTGTTCTTCTCAAGTGCTCAGATTTTTTCTACATCTTACGGTTCGTGAGAAAAAATTCCAATTGGAGGTCTACATGTCTTGCAAATTTCGTGAAAATAAAAACTTCGTATTTCGTTCCAAATTTAATTTATTTCGATTAAGCCTGATGTACTGATTCAAAAAAGATATACATACCCTTATGAGAAAATGCACCGTTTGGCCGGAAAATGGAAAAAACTGAAAATTTTTAATTCGATTTTTCTATTTTTTTTGCCAAACTGTGGGTAGGGGATAGAAAAAAAAACACATATTTGGAATAAGTTAGACCAAGTGTATATATTAACATAAAAAAAACAATTTCCTAAAATTGAAATTTGCCCAAAAATGTTTAAAGGGGGTACCCTTGGACTTTTTTCAAAATTCAATAATCTGGCATATCGGCGTCAATTTCGGTCCTAGAGTCAAACTGGTGCACTTTTCTTACATAAAATTTGCTACTTGTTCTTCTCAAGTGCTCAGATTTTTTCTACATCTTACGGTTCGTGAGAAAAAATTCCAATTGGAGGTCTACATGTCTTGCAAATTTCGTGAAAATAAAAACTTCGTATTTCGTTCCAAATTTAATTTATTTCGATTAAGCCTGACGTACTGATTCACAAAAGATATACATACTCTTATGAGAAAATGCACCGTTTGGCCGGAAAATGGAAAAAACTGAAAATTTTTAATTCGATTTTTCCATTTTTTTTGCCAAACTGTGGGTAGGGGATAGAAAAAAAACACATATTTGGAATAAGTTAGACCTAGTGTATATATTAACATAAAAAAAACAATTTCCTAAAATTGGAATTTGCCCAAAAATGTTTAAAGGGGGTACCCTTGGACTTTTTTCAAAATTCAATAATCTGGCATATCGGCGTCAATTTCGGTCCTAGAGTCAAACTGATGCACTTTTCTTACATAAAATTTGCTGCTTGTTCTTCTCAAGTGCTCAGATTTTTTCTACATCTTACGGTTCGTGAGAAAAAATTCCAATTGGAGGTCTACATGTCTTGCAAATTTCGTGAAAATAAAAACTTCGTATTGCGTTCCAAATTTAATTTATTTCGATTAAGCCTGACGTACTGATTCAAAAAAGATATACATACCCTTATTAGAAAATGCACCGTTTGGCCGGAAAATGGAAAAAACTATAATTTTTTGTATAATTTGTTCATCATTTAAACATCCTTTAATCGGATATATTGGCGTCAATTTCGGTCCTAGAGTCAAACCGGTGCACTTTTCTTACATAAAATTTGCTACTTGTTCTTCTCAAGTGCTTATATTTTTTCTACATCTTACGGTTCGTGAGAAAAAATTCCAATTGGAGGTCTACATGTCTTGCGAATTTCGTGAAAATAAAAACTTCGTATTTCGTTCCAAATTTAATTTATTTCGATTAAGCCTGATGTACTGATTCAAAAAAGATATACATACCCTTATGAGAAAATGCACCGTTTGGCCGGAAAATGGAAAAAACTGAAAATTTTTAATTCGATTTTTCTGTTTTTTTTGCCAAACTGTGGGTAGTGGATAGAAAAAAAACACATATTTGGAATAAGTTAGACCAAGTGTATATATTAACATAAAAAAAACAATTTCCTAAAATTGGAATTTGCCCAAAAATGTTTAAAGGGGGTACCCTTGGACTTTTTTCAAAATTCAATAATCTGGCATATCGGCGTCAATTTCGGTCCTAGAGTCAAACTGGTGCACTTTTCTTACATAAAATTTGCTACTTGTTCTTCTCAAGTGCTCAGATTTTTTCTACATCTTACGGTTCGTGAGAAAAAATTCCAATTGGAGGTCTACATGTCTTGCAAATTTCGTGAAAATAAAAACTTCGTATTTCGTTCCAAATTTAATTTATTTCGATTAAGCCCGACGTACTGATTCAAAAAAGGTATACATACTCTTATGAGAAAATGCACCGTTTGGCCGGAAAATGGAAAAAACTGAAAATTTTTAATTCGATTTTTCTATTTTTTTTGCCAAACTGTGGGTAGGGGATAGAAAAAAAACACATATTTGGAATAAGTTAGACCAAGTGTATATATTAACATAAAAAAAACAATTTCCTAAAATTGGAATTTGCCCGAAAATGTTTAAAGGGGGTACCCTTGGACTTTTTTCAAAATTCAATAATCTGGCATATCGGCGTCAATTTCGGTCCTAGAGTCAAACTGGTGCACTTTTCTTACATAAAATTTGCTACTTGTTCTTCTCAAGTGCTCAGATTTTTTCTACATCTTACGGTTCGTGAGAAAAAATTCCAATTGGAGGTCTACATGTCTTGCAAATTTCGTGAAAATAAAAACTTCGTATTTCGTTCCAAATTTAATTTATTTCGATTAAGCCTGACGTACTGATTCAAAAAAGATATACATACCCTTATGAGAAAATGCACCGTTTGGCCGGAAAATGGAAAAAACTGAAAATTTTTAATTCGATTTTTCCATTTTTTTTTGCCAAACTGTGGGTAGGGGATAGAAAAAAAAACACGTATTTGGAATAAGTTAGACCTAGTGTATATATTAACATAAAAAAAACAATTTCCTAAAATTGGAATTTGCCCAAAAATGTTTAAAGGGGGTACCCTTGGACTTTTTTCAAAATTCAATAATCTGGCATATCGGCGTCAATTTCGGTCCTAGAGTCAAACTGGTGCACTTTTCTTACATAAAATTTGCTGCTTGTTCTTCTCAAGTGCTCAGATTTTTTCTACATCTTACGGTTCGTGAGAAAAAATTCCAATTGGAGGTCTACATGTCCTGCAAATTTCGTGAAAATAAAAACTTCGTATTTCGTTCCAAATTTAACTTATTTCGATTAAGCCTGACGTGCTGATTCAAAAAAGGTATACATACTCTTATGAGAAAATGCACCGTTTGGCCGGAAAATGGAAAAAACTGAAAATTTTTAATTCGATTTTTCCATTTTTTTTGCCAAACTGTGGGTAGGGGATAGAAAAAAAACACATATTTGGAATAAGTTAGACCTAGTGTATATATTAACATAAAAAAAACAATTTCCTAAAATTGGAATTTGCCCAAAAATGTTTAAAGGGGGTACCCTTGGACTTTTTTCAAAATTCAATAATCTGGCATATCGGCGTCAATTTCGGTCCTAGAGTCAAACTGATGCACTTTTCTTACATAAAATTTGCTGCTTGTTCTTCTCAAGTGCTCAGATTTTTTCTACATCTTACGGTTCGTGAGAAAAAATTCCAATTGGAGGTCTACATGTCTTGCAAATTTCGTGAAAATAAAAACTTCGTATTTCGTTCCAAATTTAATTTATTTCGATTAAGCCTGACGTACTGATTCAAAAAAGATATACATACCCTTATGAGAAAATGCACCGTTTGGCCGGAAAATGGAAAAAACTGAAAAATTTTAATTCGATTTTTCCATTTTTTTTGCCAAACTGTGGGTAGGGGATAGAAAAAAAACACATATTTGGAATAAGTTAGACCTAGTGTATATATTAACATAAAAAAAACAATTTCCTAAAATTGGAATTTGCCCAAAAATGTTTAAAGGGGGTACCCTTGGACTTTTTTCAAAATTCAATAATCTGGCATATCGGCGTCAATTTCGGTCCTAGAGTCAAACTGATGCACTTTTCTTACATAAAATTTGCTCCTTGTTCTTCTCAAGTGCTCAGATTTTTTCTACATCTTACGGTTCGTGAGAAAAAATTCCAATTGGAGGTCTACATGTCTTGCAAATTTCGTGAAAATAAAAACTTCGTATTTCGTTCCAAATTTAATTTATTTCGATTAAGCCTGACGTACTGATTCAAAAAAGATATGCATACCCTTATGAGAAAATGCACCGTTTGGCCGGAAAATGGAAAAAACTATAATTTTTTGTATAATTTGTTCATCATTTAAACATCCTTTAATCGGATATATTGGCGTCAATTTCGGTCCTAGAGTCAAACCGGTGCACTTTTCTTACATAAAATTTGCTACTTGTTCTTCTCAAGTGCTCAGATTTTTTCTACATCTTACGGTTCGTGAGAAAAAATTCCAATTGGAGGTCTACATGTCTTGCAAATTTCATGAAAATAAAAACTTCGTATTTCGTTCCAAATTTAATTTATTTCGATTAAGCCTGATGTACTGATTCAAAAAAGATATACATACCCTTATGAGAAAATGCACCGTTTGGCCGGAAAATGGAAAAAACTGAAAATTTTTAATTCGATTTTTCCATTTTTTTTTGCCAAACTGTGGGTAGGGGATAGAAAAAAAACACATATTTGGAATAAGTTAGACCAAGTGTATATATTAACATAAAAAAAACAATTTCCTAAAATTGGAATTTGCCCAAAAATGTTTAAAGGGGGTACCCTTGGACTTTTTTCAAAATTCAATAATCTGGCATATCGGCGTCAATTTCGGTCCTAGAGTCAAACTGGTGCACTTTTCTTACATAAAATTTGCTGCTTGTTCTTCTCAAGTGCTCAGATTTTTTCTACATCTTACGGTTCTTGAGAAAAAATTCCAATTGGAGGTCTACATGTCCTGCAAATTTCGTGAAAATAAAAACTTCGTATTTCGTTCCAAATTTAATTTATTTCGATTAAGCCTGACGTGCTGATTCAAAAAAGGTATACATACTCTTATGAGAAAATGCACCGTTTGGCCGGAAAATGGAAAAAACTATAATTTTTAATTCGATTTTTCTATTTTTTTTGCCAAACTGTGGGTAGGGGATAGAAAAAAAACACATATTTGGAATAAGTTAGACCAAGTGTATATATTAACATAAAAAAAACAATTTCCTAAAATTGGAATTTGCCCAAAAATGTTTAAAGGGGGTACCCTTGGACTTTTTTCAAAATTCAATAATCTGGCATATCGGCGTCAATTTCGGTCCTAGAGTCAAACTGGTGCACTTTTCTTACATAAAATTTGCTACTTGTTCTTCTCAAGTGCTCAGATTTTTTCTACATCTTACGGTTCGTGAGAAAAAATTCCAATTGTAGGTCTACATGTCTTGCAAATTTCGTGAAAATAAAAACTTCGTATTTCGTTCCAAATTTAATTTATTTCGATTAAGCCTGACGTACTGATTCAAAAAAGATATACATACCCTTATGAGAAAATGCACCGTTTGGCCGGAAAATGGAAAAAACTATAATTTTTTGTATAATTTGTTCATCATTTAAACATCCTTTAATCGGATATATTGGCGTCAATTTCGGTCCTAGAGTCAAACCGGTGCACTTTTCTTACATAAAATTTGCTACTTGTTCTTCTCAAGTGCTCAGATTTTTTTTACATCTTACGGTTCGTGAGAAAAAATTCCAATTGGAGGTCTACATGTCTTGCAAATTTCGTGAAAATAAAAACTTCGTATTTCGTTCCAAATTTAATTTATTTCGATTAAGCCCGACGTACTGATTCAAAAAAGGTATACATACTCTTATGAGAAAATGCACCGTTTGGCCGGAAAATGGAAAAAACTGAAAATTTTTAATTCGATTTTTCTATTTTTTTTGCCAAACTGTGGGTAGGGGATAGAAAAAAAACACATATTTGGAATAAGTTAGACCAAGTGTATATATTAACATAAAAAAAACAATTTCCTAAAATTGGAATTTGCCCGAAAATGTTTAAAGGGGGTACCCTTGAACTTTTTTCAAAATTCAATAATCTGGCATATCGGCGTCAATTTCGGTCCTAGAGTCAAACTGGTGCACTTTTCTTACATAAAATTTGCTACTTGTTCTTCTCAAGTTCTCAGATTTTTTCTACATCTTACGGTTCGTGAGAAAAAATTCCAATTGGAGGTCTACATGTCTTGCAAATTTCGTGAAAATAAAAACTTCGTATTTCGTTCCAAATTTAATTTATTTCGATTAAGCCTGACGTACTGATTCAAAAAAGATATACATACCCTTATGAGAAAATGCACCGTTTGGCCGGAAAATGGAAAAAACTAAAAATTTTTAATTCGATTTTTCCATTTTTTTTTGCCAAACTGTGGGTAGGGGATAGAAAAAAAAACACGTATTTGGAATAAGTTAGACCTAGTGTATATATTAACATAAAAAAAACAATTTCCTAAAATTGGAATTTGCCCAAAAATGTTTAAAGGGGGTACCCTTGGACTTTTTTCAAAATTCAATAATCTGGCATATCGGCGTCAATTTCGGTCCTAGAGTCAAACTGGTGCACTTTTCTTACATAAAATTTGCTGCTTGTTCTTCTCAAGTGCTCAGATTTTTTCTACATCTTACGGTTCGTGAGAAAAAATTCCAATTGGAGGTCTACATGTCCTGCAAATTTCGTGAAAATAAAAACTTCGTATTTCGTTCCAAATTTAACTTATTTCGATTAAGCCTGACGTGCTGATTCAAAAAAGGTATACATACTCTTATGAGAAAATGCACCGTTTGGCCGGAAAATGGAAAAAACTGAAAATTTTTAATTCGATTTTTCCATTTTTTTTGCCAAACTGTGGGTAGGGGATAGAAAAAAAACACATATTTGGAATAAGTTAGACCTAGTGTATATATTAACATAAAAAAAACAATTTCCTAAAATTGGAATTTGCCCAAAAATGTTTAAAGGGGGTACCCTTGGACTTTTTTCAAAATTCAATAATCTGGCATATCGGCGTCAATTTCGGTCCTAGAGTCAAACTGATGCACTTTTCTTACATAAAATTTGCTGCTTGTTCTTCTCAAGTGCTCAGATTTTTTCTACATCTTACGGTTCGTGAGAAAAAATTCCAATTGGAGGTCTACATGTCTTGCAAATTTCGTGAAAATAAAAACTTCGTATTTCGTTCCAAATTTAATTTATTTCGATTAAGCCTGACGTACTGATTCAAAAAAGATATACATACCCTTATGAGAAAATGCACCGTTTGGCCGGAAAATGGAAAAAACTGAAAAATTTTAATTCGATTTTTCCATTTTTTTTGCCAAACTGTGGGTAGGGGATAGAAAAAAAACACATATTTGGAATAAGTTAGACCTAGTGTATATATTAACATAAAAAAAACAATTTCCTAAAATTGGAATTTGCCCAAAAATGTTTAAAGGGGGTACCCTTGGACTTTTTTCAAAATTCAATAATCTGGCATATCGGCGTCAATTTCGGTCCTAGAGTCAAACTGATGCACTTTTCTTACATAAAATTTGCTCCTTGTTCTTCTCAAGTGCTCAGATTTTTTCTACATCTTACGGTTCGTGAGAAAAAATTCCAATTGGAGGTCTACATGTCTTGCAAATTTCGTGAAAATAAAAACTTCGTATTTCGTTCCAAATTTAATTTATTTCGATTAAGCCTGACGTACTGATTCAAAAAAGATATGCATACCCTTATGAGAAAATGCACCGTTTGGCCGGAAAATGGAAAAAACTATAATTTTTTGTATAATTTGTTCATCATTTAAACATCCTTTAATCGGATATATTGGCGTCAATTTCGGTCCTAGAGTCAAACCGGTGCACTTTTCTTACATAAAATTTGCTACTTGTTCTTCTCAAGTGCTCAGATTTTTTCTACATCTTACGGTTCGTGAGAAAAAATTCCAATTGGAGGTCTACATGTCTTGCAAATTTCATGAAAATAAAAACTTCGTATTTCGTTCCAAATTTAATTTATTTCGATTAAGCCTGATGTACTGATTCAAAAAAGATATACATACCCTTATGAGAAAATGCACCGTTTGGCCGGAAAATGGAAAAAACTGAAAATTTTTAATTCGATTTTTCCATTTTTTTTTGCCAAACTGTGGGTAGGGGATAGAAAAAAAACACATATTTGGAATAAGTTAGACCAAGTGTATATATTAACATAAAAAAAACAATTTCCTAAAATTGGAATTTGCCCAAAAATGTTTAAAGGGGGTACCCTTGGACTTTTTTCAAAATTCAATAATCTGGCATATCGGCGTCAATTTCGGTCCTAGAGTCAAACTGGTGCACTTTTCTTACATAAAATTTGCTGCTTGTTCTTCTCAAGTGCTCAGATTTTTTCTACATCTTACGGTTCGTGAGAAAAAATTCCAATTGGAGGTCTACATGTCCTGCAAATTTCGTGAAAATAAAAACTTCGTATTTCGTTCCAAATTTAATTTATTTCGATTAAGCCTGACGTGCTGATTCAAAAAAGGTATACATACTCTTATGAGAAAATGCACCGTTTGGCCGGAAAATGGAAAAAACTGAAAATTTTTAATTCGATTTTTCCATTTTTTTTGCCAAACTGTGGGTAGGGGATAGAAAAAAAACACATATTTGGAATAAGTTAGACCTAGTGTATATATTAACATAAAAAAAACAATTTCCCAAAATTGGAATTTGCCCAAAAATGTTTAAAGGGGGTACCCTTGGACTTTTTTCAAAATTCAATAATCTGGCATATCGGCGTCAATTTCGGTCCTAGAGTCAAACTGATGCACTTTTCTTACATAAAATTTGCTGCTTGTTCTTCTCAAGTGCTCAGATTTTTTCTACATCTTACGGTTCGTGAGAAAAAATTCCAATTGGAGGTCTACATGTCTTGCAAATTTCGTGAAAATAAAAACTTCGTATTTCGTTCCAAATTTAATTTATTTCGATTAAGCCTGACGTACTGATTCAAAAAAGATATACATACCCTTATGAGAAAATGCACCGTTTGGCCGGAAAATGGAAAAAACTGAAAATTTTTAATTCGATTTTTCCATTTTTTTTGCCAAACTGTGGGTAGGGGATAGAAAAAAAACACATATTTGGAATAAGTTAGACCTAGTGTATATATTAACATAAAAAAAACAATTTCCTAAAATTGGAATTTGCCCAAAAATGTTTAAAGGGGGTACCCTTGGACTTTTTTCAAAATTCAATAATCTGGCATATCGGCGTCAATTTCGGTCCTAGAGTCAAACTGATGCACTTTTCTTACATAAAATTTGCTCCTTGTTCTTCTCAAGTGCTCAGATTTTTTCTATATCTTACGGTTCGTGAGAAAAAATTCCAATTGGAGGTCTACATGTCTTGCAAATTTCGTGAAAATAAAAACTTCGTATTTCGTTCCAAATTTAATTTATTTCGATTAAGCCTGACGTACTGATTCAAAAAAGATATACATACCCTTATGAGAAAATGCACCGTTTGGCCGGAAAATGGAAAAAACTATAATTTTTTGTATAATTTGTTCATCATTTAAACATCCTTTAATCGGATATATTGGCGTCAATTTCGGTCCTAGAGTCAAACCGGTGCACTTTTCTTACATAAAATTTGCTACTTGTTCTTCTCAAGTGCTCAGATTTTTTCTACATCTTACGGTTCGTGAGAAAAAATTCCAATTGGAGGTCTACATGTCTTGCAAATTTCATGAAAATAAAAACTTCGTATTTCGTTCCAAGTTTAATTTATTTCGATTAAGCCTGATGTACTGATTCAAAAAAGATATACATACCCTTATGAGAAAATGCACCGTTTGGCCGGAAAATGGAAAAAACTGAAAATTTTTAAATCGATTTTTCTATTTTTTTTGCCAAACTGTGGGTAGGGGATAGAAAAAAAACACATATTTGGAATAAGTTAGACCAAGTGTATATATTAACATAAAAAAAACAATTTCCTAAAATTGGAATTTGCCCAAAAATGTTTAAAGGGGGTACCCTTGGACTTTTTTCAAAATTCAATAATCTGGCATATCGGCGTCAATTTCGGTCCTAGAGTCAAACTGGTGCACTTTTCTTACATAAAATTTGCTACTTGTTCTTCTCAAGTGCTCAGATTTTTTCTACATCTTACGGTTCGTGAGAAAAAATTCCAATTGGAGGTCTACATGTCTTGCAAATTTCGTGAAAATAAAAACTTCGTATTTCGTTCCAAATTTAATTTATTTCGATTAAGCCTGACGTAGTGATTCAAAAAAGATATACATACCCCTATGACAAAATGCACCGTTTGGCCGGAAAATGGAAAAAACTATAATTTTTTGTATTATTTGTTCATCATTTAAACATCCTTTAATCGGATATATTGGCGTCAATTTCGGTCCTAGAGTCAAACCGGTGCACTTTTCTTACATAAAATTTGCTACTTGTTCTTCTCAAGTGCTTAGATTTTTTCTACATCTTACGGTTCGTGAGAAAAAATTCCAATTGGAGGTCTACATGTCTTGCAAATTTCGTGAAAATAAAAACTTCGTATTTCGTTCCAAGTTTAATTTATTTCGATTAAGCCTGACGTACTGATTCAAAAAAGATATACATACGCCTATGAGAAAATGCACCGTTTGGCCGGAAAATGGAAAAAACTGAAAATTTTTAATTCGATTTTTCCATTTTTTTTGCCAAACTGTGGGTAGGGGATAGAAAAAAAACACATATTTGGAATAAGTTAGACCTAGTGTATATATTAACATAAAAAAAACAATTTCCTAAAATTGGAATTTGCCCAAAAATGTTTAAAGGGGGTACCCTTGGACTTTTTTCAAAATTCAATAATCTGGCATATCGGCGTCAATTTCGGTCCTAGAGTCAAACTGATGCACTTTTCTTACATAAAATTTGCTGCTTGTTCTTCTCAAGTGCTCAGATTTTTTCTACATCTTACGGTTCGTGAGAAAAAATTCCAATTGGAGGTCTACATGTCTTGCAAATTTCGTGAAAATAAAAACTTCGTATTTCGTTCCAAATTTAATTTATTTCGATTAAGCCTGACGTACTGATTCAAAAAAGATATACATACCCCTATGAGAAAATGCACCGTTTGGCCGGAAAATGGAAAAAACTATAATTTTTTGTATAATTTGTTCATCATTTAAACATCCTTTAATCGGATATATTGGCGTCAATTTCGGTCCTAGAGTCAAACCGGTGCACTTTTCTTACATAAAATTTGCTACTTGTTCTTCTCAAGTGCTTAGATTTTTTCTACATCTTACGGTTCGTGAGAAAAAATTCCAATTGGAGGTCTACATGTCTTGCAAATTTCGTGAAAATAAAAACTTCGTATTTCGTTCCAAATTTAATTTATTTCGATTAAGCCTGACGTACTGATTCAAAAAAGATATACATACCCCTATGAGAAAATGCACCGTTTGGCCGGAAAATGGAAAAAACTATAATTTTTTGTATAATTTGTACATCATTTAAACATCCTTTAATCGGATATATTGGCGTCAATTTCGGTCCTAGAGTCAAACCGGTGCACTTTTCTTACATAAAATTTGCTACTTGTTCTTCTCAAGTGCTCAGATTTTTTCTACATCTTACGGTTCGTGAGAAAAAATTCCAATTGGAGGTCTACATGTCTTGCAAATTTCGTGAAAATAAAAACTTCGTATTTCGTTCCAAATTTAATTTATTTCGATTAAGCCTGACGCACTGATTCAAAAAAGATATACATACCCTTATGAGAAAATGCACCGTTTGGCCGGAAAATGGAAAAAACTGAAAATTTTTAATTCGATTTTTCCATTTTTTTTGCCAAACTGTGGGTAGGGGATAGAAAAAAAACACATATTTGGAATAAGTTAGACCAAGTGTATATATTAACATAAAAAAAACAATTTCCTAAAATTGGAATTTGCCCAAAAATGTTTAAAGGGGGTACCCTTGGACTTTTTTCAAAATTCAATAATCTGGCATATCGGCGTCAATTTCGGTCCTAGAGTCAAACTGGTGCACTTTTCTTACATAAAATTTGCTACTTGTTCTTCTCAAGTGCTCAGATTTTTTCTACATCTTACGGTTCGTGAGAAAAAATTCCAATTGGAGGTCTACATGTCTTGCAAATTTCGTGAAAATAAAAACTTCGTATTTCGTTCCAAGTTTAATTTATTTCGATTAAGCCTGACGTACTGATTCAAAAAAGATATACATACGCCTATGAGAAAATGCACCGTTTGGCCGGAAAATGGAAAAAACTGAAAATTTTTAATTCGATTTTTCCATTTTTTTTGCCAAACTGTGGGTAGGGGATAGAAAAAAAACACATATTTGGAATAAGTTAGACCTAGTGTATATATTAACATAAAAAAAACAATTTCCTAAAATTGGAATTTGCCCAAAAATGTTTAAAGGGGGTACCCTTGGACTTTTTTCAAAATTCAATAATCTGGCATATCGGCGTCAATTTCGGTCCTAGAGTCAAACTGATGCACTTTTCTTACATAAAATTTGCTGCTTGTTCTTCTCAAGTGCTCAGATTTTTTCTACATCTTACGGTTCGTGAGAAAAAATTCCAATTGGAGGTCTACATGTCTTGCAAATTTCGTGAAAATAAAAACTTCGTATTTCGTTCCAAATTTAATTTATTTCGATTAAGCCTGACGTACTGATTCAAAAAAGATATACATACCCCTATGAGAAAATGCACCGTTTGGCCGGAAAATGGAAAAAACTATAATTTTTTGTATAATTTGTTCATCATTTAAACATCCTTTAATCGGATATATTGGCGTCAATTTCGGTCCTAGAGTCAAACCGGTGCACTTTTCTTACATAAAATTTGCTACTTGTTCTTCTCAAGTGCTTAGATTTTTTCTACATCTTACGGTTCGTGAGAAAAAATTCCAATTGGAGGTCTACATGTCTTGCAAATTTCGTGAAAATAAAAACTTCGTATTTCGTTCCAAATTTAATTTATTTCGATTAAGCCTGACGTACTGATTCAAAAAAGATATACATACCCCTATGAGAAAATGCACCGTTTGGCCGGAAAATGGAAAAAACTATAATTTTTTGTATAATTTGTACATCATTTAAACATCCTTTAATCGGATATATTGGCGTCAATTTCGGTCCTAGAGTCAAACCGGTGCACTTTTCTTACATAAAATTTGCTACTTGTTCTTCTCAAGTGCTCAGATTTTTTCTACATCTTACGGTTCGTGAGAAAAAATTCCAATTGGAGGTCTACATGTCTTGCAAATTTCGTGAAAATAAAAACTTCGTATTTCGTTCCAAATTTAATTTATTTCGATTAAGCCTGACGCACTGATTCAAAAAAGATATACATACCCTTATGAGAAAATGCACCGTTTGGCCGGAAAATGGAAAAAACTGAAAATTTTTAATTCGATTTTTCCATTTTTTTTGCCAAACTGTGGGTAGGGGATAGAAAAAAAACACATATTTGGAATAAGTTAGACCAAGTGTATATATTAACATAAAAAAAACAATTTCCTAAAATTGGAATTTGCCCAAAAATGTTTAAAGGGGGTACCCTTGGACTTTTTTCAAAATTCAATAATCTGGCATATCGGCGTCAATTTCGGTCCTAGAGTCAAACTGGTGCACTTTTCTTACATAAAATTTGCTACTTGTTCTTCTCAAGTGCTCAGATTTTTTCTACATCTTACGGTTCGTGAGAAAAAATTCCAATTGGAGGTCTACATGTCTTGCAAATTTCGTGAAAATAAAAACTTCGTATTTCGTTCCAAATTTAATTTATTTCGATTAAGCCTGACGTACTGATTCAAAAAAGATATACATACCCTTATGAGAAAATGCACCGTTTGGCCGGAAAATGGAAAAAACTATAATTTTTTGTATAATTTGTTCTTAATCGGATATATTGGCGTCAATTTCGGTCCTAGAGTCAAACCGGTGCACTTTTCTTACATAAAATTTGCTACTTGTTCTTCTCAAGTGCTCAGATTTTTTTTACATCTTACGGTTCGTGAGAAAAAATTCCAATTGGAGGTCTACATGTCTTGCAAATTTCGTGAAAATAAAAACTTCGTATTTCGTTCCAAATTTACTTTATTTCGATTAAGCCTGACGTACTGATTCAAAAAAGGTATACATACTCCTATGAGAAAATGCACCGTTTGGCCGGAAAATGGAAAAAACTGAAAATTTTTAATTCGATTTTTCTATTTTTTTTGCCAAACTGTGGGTAGGGGATAGAAAAAAAACACATATTTGGAATAAGTTAGACCAAGTGTATATATTAACATAAAAAAAACAATTTCCTAAAATTGGAATTTGCCCAAAAATGTTTAAAGGACTTTTGGACCCTTGGACTTTTTTCAAAATTCAATAATCTGGCATATCGGCGTCAATTTCGGTCCTAGAGTCAAACTGGTGCACTTTTCTTACATAAAATTTGCTACTTGTTCTTCTCAAGTGCTCAGATTTTTTCTACATCTTACGGTTCGTGAGAAAAAATTCCAATTGGAGGTCTACATGTCTTGCAAATTTCGTGAAAATAAAAACTTCGTATTTCGTTCCAAATTTAATTTATTTCGATTAAGCCTGACGTACTGATTCAAAAAAGATATACATACCCTTATGAGAAAATGCACCGTTTGGCCGGAAAATGGAAAAAACTATAATTTTTTGTATAATTTGTTCTTAATCGGATATATTGGCGTCAATTTCGGTCCTAGAGTCAAACCGGTGCACTTTTCTTACATAAAATTTGCTACTTGTTCTTCTCAAGTGCTCAGATTTTTTTTACATCTTACGGTTCGTGAGAAAAAATTCCAATTGGAGGTCTACATGTCTTGCAAATTTCGTGAAAATAAAAACTTCGTATTTCGTTCCAAATTTACTTTATTTCGATTAAGCCTGACGTACTGATTCAAAAAAGGTATACATACTCCTATGAGAAAATGCACCGTTTGGCCGGAAAATGGAAAAAACTGAAAATTTTTAATTCGATTTTTCTATTTTTTTTGCCAAACTGTGGGTAGGGGATAGAAAAAAAACACATATTTGGAATAAGTTAGACCAAGTGTATATATTAACATAAAAAAAACAATTTCCTAAAATTGGAATTTGCCCAAAAATGTTTAAAGGACTTTTGGACCCTTGGACTTTTTTCAAAATTCAATAATCTGGCATATCGGCGTCAATTTCGGTCCTAGAGTCAAACTGGTGCACTTTTCTTACATAAAATTTGCTACTTGTTCTTCTCAAGTGCTCAGATTTTTTCTACATCTTACGGTTCGTGAGAAAAAATTCCAATTGGAGGTCTACATGTCTTGCAAATTTCGTGAAAATAAAAACTTTGTATTTCGTTCCAAATTTAATTTATTTCGATTAAGCCTGACGTGCTGATTCAAAAAAGGTATACATACTCTTATGAGAAAATGCACCGTTTGGCCGGAAAATGGAAAAAACTGAAAATTTTTAATTCGATTTTTCCATTTTTTTTGCCAAACTGTGGGTAGGGGATAGAAAAAAAAACACATATTTGGAATAAGTTAGACCTAGTGTATATATTAACATAAAAAAAACAATTTCCTAAAATTGGAATTTGCCCAAAAATGTTTAAAGGGGGTACCCTTGGACTTTTTTCAAAATTCAATAATCTGGCATATCGGCGTCAATTTCGGTCCTAGAGTCAAACTGATGCACTTTTCTTACATAAAATTTGCTGCTTGTTCTTCTCAAGTGCTCAGATTTTTTCTACATCTTACGGTTCGTGAGAAAAAATTCCAATTGGAGGTCTACATGTCCTGCAAATTTCGTGAAAATAAAAACTTCGTATTTCGTTCCAAATTTAATTTATTTCGATTAAGCCTGACGTGCTGATTCAAAAAAGGTATACATACTCTTATGAGAAAATGCACCGTTTGGCCGGAAAATGGAAAAAACTGAAAATTTTTAATTCGATTTTTCCATTTTTTTTGCCAAACTGTGGGTAGGGGATAGAAAAAAAAACACATATTTGGAATAAGTTAGACCTAGTGGATATATTAACATAAAAAAAACAATTTCCTAAAATTGGAATTTGCCCAAAAATGTTTAAAGGGGGTACCCTTGGACTTTTTTCAAAATTCAATAATCTGGCATATCGGCGTCAATTTCGGTCCTAGAGTCAAACTGATGCACTTTTCTTACATAAAATTTGCTGCTTGTTCTTTTCAAGTGCTCAGATTTTTTCTACATCTTACGGTTCGTGAGAAAAAATTCCAATTGGAGGTCTACATGTCTTGCAAATTTCGTGAAAATAAAAACTTCGTATTTCGTTCCAAATTTAATTTATTTCGATTAAGCCTGACGTACTGATTCAAAAAAGATATACATACCCTTATGAGAAAATGCACCGTTTGGCCGGAAAATGGAAAAAACTGAAAATTTTTAATTCGATTTTTCCATTTTTTTTGCCAAACTGTGGGTAGGGGATAGAAAAAAAACACATATTTGGAATAAGTTAGACCTAGTGTATATATTAACATAAAAAAAACAATTTCCTAAAATTGGAATTTGCCCAAAAATGTTTAAAGGGGGTACCCTTGGACTTTTTTCAAAATTCAATAATCTGGCATATCGGCGTCAATTTCGGTCCTAGAGTCAAACTGATGCACTTTTCTTACATAAAATTTGCTCCTTGTTCTTCTCAAGTGCTCAGATTTTTTCTACATCTTACGGTTCGTGAGAAAAAATTCCAATTGGAGGTCTACATGTCTTGCAAATTTCGTGAAAATAAAAACTTCGTATTTCGTTCCAAATTTAATTTATTTCGATTAAGCCTGACGTACTGATTCAAAAAAGATATACATACCCCTATGACAAAATGCACCGTTTGGCCGGAAAATGGAAAAAACTATAATTTTTTGTATTATTTGTTCATCATTTAAACATCCTTTAATCGGATATATTGGCGTCAATTTCGGTCCTAGAGTCAAACCGGTGCACTTTTCTTACATAAAATTTGCTACTTGTTCTTCTCAAGTGCTCAGATTTTTTCTACATCTTACGGTTCGTGAGAAAAAATTCCAATTGGAGGTCTACATGTCTTGCGAATTTCGTGAAAATAAAAACTTCGTATTTCGTTCCAAATTTAATTTATTTCGATTAAGCCTGACGTACTGATTCAAAAAAGATATACATACCCCTATGAGAAAATGCACCGTTTGGCCGGAAAATGGAAAAAACTGAAAATTTTTAATTCGATTTTTCCATTTTTTTTGCCAAACTGTGGGTAGGGGATAGAAAAAAAACACATATTTGGAATAAGTTAGACCTAGTGTATATATTAACATAAAAAAAACAATTTCCTAAAATTGGAATTTGCCCAAAAATGTTTAAAGGGGGTACCCTTGGACTTTTTTCAAAATTCAATAATCTGGCATATCGGCGTCAATTTCGGTCCTAGAGTCAAACTGATGCACTTTTCTTACATAAAATTTGCTGCTTGTTCTTCTCAAGTGCTCAGATTTTTTCTACATCTTACGGTTCGTGAGAAAAAATTCCAATTGGAGGTCTACATGTCTTGCAAATTTCATGAAAATAAAAACTTCGTATTTCGTTCCAAATTTAATTTATTTCGATTAAGCCTGATGTACTGATTCAAAAAAGATATACATACCCTTATGAGAAAATGCACCGTTTGGCCGGAAAATGGAAAAAACTGAAAATTTTTAATTCGATTTTTCTATTTTTTTTGCCAAACTGTGGGTAGGGGATAGAAAAAAAACACATATTTGGAATAAGTTAGACCAAGTGTATATATTAACATAAAAAAAACAATTTCCTAAAATTGGAATTTGCCCAAAAATGTTTAAAGGGGGTACCCTTGGACTTTTTTCAAAATTCAATAATCTGGCATATCGGCGTCAATTTCGGTCCTAGAGTCAAACTGGTGCACTTTTCTTACATAAAATTTGCTACTTGTTCTTCTCAAGTGCTCAGATTTTTTCTACATCTTACGGTTCGTGAGAAAAAATTCCAATTGGAGGTCTACATGTCTTGCAAATTTCGTGAAAATAAAAACTTCGTATTTCGTTCCAAATTTAATTTATTTCGATTAAGCCTGACGTACTGATTCAAAAAAGATATACATACCCTTATGAGAAAATGCACCGTTTGGCCGGAAAATGGAAAAAACTGAAAATTTTTAATTCGATTTTTCCATTTTTTTTGCCAAACTGTGGGTAGGGGATAGAAAAAAACACATATTTGGAATAAGTTAGACCTAGTGTATATATTAACATAAAAAAAACAATTTCCTAAAATTGGAATTTGCCCAAAAATGTTTAAAGGGGGTACCCTTGGACTTTTTTCAAAATTCAATAATCTGGCATATCGGCGTCAATTTCGGTCCTAGAGTCAAACTGATGCACTTTTCTTACATAAAATTTGCTCCTTGTTCTTCTCAAGTGCTCAGATTTTTTCTACATCTTACGGTTCGTGAGAAAAAATTCCAATTGGAGGTCTACATGTCTTGCAAATTTCGTGAAAATAAAAACTTCGTATTTCGTTCCAAATTTAATTTATTTCGATTAAGCCTGACGTACTGATTCAAAAAAGATATACATACCCTTATGAGAAAATGCACCGTTTGGCCGGAAAATGGAAAAAACTATAATTTTTTGTATAATTTGTTCATCATTTAAACATCCTTTAATCGGATATATTGGCGTCAATTTCGGTCCTAGAGTCAAACCGGTGCACTTTTCTTACATAAAATTTGCTACTTGTTCTTCTCAAGTTCTCAGATTTTTTCTACATCTTACGGTTCGTGAGAAAAAATTCCAATTGGAGGTCTACATGTCTTGCAAATTTCATGAAAATAAAAACTTCGTATTTCGTTCCAAATTTAATTTATTTCGATTAAGCCTGATGTACTGATTCAAAAAAGATATACATACCCTTATGAGAAAATGCACCGTTTGGCCGGAAAATGGAAAAAACTGAAAATTTTTAATTCGATTTTTCTATTTTTTTTGCCAAACTGTGGGTAGGGGATAGAAAAAAAACACATATTTGAAATAAGTTAGACCAAGTGTATATATTAACATAAAAAAAACAATTTCCTAAAATTGGAATTTGCCCAAAAATGTTTAAAGGGGGTACCCTTGGACTTTTTTCAAAATTCAATAATCTGGCATATCGGCGTCAATTTCGGTCCTAGAGTCAAACTGGTGCACTTTTCTTACATAAAATTTGCTACTTGTTCTTCTCAAGTGCTCAGATTTTTTCTACATCTTACGGTTCGTGAGAAAAAATTCCAATTGGAGGTCTACATGTCTTGCAAATTTCGTGAAAATAAAAACTTCGTATTTCGTTCCAAATTTAATTTATTTCGATTAAGCCTGACGTACTGATTCAAAAAAGATATACATACCCTTATGAGAAAATGCACCGTTTGGCCGGAAAATGGAAAAAACTGAAAATTTTTAATTCGATTTTTCCATTTTTTTTGCCAAACTGTGGGTAGGGGATAGAAAAAAAACACATATTTGGAATAAGTTAGACCTAGTGTATATATTAACATAAAAAAAACAATTTCCTAAAATTGGAATTTGCCCAAAAATGTTTAAAGGGGGTACCCTTGGACTTTTTTCAAAATTCAATAATCTGGCATATCGGCGTCAATTTCGGTCCTAGAGTCAAGCTGATGCACTTTTCTTACATAAAATTTGCTCCTTGTTCTTCTCAAGTGCTCAGATTTTTTCTATATCTTACGGTTCGTGAGAAAAAATTCCAATTGGAGGTCTACATGTCTTGCAAATTTCGTGAAAATAAAAACTTCGTATTTCGTTCCAAATTTAATTTATTTCGATTAAGCCTGACGTACTGATTCAAAAAAGATATACATACCCTTATGAGAAAATGCACCGTTTGGCCGGAAAATGGAAAAAACTATAATTTTTTGTATAATTTGTTCATCATTTAAACATCCTTTAATCGGATATATTGGCGTCAATTTCGGTCCTAGAGTCAAACCGGTGCACTTTTCTTACATAAAATTTGCTACTTGTTCTTCTCAAGTGCTCAGATTTTTTCTACATCTTACGGTTCGTGAGAAAAAATTCCAATTGGAGGTCTACATGTCTTGCAAATTTCATGAAAATAAAAACTTCGTATTTCGTTCCAAATTTAATTTATTTCGATTAAGCCTGATGTACTGATTCAAAAAAGATATACATACCCTTATGAGAAAATGCACCGTTTGGCCGGAAAATGGAAAAAACTGAAAATTTTTAATTCGATTTTTCTATTTTTTTTGCCAAACTGTGGGTAGGGGATAGAAAAAAAACACATATTTGGAATAAGTTAGACCAAGTGTATATATTAACATAAAAAAAACAATTTCCTAAAATTGGAATTTGCCCAAAAATGTTTAAAGGGGGTACCCTTGGACTTTTTTCAAAATTCAATAATCTGGCATATCGGCGTCAATTTCGGTCCTAGAGTCAAACTGGTGCACTTTTCTTACATAAAATTTGCTACTTGTTCTTCTCAAGTGCTCAGATTTTTTCTACATCTTACGGTTCGTGAGAAAAAATTCCAATTGGAGGTCTACATGTCTTGCAAATTTCGTGAAAATAAAAACTTCGTATTTCGTTCCAAATTTAATTTATTTCGATTAAGCCTGACGTAGTGATTCAAAAAAGATATACATACCCCTATGACAAAATGCACCGTTTGGCCGGAAAATGGAAAAAACTATAATTTTTTGTATTATTTGTTCATCATTTAAACATCCTTTAATCGGATATATTGGCGTCAATTTCGGTCCTAGAGTCAAACCGGTGCACTTTTCTTACATAAAATTTGCTACTTGTTCTTCTCAAGTGCTTAGATTTTTTCTACATCTTACGGTTCGTGAGAAAAAATTCCAATTGGAGGTCTACATGTCTTGCAAATTTCGTGAAAATAAAAACTTCGTATTTCGTTCCAAATTTAATTTATTTCGATTAAGCCTGACGTACTGATTCAAAAAAGATATACATACGCCTATGAGAAAATGCACCGTTTGGCCGGAAAATGGAAAAAACTGAAAATTTTTAATTCGATTTTTCCATTTTTTTTGCCAAACTGTGGGTAGGGGATAGAAAAAAAACACATATTTGGAATAAGTTAGACCTAGTGTATATATTAACATAAAAAAAACAATTTCCTAAAATTGGAATTTGCCCAAAAATGTTTAAAGGGGGTACCCTTGGACTTTTTTCAAAATTCAATAATCTGGCATATCGGCGTCAATTTCGGTCCTAGAGTCAAACTGATGCACTTTTCTTACATAAAATTTGCTGCTTGTTCTTCTCAAGTGCTCAGATTTTTTCTACATCTTACGGTTCGTGAGAAAAAATTCCAATTGGAGGTCTACATGTCTTGCAAATTTCGTGAAAATAAAAACTTCGTATTTCGTTCCAAATTTAATTTATTTCGATTAAGCCTGACGTACTGATTCAAAAAAGATATACATACCCTTATGAGAAAATGCACCGTTTGGCCGGAAAATGGAAAAAACTATAATTTTTTGTATAATTTGTTCATCATTTAAACATCCTTTAATCGGATATATTGGCGTCAATTTCGGTCCTAGAGTCAAACCGGTGCACTTTTCTTACATAAAATTTGCTACTTGTTCTTCTCAAGTGCTCAGATTTTTTCTACATCTTACGGTTCGTGAGAAAAAATTCCAATTGGAGGTCTACATGTCTTGCAAATTTCGTGAAAATAAAAACTTCGTATTTCGTTCCAAATTTACTTTATTTCGATTAAGCCTGACGTACTGATTCAAAAAAGGTATACATACTCTAATGAGAAAATGCACCGTTTGGCCGGAAAATGGAAAAAACTGAAAATTTTTAATTCGATTTTTCCATTTTTTTTGCCAAACTGTGGGTAGGGGATAGAAAAAAAACACATATTTGGAATAAGTTAGACCTAGTGTATATATTAACATAAAAAAAACAATTTCCTAAAATTGGAATTTGCCCAAAAATGTTTAAAGGGGGTACCCTTGGACTTTTTTCAAAATTCAATAATCTGGCATATCGGCGTCAATTTCGGTCCTAGAGTCAAACTGGTGCACTTTTCTTACATAAAATTTGCTACTTGTTCTTCTCAAGTGCTCAGATTTTTTCTACATCTTACGGTTCGTGAGAAAAAATTCCAATTGGAGGTCTACATGTCTTGCAAATTTCGTGAAAATAAAAACTTCGTATTTCGTTCCAAATTTAATTTATTTCGATTAAGCCTGACGTACTGATTCAAAAAAGATATACATACCCTTATGAGAAAATGCACCGTTTGGCCGGAAAATGGAAAAAACTGAAAATTTTTAATTCGATTTTTCCATTTTTTTTGCCAAACTGTGGGTAGGGGATAGAAAAAAAACACATATTTGGAATAAGTTAGACCTAGTGTATATATTAACATAAAAAAAACAATTTCCTAAAATTGGAATTTGCCCAAAAATGTTTAAAGGGGGTACCCTTGGACTTTTTTCAAAATTCAATAATCTGGCATATCGGCGTCAATTTCGGTCCTAGAGTCAAACTGATGCACTTTTCTTACATAAAATTTGCTCCTTGTTCTTCTCAAGTGCTCAGATTTTTTCTATATCTTACGGTTCGTGAGAAAAAATTCCAATTGGAGGTCTACATGTCTTGCAAATTTCGTGAAAATAAAAACTTCGTATTTCGTTCCAAATTTAATTTATTTCGATTAAGCCTGACGTACTGATTCAAAAAAGATATACATACCCTTATGAGAAAATGCACCGTTTGGCCGGAAAATGGAAAAAACTATAATTTTTTGTATAATTTGTTCATCATTTAAACATCCTTTAATCGGATATATTGGCGTCAATTTCGGTCCTAGAGTCAAACCGGTGCACTTTTCTTACATAAAATTTGCTACTTGTTCTTCTCAAGTGCTCAGATTTTTTCTACATCTTACGGTTCGTGAGAAAAAATTCCAATTGGAGGTCTACATGTCTTGCAAATTTCATGAAAATAAAAACTTCGTATTTCGTTCCAAATTTAATTTATTTCGATTAAGCCTGATGTACTGATTCAAAAAAGATATACATACCCTTATGAGAAAATGCACCGTTTGGCCGGAAAATGGAAAAAACTGAAAATTTTTAATTCGATTTTTCTATTTTTTTTGCCAAACTGTGGGTAGGGGATAGAAAAAAAACACATATTTGGAATAAGTTAGACCAAGTGTATATATTAACATAAAAAAAACAATTTCCTAAAATTGGAATTTGCCCAAAAATGTTTAAAGGGGGTACCCTTGGACTTTTTTCAAAATTCAATAATCTGGCATATCGGCGTCAATTTCGGTCCTAGAGTCAAACTGGTGCACTTTTCTTACATAAAATTTGCTACTTGTTCTTCTCAAGTGCTCAGATTTTTTCTACATCTTACGGTTCGTGAGAAAAAATTCCAATTGGAGGTCTACATGTCTTGCAAATTTCGTGAAAATAAAAACTTCGTATTTCGTTCCAAATTTAATTTATTTCGATTAAGCCTGACGTAGTGATTCAAAAAAGATATACATACCCCTATGACAAAATGCACCGTTTGGCCGGAAAATGGAAAAAACTATAATTTTTTGTATTATTTGTTCATCATTTAAACATCCTTTAATCGGATATATTGGCGTCAATTTCGGTCCTAGAGTCAAACCGGTGCACTTTTCTTACATAAAATTTGCTACTTGTTCTTCTCAAGTGCTTAGATTTTTTCTACATCTTACGGTTCGTGAGAAAAAATTCCAATTGGAGGTCTACATGTCTTGCAAATTTCGTGAAAATAAAAACTTCGTATTTCGTTCCAAATTTAATTTATTTCGATTAAGCCTGACGTACTGATTCAAAAAAGATATACATACGCCTATGAGAAAATGCACCGTTTGGCCGGAAAATGGAAAAAACTGAAAATTTTTAATTCGATTTTTCCATTTTTTTTGCCAAACTGTGGGTAGGGGATAGAAAAAAAACACATATTTGGAATAAGTTAGACCTAGTGTATATATTAACATAAAAAAAACAATTTCCTAAAATTGGAATTTGCCCAAAAATGTTTAAAGGGGGTACCCTTGGACTTTTTTCAAAATTCAATAATCTGGCATATCGGCGTCAATTTCGGTCCTAGAGTCAAACTGATGCACTTTTCTTACATAAAATTTGCTGCTTGTTCTTCTCAAGTGCTCAGATTTTTTCTACATCTTACGGTTCGTGAGAAAAAATTCCAATTGGAGGTCTACATGTCTTGCAAATTTCGTGAAAATAAAAACTTCGTATTTCGTTCCAAATTTAATTTATTTCGATTAAGCCTGACGTACTGATTCAAAAAAGATATACATACCCTTATGAGAAAATGCACCGTTTGGCCGGAAAATGGAAAAAACTATAATTTTTTGTATAATTTGTTCATCATTTAAACATCCTTTAATCGGATATATTGGCGTCAATTTCGGTCCTAGAGTCAAACCGGTGCACTTTTCTTACATAAAATTTGCTACTTGTTCTTCTCAAGTGCTCAGATTTTTTCTACATCTTACGGTTCGTGAGAAAAAATTCCAATTGGAGGTCTACATGTCTTGCAAATTTCGTGAAAATAAAAACTTCGTATTTCGTTCCAAATTTACTTTATTTCGATTAAGCCTGACGTACTGATTCAAAAAAGGTATACATACTCTAATGAGAAAATGCACCGTTTGGCCGGAAAATGGAAAAAACTGAAAATTTTTAATTCGATTTTTCTATTTTTTTTGCCAAACTGTGGGTAGGGGATAGAAAAAAAACACATATTTGGAATAAGTTAGACCAAGTGTATATATTAACATAAAAAAAACAATTTCCTAAAATTGGAATTTGCCCAAAAATGTTTAAAGGGGGTACCCTTGGACTTTTTTCAAAATTCAATAATCTGGCATATCGGCGTCAATTTCGGTCCTAGAGTCAAACTGGTGCACTTTTCTTACATAAAATTTGCTACTTGTTCTTCTCAAGTGCTCAGATTTTTTCTACATCTTACGGTTCGTGAGAAAAAATTCCAATTGGAGGTCTACATGTCTTGCAAATTTCGTGAAAATAAAAACTTCGTATTTCGTTCCAAATTTAATTTATTTCGATTAAGCCTGACGTACTGATTCAAAAAAGATATACATACCCTTATGAGAAAATGCACCGTTTGGCCGGAAAATGGAAAAAACTGAAAATTTTTAATTCGATTTTTCCATTTTTTTTGCCAAACTGTGGGTAGGGGATAGAAAAAAAAACACATATTTGGAATAAGTTAGACCTAGTGTATATATTAACATAAAAAAAACAATTTCCTAAAATTGGAATTTGCCCAAAAATGTTTAAAGGGGGTACCCTTGGACTTTTTTCAAAATTCAATAATCTGGCATATCGGCGTCAATTTCGGTCCTAGAGTCAAACTGATGCACTTTTCTTACATAAAATTTGCTGCTTGTTCTTCTCAAGTGCTCAGATTTTTTCTACATCTTACGGTTCGTGAGAAAAAATTCCAATTGGAGGTCTACATGTCTTGCAAATTTCGTGAAAATAAAAACTTCGTATTTCGTTCCAAATTTAATTTATTTCGATTAAGCCTGACGTACTGATTCAAAAAAGATATACATACCCTTATGAGAAAATGCACCGTTTGGCCGGAAAATGGAAAAAACTATAATTTTTTGTATAATTTGTTCATCATTTAAACATCCTTTAATCGGATATATTGGCGTCAATTTCGGTCCTAGAGTCAAACCGGTGCACTTTTCTTACATAAAATTTGCTACTTGTTCTTCTCAAGTGCTCAGATTTTTTCTACATCTTACGGTTCGTGAGAAAAAATTCCAATTGGAGGTCTACATGTCTTGCAAATTTCGTGAAAATAAAAACTTCGTATTTCGTTCCAAATTTAATTTATTTCGATTAAGCCTGACGTACTGATTCAAAAAAGATATACATACCCTTATGAGAAAATGCACCGTTTGGCCGGAAATTGGAAAAAACTGAAAATTTTTAATTCGATTTTTCCATTTTTTTTTGCCAAACTGTGGGTAGGGGATAGAAAAAAAAACACATATTTGGAATAAGTTAGACCTAGTGTATATATTAACATAAAAAAAACAATTTCCTAAAATTGGAATTTGCCCAAAAATGTTTAAAGGGGGTACCCTTGGACTTTTTTCAAAATTCAATAATCTGGCATATCGGCGTCAATTTCGGTCCTAGAGTCAAACTGGTGCACTTTTCTTACATAAAATTTGCTGCTTGTTCTTCTCAAGTGCTCAGATTTTTTCTACATCTTACGGTTCGTGAGAAAAAATTCCAATTGGAGGTCTACATGTCCTGCAAATTTCGTGAAAATAAAAACTTCGTATTTCGTTCCAAATTTAATTTATTTCGATTAAGCCTGACGTGCTGATTCAAAAAAGGTATACATACTCTTATGAGAAAATGCACCGTTTGGCCGGAAAATGGAAAAAACTATAATTTTTTGTATAATTTGTTCATCATTTAAACATCCTTTAATCGGATATATTGGCGTCAATTTCGGTCCTAGAGTCAAACCGGTGCACTTTTCTTACATAAAATTTGCTACTTGTTCTTCTCAAGTGCTCAGATTTTTTCTACATCTTACGGTTCGTGAGAAAAAATTCCAATTGGAGGTCTACATGTCTTGCAAATTTCGTGAAAATAAAAACTTCGTATTTCGTTCCAAATTTACTTTATTTCGATTAAGCCTGACGTACTGATTCAAAAAAGGTATACATACTCTAATGAGAAAATGCACCGTTTGGCCGGAAAATGGAAAAAACTGAAAATTTTTAATTCGATTTTTCTATTTTTTTTGCCAAACTGTGGGTAGGGGATAGAAAAAAAACACATATTTGGAATAAGTTAGACCAAGTGTATATATTAACATAAAAAAAACAATTTCCTAAAATTGGAATTTGCCCAAAAATGTTTAAAGGGGGTACCCTTGGACTTTTTTCAAAATTCAATAATCTGGCATATCGGCGTCAATTTCGGTCCTAGAGTCAAACTGGTGCACTTTTCTTACATAAAATTTGCTACTTGTTCTTCTCAAGTGCTCAGATTTTTTCTACATCTTACGGTTCGTGAGAAAAAATTCCAATTGGAGGTCTACATGTCTTGCAAATTTCGTGAAAATAAAAACTTCGTATTTCGTTCCAAATTTAATTTATTTCGATTAAACCTGACGTACTGATTCAAAAAAGATATACATACCCTTATGAGAAAATGCACCGTTTGGCCGGAAAATGGAAAAAACTGAAAATTTTTAATTCGATTTTTCCATTTTTTTTTGCCAAACTGTGGGTAGGGGATAGAAAAAAAAACACATATTTGGAATAAGTTAGACCTAGTGTATATATTAACATAAAAAAAACAATTTCCTAAAATTGGAATTTGCCCAAAAATGTTTAAAGGGGGTACCCTTGGACTTTTTTCAAAATTCAATAATCTGGCATATCGGCGTCAATTTCGGTCCTAGAGTCAAACTGGTGCACTTTTCTTACATAAAATTTGCTGCTTGTTCTTCTCAAGTGCTCAGATTTTTTCTACATCTTACGGTTCGTGAGAAAAAATTCCAATTGGAGGTCTACATGTCCTGCAAATTTCGTGAAAATAAAAACTTCGTATTTCGTTCCAAATTTAATTTATTTCGATTAAGCCTGACGTGCTGATTCAAAAAAGGTATACATACTCTTATGAGAAAATGCACCGTTTGGCCGGAAAATGGAAAAAACTGAAAATTTTTAATTCGATTTTTCCATTTTTTTTGCCAAACTGTGGGTAGGGGATAGAAAAAAAAACACATATTTGGAATAAGTTAGACCTAGTGTATATATTAACATAAAAAAAACAATTTCCTAAAATTGGAATTTGCCCAAAAATGTTTAAAGGGGGTACCCTTGGACTTTTTTCAAAATTCAATAATCTGGCATATCGGCGTCAATTTCGGTCCTAGAGTCAAACTGATGCACTTTTCTTACATAAAATTTGCTGCTTGTTCTTCTCAAGTGCTCAGATTTTTTCTACATCTTACGGTTCGTGAGAAAAAATTCCAATTGGAGGTCTACATGTCTTGCAAATTTCGTGAAAATAAAAACTTCGTATTTCGTTCCAAATTTAATTTATTTCGATTAAGCCTGACGTACTGATTCAAAAAAGATATACATACCCTTATGAGAAAATGCACCGTTTGGCCGGAAAATGGAAAAAACTGAAAATTTTTAATTCGATTGTTCCATTTTTTTTGCCAAACTGTGGGTAGGGGATAGAAAAAAAACACATATTTGGAATAAGTTAGACCTAGTGTATATATTAACATAAAAAAAACAATTTCCTAAAATTGGAATTTGCCCAAAAATGTTTAAAGGGGGTACCCTTGGACTTTTTTCAAAATTCAATAATCTGGCATATCGGCGTCAATTTCGGTCCTAGAGTCAAACTGATGCACTTTTCTTACATAAAATTTGCTCCTTGTTCTTCTCAAGTGCTCAGATTTTTTCTACATCTTACGGTTCGTGAGAAAAAATTCCAATTGGAGGTCTACATGTCTTGCAAATTTCGTGAAAATAAAAACTTCGTATTTCGTTCCAAATTTAATTTATTTCGATTAAGCCTGACGTACTGATTCAAAAAAGATATACATACCCTTATGAGAAAATGCACCGTTTGGCCGGAAAATGGAAAAAACTATAATTTTTTGTATAATTTGTTCATCATTTAAACATCCTTTAATCGGATATATTGGCGTCAATTTCGGTCCTAGAGTCAAACCGGTGCACTTTTCTTACATAAAATTTGCTACTTGTTCTTCTCAAGTGCTCAGATTTTTTCTACATCTTACGGTTCGTGAGAAAAAATTCCAATTGGAGGTCTACATGTCTTGCAAATTTCGTGAAAATAAAAACTTCGTATTTCGTTCCAAATTTAATTTATTTCGATTAAGCCTGACGTACTGATTCAAAAAAGATATACATACCCTTATGAGAAAATGCACCGTTTGGCCGGAAATTGGAAAAAACTGAAAATTTTTAATTCGATTTTTCCATTTTTTTTTGCCAAACTGTGGGTAGGGGATAGAAAAAAAAACACATATTTGGAATAAGTTAGACCTAGTGTATATATTAACATAAAAAAAACAATTTCCTAAAATTGGAATTTGCCCAAAAATGTTTAAAGGGGGTACCCTTGGACTTTTTTCAAAATTCAATAATCTGGCATATCGGCGTCAATTTCGGTCCTAGAGTCAAACTGGTGCACTTTTCTTACATAAAATTTGCTGCTTGTTCTTCTCAAGTGCTCAGATTTTTTCTACATCTTACGGTTCGTGAGAAAAAATTCCAATTGGAGGTCTACATGTCCTGCAAATTTCGTGAAAATAAAAACTTCGTATTTCGTTCCAAATTTACTTTATTTCGATTAAGCCTGACGTACTGATTCAAAAAAGGTATACATACTCTAATGAGAAAATGCACCGTTTGGCCGGAAAATGGAAAAAACTGAAAATTTTTAATTCGATTTTTCTATTTTTTTTGCCAAACTGTGGGTAGGGGATAGAAAAAAAACACATATTTGGAATAAGTTAGACCAAGTGTATATATTAACATAAAAAAAACAATTTCCTAAAATTGGAATTTGCCCAAAAATGTTTAAAGGGGGTACCCTTGGACTTTTTTCAAAATTCAATAATCTGGCATATCGGCGTCAATTTCGGTCCTAGAGTCAAACTGGTGCACTTTTCTTACATAAAATTTGCTGCTTGTTCTTCTCAAGTGCTCAGATTTTTTCTACATCTTACGGTTCGTGAGAAAAAATTCCAATTGGAGGTCTACATGTCTTGCAAATTTCGTGAAAATAAAAACTTCGTATTTCGTTCCAAATTTAATTTATTTCGATTAAGCCTGATGTACTGATTCAAAAAAGATATACATACCCTTATGAGAAAATGCACCGTTTGGCCGGAAAATGGAAAAAACTGAAAATTTTTAATTCGATTTTTCTATTTTTTTTGCCAAACTGTGGGTAGGGGATAGAAAAAAAAACACATATTTGGAATAAGTTAGACCAAGTGTATATATTAACATAAAAAAAACAATTTCCTAAAATTGGAATTTGCCCAAAAATGTTTAAAGGGGGTACCCTTGGACTTTTTTCAAAATTCAATAATCTGGCATATCGGCGTCAATTTCGGTCCTAGAGTCAAACTGGTGCACTTTTCTTACATAAAATTTGCTACTTGTTCTTCTCAAGTGCTCAGATTTTTTCTACATCTTACGGTTCGTGAGAAAAAATTCCAATTGGAGGTCTACATGTCTTGCAAATTTCGTGAAAATAAAAACTTCGTATTTCGTTCCAAATTTAATTTATTTCGATTAAGCCTGACGTACTGATTCAAAAAAGATATACATACCCCTATGACTAAATGCACCGTTTGGCCGGAAAATGGAAAAAACTATAATTTTTTGTATTATTTGTTCATCATTTAAACATCCTTTAATCGGATATATTGGCGTCAATTTCGGTCCTAGAGTCAAACCGGTGCACTTTTCTTACATAAAATTTGCTACTTGTTCTTCTCAAGTACTTAGATTTTTTCTACATCTTACGGTTCGTGAGAAAAAATTCCAATTGGAGGTCTACATGTCTTGCAAATTTCGTGAAAATAAAAACTTCGTATTTCGTTCCAAATTTAATTTATTTCGATTAAGCCTGACGTACTAATTCAAAAAAGATATACATACCCTTATGAGAAAATGCACCGTTTGGCCGGAAAATGGAAAAAACTGAAAATTTTTAATTCGATTTTTCCATTTTTTTTGCCAAACTGTGGGTAGGGGATAGAAAAAAAACACATATTTGGAATAAGTTAGACCTAGTGTATATATTAACATAAAAAAAACAATTTCCTAAAATTGGAATTTGCCCAAAAATGTTTAAAGGGGGTACCCTTGGACTTTTTTCAAAATTCAATAATCTGGCATATCGGCGTCAATTTCGGTCCTAGAGTCAAACTGGTGCACTTTTCTTACATAAAATTTGCTGCTTGTTCTTCTCAAGTGCTCAGATTTTTTCTACATCTTACGGTTCGTGAGAAAAAATTCCAATTGGAGGTCTACATGTCTTGCAAATTTCGTGAAAATAAAAACTTCGTATTTCGTTCCAAATTTAATTTATTTCGGTTAAGCCTGACGTGCTGATTCAAAAAAGATATACATACCCTTATGAGAAAATGCACCGTTTGGCCGGAAAATGGAAAAAACTGAAAATTTTTAATTCGATTTTTCTATTTTTTTTGCCAAACTGTGGGTAGGGGATAGAAAAAAAAACACATATTTGGAATAAGTTAGACCAAGTGTATATATTAACATAAAAAAAACAATTTCCTAAAATTGGAATTTGCCCAAAAATGTTTAAAGGGGGTACCCTTGGACTTTTTTCAAAATTCAATAATCTGGCATATCGGCGTCAATTTCGGTCCTAGAGTCAAACTGGTGCACTTTTCTTACATAAAATTTGCTACTTGTTCTTCTCAAGTGCTCAGATTTTTTCTACATCTTACGGTTCGTGAGAAAAAATTCCAATTGGAGGTCTACATGTCTTGCAAATTTCGTGAAAATAAAAACTTCGTATTTCGTTCCAAATTTAATTTATTTCGATTAAGCCTCACGTACTGATTCAAAAAAGATATACATACCCCTATGACTAAATGCACCGTTTGGCCGGAAAATGGAAAAAACTATAATTTTTTGTATTATTTGTTCATCATTTAAACATCCTTTAATCGGATATATTGGCGTCAATTTCGGTCCTAGAGTCAAACCGGTGCACTTTTCTTACATAAAATTTGCTACTTGTTCTTCTCAAGTACTTAGATTTTTTCTACATCTTACGGTTCGTGAGAAAAAATTCCAATTGGAGGTCTACATGTCTTGCAAATTTCGTGAAAATAAAAACTTCGTATTTCGTTCCAAATTTAATTTATTTCGATTAAGCCTGACGTACTAATTCAAAAAAGATATACATACCCTTATGAGAAAATGCACCGTTTGGCCGGAAAATGGAAAAAACTGAAAATTTTTAATTCGATTTTTCCATTTTTTTTGCCAAACTGTGGGTAGGGGATAGAAAAAAAACACATATTTGGAATAAGTTAGACCTAGTGTATATATTAACATAAAAAAAACAATTTCCTAAAATTGGAATTTGCCCAAAAATGTTTAAAGGGGGTACCCTTGGACTTTTTTCAAAATTCAATAATCTGGCATATCGGCGTCAATTTCGGTCCTAGAGTCAAACTGGTGCACTTTTCTTACATAAAATTTGCTGCTTGTTCTTCTCAAGTGCTCAGATTTTTTCTACATCTTACGGTTCGTGAGAAAAAATTCCAATTGGAGGTCTACATGTCCTGCAAATTTCGTGAAAATAAAAACTTCGTATTTCGTTCCAAATTTAATTTATTTCGGTTAAGCCTGACGTGCTGATTCAAAAAAGGTATACATACTCTTATGAGAAAATGCACCGTTTGGCCGGAAAATGGAAAAAACTGAAAATTTTTAATTCGATTTTTCCATTTTTTTTTGCCAAACTGTGGGTAGGGGATAGAAAAAAAAACACATATTTGGAATAAGTTAGACCTAGTGTATATATTAACATAAAAAAAACAATTTCCTAAAATTGGAATTTGCCCAAAAATGTTTAAAGGGGGTACCCTTGGACTTTTTTCAAAATTCAATAATCTGGCATATCGGCGTCAATTTCGGTCCTAGAGTCAAACTGATGCACTTTTCTTACATAAAATTTGCTGCTTGTTCTTCTCAAGTGCTCAGATTTTTTCTACATCTTACGGTTCGTGAGAAAAAATTCCAATTGGAGGTCTACATGTCTTGCAAATTTCGTGAAAATAAAAACTTCGTATTTCGTTCCAAATTTAATTTATTTCGATTAAGCCTGACGTACTGATTCAAAAAAGATATACATACTCCTATTACAAAATGCACCGTTTGGCCGGAAAATGGAAAAAACTATAATTTTTTGTATTATTTGTTCATCATTTAAACATCCTTTAATCGGATATATTGGCGTCAATTTCGGTCCTAGAGTCAAACCGGTGCACTTTTCTTACATAAAATTTGCTACTTGTTCTTCTCAAGTACTTAGATTTTTTCTACATCTTACGGTTCGTGAGAAAAAATTCCAATTGGAGGTCTACATGTCTTGCAAATTTCGTGAAAATAAAAACTTCGTATTTCGTTCCAAATTTAATTTATTTCGATTAAGCCTGACGTACTAATTCAAAAAAGATATACATACCCTTATGAGAAAATGCACCGTTTGGCCGGAAAATGGAAAAAACTGAAAATTTTTAATTCGATTTTTCCATTTTTTTTGCCAAACTGTGGGTAGGGGATAGAAAAAAAACACATATTTGGAATAAGTTAGACCTAGTGTATATATTAACATAAAAAAAACAATTTCCTAAAATTGGAATTTGCCCAAAAATGTTTAAAGGGGGTACCCTTGGACTTTTTTCAAAATTCAATAATCTGGAATATCGGCGTCAATTTCGGTCCTAGAGTCAAACTGGTGCACTTTTCTTACATAAAATTTGCTACTTGTTCTTCTCAAGTGCTCAGATTTTTTCTACATCTTACGGTTCGTGAGAAAAAATTCCAATTGGAGGTCTACATGTCTTGCAAATTTCGTGAAAATAAAAACTTCGTATTTCGTTCCAAATTTAATTTATTTCGATTAAGCCTGACGTACTGATTCAAAAAAGATATACATACCCCTATGACAAAATGCACCGTTTGGCCGGAAAATGGAAAAAACTATAATTTTTTGTATTATTTGTTCATCATTTAAACATCCTTTAATCGGATATATTGGCGTCAATTTCGGTCCTAGAGTCAAACCGGTGCACTTTTCTTACATAAAATTTGCTACTTGTTCTTCTCAAGTGCTTAGATTTTTTCTACATCTGACGGTTCGTGAGAAAAAATTCCAATTGGAGGTCTACATGTCTTGCAAATTTCGTGAAAATAAAAACTTCGTATTTCGTTCCAAATTTAATTTATTTCGATTAAGCCTGATGTACTGATTCAAAAAAGATATACATACCCTTATGAGAAAATGCACCGTTTGGCCGGAAAATGGAAAAAACTGAAAATTTTTAATTCGATTTTTCTATTTTTTTTGCCAAACTGTGGGTAGGGGATAGAAAAAAAACACATATTTGGAATAAGTTAGACCAAGTGTATATATTAACATAAAAAAAAACAATTTCCTAAAATTGGAATTTGCCCAAAAATGTTTAAAGGGGGTACCCTTGGACTTTTTTCAAAATTCAATAATCTGGCATATCGGCGTCAATTTCGGTCCTAGAGTCAAACTGATGCACTTTTCTTACATAAAATTTGCTGCTTGTTCTTCTCAAGTGCTCAGATTTTTTCTACATCTTACGGTTCGTGAGAAAAAATTCCAATTGGAGGTCTACATGTCTTGCAAATTTCGTGAAAATAAAAACTTCGTATTTCGTTCCAAATTTAATTTATTTCGATTAAGCCTGATGTACTGATTCAAAAAAGATATACATACCCTTATGAGAAAATGCACCGTTTGGCCGGAAAATGGAAAAAACTGAAAATTTTTAATTCGATTTTTCTATTTTTTTTGCCAAACTGTGGGTAGGGGATAGAAAAAAAAACACATATTTGGAATAAGTTAGACCAAGTGTATATATTAACATAAAAAAAACAATTTCCTAAAATTGGAATTTGCCCAAAAATGTTTAAAGGGGGTACCCTTGGACTTTTTTCAAAATTCAATAATCTGGCATATCGGCGTCAATTTCGGTCCTAGAGTCAAACTGGTGCACTTTTCTTACATAAAATTTGCTACTTGTTCTTCTCAAGTGCTCAGATTTTTTCTACATCTTACGGTTCGTGAGAAAAAATTCCAATTGGAGGTCTACATGTCTTGCAAATTTCGTGAAAATAAAAACTTCGTATTTCGTTCCAAATTTAATTTATTTCGATTAAGCCTGACGTACTGATTCAAAAAAGATATACATACCAATATGACAAAATGCACCGTTTGGCCGGAAAATGGAAAAAACTATAATTTTTTGTATTATTTGTTCATCATTTAAACATCCTTTAATCGGATATATTGGCGTCAATTTCGGTCCTAGAGTCAAACCGGTGCACTTTTCTTACATAAAATTTGCTACTTGTTCTTCTCAAGTGCTTAGATTTTTTCTACATCTTACGGTTCGTGAGAAAAAATTCCAATTGGAGGTCTACATGTCTTGCAAATTTCGTGAAAATAAAAACTTCGTATTTCGTTCCAAATTTAATTTATTTCGATTAAGCCTGACGTACTGATTCAAAAAAGATATACATACCCCTATGACAAAATGCACCGTTTGGCCGGAAAATGGAAAAAACTATAATTTTTTGTATTATTTGTTCATCATTTAAACATCCTTTAATCGGATATATTGGCGTCAATTTCGGTCCTAGAGTCAAACCGGTGCACTTTTCTTACATAAAATTTGCTACTTGTTCTTCTCAAGTGCTTAGATTTTTTCTACATCTTACGGTTCGTGAGAAAAAATTCCAATTGGAGGTCTACATGTCTTGCAAATTTCGTGAAAATAAAAACTTCGTATTTCGTTCCAAATTTAATTTATTTCGATTAAGCCTGACGTACTAATTCAAAAAAGATATACATACCCTTATGAGAAAATGCACCGTTTGGCCGGAAAATGGAAAAAACTGAAAATTTTTAATTCGATTTTTCCATTTTTTTTGCCAAACTGTGGGTAGGGGATAGAAAAAAAACACATATTTGGCATAAGTTAGACCTAGTGTATATATTAACATAAAAAAAACAATTTCCTAAAATTGGAATTTGCCCAAAAATGTTTAAAGGGGGTACCCTTGGACTTTTTTCAAAATTCAATAATCTGGCATATCGGCGTCAATTTCGGTCCTAGAGTCAAACTGGTGCACTTTTCTTACATAAAATTTGCTGCTTGTTCTTCTCAAGTGCTCAGATTTTTTCTACATCTTACGGTTCGTGAGAAAAAATTCCAATTGTAGGTCTACATGTCCTGCAAATTTCGTGAAAATAAAAACTTCGTATTTCGTTCCAAATTTAATTTATTTCGGTTAAGCCTGACGTGCTGATTCAAAAAAGGTATACATACTCTTATGAGAAAATGCACCGTTTGGCCGGAAAATGGAAAAAACTGAAAATTTATAATTCGATTTTTCCATTTTTTTTTGCCAAACTGTGGGTAGGGGATAGAAAAAAAAAACACATATTTGGAATAAGTTAGACCTAGTGTATATATTAACATAAAAAAAACAATTTCCCAAAATTGGAATTTGCCCAAAAATGTTTAAAGGGGGTACCCTTGGACTTTTTTCAAAATTCAATAATCTGGCATATCGGCGTCAATTTCGGTCCTAGAGTCAAACTGATGCACTTTTCTTACATAAAATTTGCTGCTTGTTCTTCTCAAGTGCTCAGATTTTTTCTACATCTTACGGTTCGTGAGAAAAAATTCCAATTGGAGGTCTACATGTCTTGCAAATTTCGTGAAAATAAAAACTTCGTATTTCGTTCCAAATTTAATTTATTTCGATTAAGCCTGACGTACTGATTCAAAAAAGATATACATACCCCTATGACAAAATGCACCGTTTGGCCGGAAAATGGAAAAAACTATAATTTTTTGTATTATTTGTTCATCATTTAAACATCCTTTAATCGGATATATTGGCGTCAATTTCGGTCCTAGAGTCAAACCGGTGCACTTTTCTTACATAAAATTTGCTACTTGTTCTTCTCAAGTGCTCAGATTTTTTCTACATCTTACGGTTCGTGAGAAAAAATTCCAATTGGAGGTCTACATGTCTTGCAAATTTCGTGAAAATAAAAACTTCGTATTTCGTTCCAAATTTAATTTATTTCGATTAAGCCTGATGTACTGATTCAAAAAAGATATACATACCCTTATGAGAAAATGCACCGTTTGGCCGGAAAATGGAAAAAACTGAAAATTTTTAATTCGATTTTTCTATTTTTTTTGCCAAACTGTGGGTAGGGGATAGAAAAAAAACACATATTTGGAATAAGTTAGACCAAGTGTATATATTAACATAAAAAAAACAATTTCCTAAAATTGGAATTTGCCCAAAAATGTTTAAAGGGGGTACCCTTGGACTTTTTTCAAAATTCAATAATCTGGCATATCGGCGTCAATTTCGGTCCTAGAGTCAAACTGGTGCACTTTTCTTACATAAAATTTGCTACTTGTTCTTCTCAAGTGCTCAGATTTTTTCTACATCTTACGGTTCGTGAGAAAAAATTCCAATTGGAGGTCTACATGTCTTGCAAATTTCGTGAAAATAAAAACTTCGTATTTCGTTCCAAATTTAATTTATTTCGATTAAGCCTGACGTACTGATTCAAAAAAGAGATACATACCCCTATGACAAAATGCACCGTTTGGCCGGAAAATGGAAAAAACTATAATTTTTTGTATTATTTGTTCATCATTTAAACATCCTTTAATCGGATATATTGGCGTCAATTTCGGTCCTAGAGTCAAACCGGTGCACTTTTCTTACATAAAATTTGCTACTTGTTCTTCTCAAGTGCTTAGATTTTTTCTACATCTTACGGTTCGTGAGAAAAAATTCCAAGTGGAGGTCTACATGTCTTGCAAATTTCGTGAAAATAAAAACTTCGTATTTCGTTCCAAATTTAATTTATTTCGATTAAGCCTGACGTACTAATTCAAAAAAGATATACATACCCTTATGAGAAAATGCACCGTTTGGCCGGAAAATGGAAAAAACTGAAAATTTTTAATTCGATTTTTCCATTTTTTTTGCCAAACTGTGGGTAGGGGATAGAAAAAAAACACATATTTGGAATAAGTTAGACCTAGTGTATATATTAACATAAAAAAAACAATTTCCTAAAATTGGAATTTGCCCAAAAATGTTTAAAGGGGGTACCCTTGGACTTTTTTCAAAATTCAATAATCTGGCATATCGGCGTCAATTTCGGTCCTAGAGTCAAACTGGTGCACTTTTCTTACATAAAATTTGCTGCTTGTTCTTCTCAAGTGCTCAGATTTTTTCTACATCTTACGGTTCGTGAGAAAAAATTCCAATTGGAGGTCTACATGTCCTGCAAATTTCGTGAAAATAAAAACTTCGTATTTCGTTCCAAATTTAATTTATTTCGATTAAGCCTGATGTACTGATTCAAAAAAGATATACATACCCTTATGAGAAAATGCACCGTTTGGCCGGAAAATGGAAAAAACTGAAAATTTTTAATTCGATTTTTCTATTTTTTTTGCCAAACTGTGGGTAGGGGATAGAAAAAAAACACATATTTGGAATAAGTTAGACCAAGTGTATATATTAACATAAAAAAAACAATTTCCTAAAATTGGAATTTGCCCAAAAATGTTTAAAGGGGGTACCCTTGGACTTTTTTCAAAATTCAATAATCTGGCATATCGGCGTCAATTTCGGTCCTAGAGTCAAACTGGTGCACTTTTCTTACATAAAATTTGCTACTTGTTCTTCTCAAGTGCTCAGATTTTTTCTACATCTTACGGTTCGTGAGAAAAAATTCCAATTGGAGGTCTACATGTCTTGCAAATTTCGTGAAAATAAAAACTTCGTATTTCGTTCCAAATTTAATTTATTTCGATTAAGCCTGACGTACTGATTCAAAAAAGAGATACATACCCCTATGACAAAATGCACCGTTTGGCCGGAAAATGGAAAAAACTATAATTTTTTGTATTATTTGTTCATCATTTAAACATCCTTTAATCGGATATATTGGCGTCAATTTCGGTCCTAGAGTCAAACCGGTGCACTTTTCTTACATAAAATTTGCTACTTGTTCTTCTCAAGTGCTTAGATTTTTTCTACATCTTACGGTTCGTGAGAAAAAATTCCAAGTGGAGGTCTACATGTCTTGCAAATTTCGTGAAAATAAAAACTTCGTATTTCGTTCCAAATTTAATTTATTTCGATTAAGCCTGACGTACTAATTCAAAAAAGATATACATACCCTTATGAGAAAATGCACCGTTTGGCCGGAAAATGGAAAAAACTGAAAATTTTTAATTCGATTTTTCCATTTTTTTGCCAAACTGTGGGTAGGGGATAGAAAAAAAACACATATTTGGAATAAGTTAGACCTAGTGTATATATTAACATAAAAAAAACAATTTCCTAAAATTGGAATTTGCCCAAAAATGTTTAAAGGGGGTACCCTTGGACTTTTTTCAAAATTCAATAATCTGGCATATCGGCGTCAATTTCGGTCCTAGAGTCAAACTGGTGCACTTTTCTTACATAAAATTTGCTGCTTGTTCTTCTCAAGTGCTCAGATTTTTTCTACATCTTACGGTTCGTGAGAAAAAATTCCAATTGGAGGTCTACATGTCCTGCAAATTTCGTGAAAATAAAAACTTCGTATTTCGTTCCAAATTTAATTTATTTCGGTTAAGCCTGACGTGCTGATTCAAAAAAGGTATACATACTCTTATGAGAAAATGCACCGTTTGGCCGGAAAATGGAAAAAACTGAAAATTTTTAATTCGATTTTTCCATTTTTTTTTGCCAAACTGTGGGTAGGGGATAGAAAAAAAAACACATATTTGGAATAAGTTAGACCTAGTGTATATATTAACATAAAAAAAACAATTTCCTAAAATTGGAATTTGCCCAAAAATGTTTAAAGGGGGTACCCTTGGACTTTTTTCAAAATTCAATAATCTGGCATATCGGCGTCAATTTCGGTCCTAGAGTCAAACTGATGCACTTTTCTTACATAAAATTTGCTGCTTGTTCTTCTCAAGTGCTCAGATTTTTTCTATATCTTACGGTTCGTGAGAAAAAATTCCAATTGGAGGTCTACATGTCTTGCAAATTTCGTGAAAATAAAAACTTCGTATTTCGTTCCAAATTTAATTTATTTCGATTAAGCCTGACGTACTGATTCAAAAAAGATATACATACCCCTATTACAAAATGCACCGTTTGGCCGGAAAATGGAAAAAACTATAATTTTTTGTATTATTTGTTCATCATTTAAACATCCTTTAATCGGATATATTGGCGTCAATTTCGGTCCTAGAGTCAAACCGGTGCACTTTTCTTACATAAAATTTGCTACTTGTTCTTCTCAAGTGCTCAGATTTTTTCTACATCTTACGGTTCGTGAGAAAAAATTCCAATTGGAGGTCTACATGTCTTGCAAATTTCGTGAAAATAAAAACTTCGTATTTCGTTCCAAATTTAATTTATTTCGATTAAGCCTGACGTACTGATTCAAAAAAGATATACATACCCCTATTACAAAATGCACCGTTTGGCCGGAAAATGGAAAAAACTATAATTTTTTGTATTATTTGTTCATCATTTAAACATCCTTTAATCGGATATATTGGCGTCAATTTCGGTCCTAGAGTCAAACCGGTGCACTTTTCTTACATAAAATTTGCTACTTGTTCTTCTCAAGTGCTCAGATTTTTTCTACATCTTACGGTTCGTGAGAAAAAATTCCAATTGGAGGTCTAGATGTCTTGCAAATTTCGTGAAAATAAAAACTTCGTATTTCGTTCCAAATTTAATTTATTTCGATTAGGCCTGATGTACTGATTCAAAAAAGATATACATACCCTTATGAGAAAATGCACCGTTTGGCCGGAAAATGGAAAAAACTGAAAATTTTTAATTCGATTTTTCTATTTTTTTTGCCAAACTGTGGGTAGGGGATAGAAAAAAAACACATATTTGGAATAAGTTAGACCAAGTGTATATATTAACATAAAAAAAACAATTTCCTAAAATTGGAATTTGCCCAAAAATGTTTAAAGGGGGTACCCTTGGACTTTTTTCAAAATTCAATAATCTGGCATATCGGCGTCAATTTCGGTCCTAGAGTCAAACTGGTGCACTTTTCTTACATAAAATTTGCTACTTGTTCTTCTCAAGTGCTCAGATTTTTTCTACATCTTACGGTTCGTGAGAAAAAATTCCAATTGGAGGTCTACATGTCTTGCAAATTTCGTGAAAATAAAAACTTCGTATTTCGTTCCAAATTTAATTTATTTCGATTAAGCCTGACGTACTGATTCAAAAAAGATATACATACCCCTATGACAAAATGCACCGTTTGGCCGGAAAATGGAAAAAACTATAATTTTTTGTATTATTTGTTCATCATTTAAACATCCTTTAATCGGATATATTGGCGTCAATTTCGGTCCTAGAGTCAAACCGGTGCACTTTTCTTACATAAAATTTGCTACTTGTTCTTCTCAAGTGCTTAGATTTTTTCTACATCTGACGGTTCGTGAGAAAAAATTCCAATTGGAGGTCTACATGTCTTGCAAATTTCGTGAAAATAAAAACTTCGTATTTCGTTCCCAATTTAATTTATTTCGATTAAGCCTGATGTACTGATTCAAAAAAGATATACATACCCTTATGAGAAAATGCACCGTTTGGCCGGAAAATGGAAAAAACTGAAAATTTTTAATTCGATTTTTCTATTTTTTTTGCCAAACTGTGGGTAGGGGATAGAAAAAAAACACATATTTGGAATAAGTTAGACCAAGTGTATATATTAACATAAAAAAAAACAATTTCCTAAAATTGGAATTTGCCCATAAATGTTTAAAGGGGGTACCCTTGGACTTTTTTCAAAATTCAATAATCTGGCATATCGGCGTCAATTTCGGTCCTAGAGTCAAACTGATGCACTTTTCTTACATAAAATTTGCTGCTTGTTCTTCTCAAGAGCTCAGATTTTTTCTACATCTTACGGTTCGTGAGAAAAAATTCCAATTGGAGGTCTACATGTCTTGCAAATTTCGTGAAAATAAAAACTTCGTATTTCGTTCCAAATTTAATTTATTTCGATTAAGCCTGATGTACTGATTCAAAAAAGATATACATACCCTTATGAGAAAATGCACCGTTTGGCCGGAAAATGGAAAAAACTGAAAATTTTTAATTCGATTTTTCTATTTTTTTTGCCAAACTGTGGGTAGGGGATAGAAAAAAAAACACATATTTGGAATAAGTTAGACCAAGTGTATATATTAACATAAAAAAAACAATTTCCTAAAATTGGAATTTGCCCAAAAATGTTTAAAGGGGGTACCCTTGGACTTTTTTCAAAATTCAATAATCTGGCATATCGGCGTCAATTTCGGTCCTAGAGTCAAACTGGTGCACTTTTCTTACATAAAATTTGCTACTTGTTCTTCTCAAGTGCTCAGATTTTTTCTACATCTTACGGTTCGTGAGAAAAAATTCCAATTGGAGGTCTACATGTCTTGCAAATTTCGTGAAAATAAAAACTTCGTATTTCGTTCCAAATTCAATTTATTTCGATTAAGCCTGACGTACTGATTCAAAAAAGATATACATACCCCTATGACAAAATGCACCGTTTGGCCGGAAAATGGAAAAAACTATAATTTTTTGTATTTTTTGTTCATCATTTAAACATCCTTTAATCGGATATATTGGCGTCAATTTCGGTCCTAGAGTCAAACTGGTGCACTTTTCTTACATAAAATTTGCTGCTTGTTCTTCTCAAGTGCTCAGATTTTTTCTACATCTTACGGTTCGTGAGAAAAAATTCCAATTGGAGGTCTACATGTCCTGCAAATTTCGTGAAAATAAAAACTTCGTATTTCGTTCCAAATTTAATTTATTTCGGTTAAGCCTGACGTGCTGATTCAAAAAAGGTATACATACTCTTATGAGAAAATGCACCATTTGGCCGGAAAATGGAAAAAACTGAAAATTTATAATTCGATTTTTCCATTTTTTTTTGCCAAACTGTGGGTAGGGGATAGAAAAAAAAACACATATTTGGAATAAGTTAGACCTAGTGTATATATTAACATAAAAAAAACAATTTCCCAAAATTGGAATTTGCCCAAAAATGTTTAAAGGGGGTACCCTTGGACTTTTTTCAAAATTCAATAATCTGGCATATCGGCGTCAATTTCGGTCCTAGAGTCAAACTGATGCACTTTTCTTACATAAAATTTGCTGCTTGTTCTTCTCAAGTGCTCAGATTTTTTCTACATCTTACGGTTCGTGAGAAAAAATTCCAATTGGAGGTCTACATGTCTTGCAAATTTCGTGAAAATAAAAACTTCGTATTTCGTTCCAAATTTAATTTATTTCGATTAAGCCTGACGTACTGATTCAAAAAAGATATACATACCCCTATGACAAAATGCACCGTTTGGCCGGAAAATGGAAAAAACTATAATTTTTTGTATTATTTGTTCATCATTTAAACATCTTTTAATCGGATATATTGGCGTTAATTTCGGTCCTAGAGTCAAACCGGTGCACTTTTCTTACATAAAATTTGCTACTTGTTCTTCTCAAGTGCTCAGATTTTTTCTACATCTTACGGTTCGTGAGAAAAAATTCCAATTGGAGGTCTACATGTCTTGCAAATTTCGTGAAAATAAAAACTTCGTATTTCGTTCCAAATTTAATTTATTTCGATTAAGCCTGATGTACTGATTCAAAAAAGATATACATACCCTTATGAGAAAATGCACCGTTTGGCCGGAAAATGGAAAAAACTGAAAATTTTTAATTCGATTTTTCTATTTTTTTTGCCAAACTGTGGGTAGGGGATAGAAAAAAAACACATATTTGGAATAAGTTAGACCAAGTGTATATATTAACATAAAAAAAACAATTTCCTAAAATTGGAATTTGCCCAAAAATGTTTAAAGGGGGTACCCTTGGACTTTTTTCAAAATTCAATAATCTGGCATATCGGCGTCAATTTCGGTCCTAGAGTCAAACTGGTGCACTTTTCTTACATAAAATTTGCTACTTGTTCTTCTCAAGTGCTCAGATTTTTTCTACATCTTACGGTTCGTGAGAAAAAATTCCAATTGGAGGTCTACATGTCTTGCAAATTTCGTGAAAATAAAAACTTCGTATTTCGTTCCAAATTTAATTTATTTCGATTAAGCCTGACGTACTGATTCAAAAAAGATATACATACCCCTATGACAAAATGCACCGTTTGGCCGGAAAATGGAAAAAACTATAATTTTTTGTATTATTTGTTCATCATTTAAACATCCTTTAATCGGATATATTGGCGTCAATTTCGGTCCTAGAGTCAAACCGGTGCACTTTTCTTACATAAAATTTGCTACTTGTTCTTCTCAAGTGCTTAGATTTTTTCTACATCTTACGGTTCGTGAGAAAAAATTCCAATTGGAGGTCTACATGTCTTGCAAATTTCGTGAAAATAAAAACTTCGTATTTCGTTCCAAATTTAATTTATTTCGTTTAAGCCTGACGTACTAATTCAAAAAAGATATACATACCCTTATGAGAAAATGCACCGTTTGGCCGGAAAATGGAAAAAACTGAAAATTTTTAATTCGATTTTTCCATTTTTTTTGCCAAACTGTGGGTAGGGGATAGAAAAAAAACACATATTTGGAATAAGTTAGACCTAGTGTATATATTAACATAAAAAAAACAATTTCCTAAAATTGGAATTTGCCCAAAAATGTTTAAAGGGGGTACCCTTGGACTTTTTTCAAAATTCAATAATCTGGCATATCGGCGTCAATTTCGGTCCTAGAGTCAAACTGGTGCACTTTTCTTACATAAAATTTGCTGCTTGTTCTTCTCAAGTGCTCAGATTTTTTCTACATCTTACGGTTCGTGAGAAAAAATTCCAATTGGAGGTCTACATGTCCTGCAAATTTCGTGAAAATAAAAACTTCGTATTTCGTTCCAAATTTAATTTATTTCGGTTAAGCCTGACGTGCTGATTCAAAAAAGGTATACATACTCTTATGAGAAAATGCACCGTTTGGCCGGAAAATGGAAAAAACTGAAAATTTTTAATTCGATTTTTCCATTTTTTTTTGCCAAACTGTGGGTAGGGGATAGAAAAAAAAACACATATTTGGAATAAGTTAGACCTAGTGTATATATTAACATAAAAAAAACAATTTCCTAAAATTGGAATTTGCCCAAAAATGTTTAAAGGGGGTACCCTTGGACTTTTTTCAAAATTCAATAATCTGGCATATCGGCGTCAATTTCGGTCCTAGAGTCAAACTGATGCACTTTTCTTACATAAAATTTGCTGCTTGTTCTTCTCAAGTGCTCAGATTTTTTCTATATCTTACGGTTCGTGAGAAAAAATTTCAATTGGAGGTCTACATGTCTTGCAAATTTCGTGAAAATAAAAACTTCGTATTTCGTTCCAAATTTAATTTATTTCGATTAAGCCTGACGTACTGATTCAAAAAAGATATACATACCCCTATTACAAAATGCACCGTTTGGCCGGAAAATGGAAAAAACTATAATTTTTTGTATTATTTGTTCATCATTTAAACATCCTTTAATCGGATATATTGGCGTCAATTTCGGTCCTAGAGTCAAACCGGTGCACTTTTCTTACATAAAATTTGCTACTTGTTCTTCTCAAGTGCTCAGATTTTTTCTACATCTTACGGTTCGTGAGAAAAAATTCCAATTGGAGGTCTACATGTCTTGCAAATTTCGTGAAAATAAAAACTTCGTATTTCGTTCCAAATTTAATTTATTTCGATTAAGCCTGATGTACTGATTCAAAAAAGATATACATACCCTTATGAGAAAATGCACCGTTTGGCCGGAAAATGGAAAAAACTGAAAATTTTTAATTCGATTTTTCTATTTTTTTTGCCAAACTGTGGGTAGGGGATAGAAAAAAAACACATATTTGGAATAAGTTAGACCAAGTGTATATATTAACATAAAAAAAACAATTTCCTAAAATTGGAATTTGCCCAAAAATGTTTAAAGGGGGTACCCTTGGACTTTTTTCAAAATTCAATAATCTGGCATATCGGCGTCAATTTCGGTCCTAGAGTCAAACTGATGCACTTTTCTTACATAAAATTTGCTGCTTGTTCTTCTCAAGTGCTCAGATTTTTTCTACATCTTACGGTTCGTGAGAAAAAATTCCAATTGGAGGTCTACATGTCTTGCAAATTTCGTGAAAATAAAAACTTCGTATTTCGTTCCAAATTTAATTTATTTCGATTAAGCCTGACGTACTGATTCAAAAAAGATATACATACCCCTATGACAAAATGCACCGTTTGGCCGGAAAATGGAAAAAACTATAATTTTTTGTATTATTTGTTCATCATTTAAACATCCTTTAATCGGATATATTGGCGTCAATTTCGGTCCTAGAGTCAAACCGGTGCACTTTTCTTACATAAAATTTGCTACTTGTTCTTCTCAAGTGCTTAGATTTTTTCTACATCTGACGGTTCGTGAGAAAAAATTCCAATTGGAGGTCTACATGTCTTGCAAATTTCGTGAAAATAAAAACTTCGTATTTCGTTCCAAATTTAATTTATTTCGATTAAGCCTGATGTACTGATTCAAAAAAGATATACATACCCTTATGAGAAAATGCACCGTTTGGCCGGAAAATGGAAAAAACTGAAAATTTTTAATTCGATTTTTCTATTTTTTTTGCCAAACTGTGGGTAGGGGATAGAAAAAAAACACATATTTGGACTAAGTTAGACCAAGTGTATATATTAACATAAAAAAAACAATTTCCTAAAATTGGAATTTGCCCAAAAATGTTTAAAGGGGGTACCCTTGGACTTTTTTCAAAATTCAATAATCTGGCATATCGGCGTCAATTTCGGTCCTAGAGTCAAACTGATGCACTTTTCTTACATAAAATTTGCTGCTTGTTCTTCTCAAGTGCTCAGATTTTTTCTACATCTTACGGTTCGTGAGAAAAAATTCCAATTGGAGGTCTACATGTCTTGCAAATTTCGTGAAAATAAAAACTTCGTATTTCGTTCCAAATTTAATTTATTTCGATTAAGCCTGATGTACTGATTCAAAAAAGATATACATACCCCTATGAGAAAATGCACCGTTTGGCCGGAAAATGGAAAAAACTGAAAATTTTTAATTCGATTTTTCTATTTTTTTTGCCAAACTGTGGGTAGGGGATAGAAAAAAAAACACATATTTGGAATAAGTTAGACCAAGTGTATATATTAACATAAAAAAAACAATTTCCTAAAATTGGAATTTGCCCAAAAATGTTTAAAGGGGGTACCCTTGGACTTTTTTCAAAATTCAATAATCTGGCATATCGGCGTCAATTTCGGTCCTAGAGTCAAACTGATGCACTTTTCTTACATAAAATTTGCTGCTTGTTCTTCTCAAGTGCTCAGATTTTTTCTACATCTTACGGTTCGTGAGAAAAAATTCCAATTGGAGGTCTACATGTCTTGCAAATTTCGTGAAAATAAAAACTTCGTATTTCGTTCCAAATTTAATTTATTTCGATTAAGCCTGATGTACTGATTCAAAAAAGATATACATACCCTTATGAGAAAATGCACCGTTTGGCCGGAAAATGGAAAAAACTGAAAATTTTTAATTCGATTTTTCTATTTTTTTTGCCAAACTGTGGGTAGGGGATAGAAAAAAAACACATATTTGGAATAAGTTAGACCAAGTGTATATATTAACATAAAAAAAACAATTTCCTAAAATTGGAATTTGCCCAAAAATGTTTAAAGGGGGTACCCTTGGACTTTTTTCAAAATTCAATAATCTGGCATATCGGCGTCAATTTCGGTCCTAGAGTCAAACTGGTGCACTTTTCTTACATAAAATTTGCTACTTGTTCTTCTCAAGTGCTCAGATTTTTTCTACATCTTACGGTTCGTGAGAAAAAATTCCAATTGGAGGTCTACATGTCTTGCAAATTTCGTGAAAATAAAAACTTCGTATTTCGTTTCAAATTTAATTTATTTCGATTAAGCCTGACGTACTGATTCAAAAAAGATATACATACCCCTATTACAAAATGCACCGTTTGGCCGGAAAATGGAAAAAACTATAATTTTTTGTATTATTTGTTCATCATTTAAACATCCTTTAATCGGATATATTGGCGTCAATTTCGGTCCTAGAGTCAAACCGGTGCACTTTTCTTACATAAAATTTGCTACTTGTTCTTCTCAAGTGCTCAGATTTTTTCTACATCTTACGGTTCGTGAGAAAAAATTCCAATTGGAGGTCTACATGTCTTGCAAATTTCGTGAAAATAAAAACTTCGTATTTCGTTCCAAATTTAATTTATTTCGATTAAGCCTGATGTACTGATTCAAAAAAGATATACATACCCTTATGAGAAAATGCACCGTTTGGCCGGAAAATGGAAAAAACTGAAAATTTTTAATTCGATTTTTCTATTTTTTTTGCCAAACTGTGGGTAGGGGATAGAAAAAAAACACATATTTGGAATAAGTTAGACCAAGTGTATATATTAACATAAAAAAAACAATTTCCTAAAATTGGAATTTGCCCAAAAATGTTTAAAGGGGGTACCCTTGGACTTTTTTCAAAATTCAATAATCTGGCATATCGGCGTCAATTTCGGTCCTAGAGTCAAACTGGTGCACTTTTCTTATATAAAATTTGCTACTTGTTCTTCTCAAGTGCTCAGATTTTTTCTACATCTTACGGTTCGTGAGAAAAAATTCCAATTGGAGGTCTACATGTCTTGCAAATTTCGTGAAAATAAAAACTTCGTATTTCGTTCCAAATTTAATTTATTTCGATTAAGCCTGACGTACTGATTCAAAAAAGATATACATACCCCTATGACAAAATGCACCGTTTGGCCGGAAAATGGAAAAAACTATAATTTTTTGTATTATTTGTTCATCATTTAAACATCCTTTAATCGGATATATTGGCGTCAATTTCGGTCCTAGAGTCAAACCGGTGCACTTTTCTTACATAAAATTTGCTACTTGTTCTTCTCAAGTGCTTAGATTTTTTCTACATCTGACGGTTCGTGAGAAAAAATTCCAATTGGAGGTCTACATGTCTTGCAAATTTCGTGAAAATAAAAACTTCGTATTTCGTTCCAAATTTAATTTATTTCGATTAAGCCTGATGTACTGATTCAAAAAAGATATACATACCCTTATGAGAAAATGCACCGTTTGGCCGGAAAATGGAAAAAACTGAAAATTTTTAATTCGATTTTTCTATTTTTTTTGCCAAACTGTGGGTAGGGGATAGAAAAAAAACACATATTTGGAATAAGCTAGACCAAGTGTATATATTAACATAAAAAAAACAATTTCCTAAAATTGGAATTTGCCCAAAAATGTTTAAAGGGGGTACCCTTGGACTTTTTTCAAAATTCAATAATCTGGCATATCGGCGTCAATTTCGGTCCTAGAGTCAAACTGATGCACTTTTCTTACATAAAATTTGCTGCTTGTTCTTCTCAAGTGCTCAGATTTTTTCTACATCTTACGGTTCGTGAGAAAAAATTCCAATTGGAGGTCTACATGTCTTGCAAATTTCGTGAAAATAAAAACTTCGTATTTCGTTCCAAATTTAATTTATTTCGATTAAGCCTGATGTACTGATTCAAAAAAGATATACATACCCCTATGAGAAAATGCACCGTTTGGCCGGAAAATGGAAAAAACTGAAAATTTTTAATTCGATTTTTCTATTTTTTTTGCCAAACTGTGGGTAGGGGATAGAAAAAAAAACACATATTTGGAATAAGTTAGACCAAGTGTATATATTAACATAAAAAAAACAATTTCCTAAAATTGGAATTTGCCCAAAAATGTTTAAAGGGGGTACCCTTGGACTTTTTTCAAAATTCAATAATCTGGCATATCGGCGTCAATTTCGGTCCTAGAGTCAAACTGATGCACTTTTCTTACATAAAATTTGCTGCTTGTTCTTCTCAAGTGCTCAGATTTTTTCTACATCTTACGGTTCGTGAGAAAAAATTCCAATTGGAGGTCTACATGTCTTGCAAATTTCGTGAAAATAAAAACTTCGTATTTCGTTCCAAATTTAATTTATTTCGATTAAGCCTGATGTACTGATTCAAAAAAGATATACATACCCTTATGAGAAAATGCACCGTTTGGCCGGAAAATGGAAAAAACTATAATTTTTTGTATTATTTGTTCATCATTTAAACATCCTTTAATCGGATATATTGGCGTCAATTTCGGTCCTAGAGTCAAACCGGTGCACTTTTCTTACATAAAATTTGCTACTTGTTCTTCTCAAGTGCTTAGATTTTTTCTACATCTGACGGTTCGTGAGAAAAAATTCCAATTGGAGGTCTACATGTCTTGCAAATTTCGTGAAAATAAAAACTTCGTATTTCGTTCCAAATTTAATTTATTTCGATTATTCCTGATGTACTGATTCAAAAAAGATATACATACCCTTATGAGAAAATGCACCGTTTGGCCGGAAAATGGAAAAAACTGAAAATTTTTAATTCGATTTTTCTATTTTTTTTGCCAAACTGTGGGTAGGGGATAGAAAAAAAACACATATTTGGAATAAGTTAGACCAAGTGTATATATTAACATAAAAAAAACAATTTCCTAAAATTGGAATTTGCCCAAAAATGTTTAAAGGGGGTACCCTTGGACTTTTTTCAAAATTCAATAATCTGGCATATCGGCGTCAATTTCGGTCCTAGAGTCAAACTGATGCACTTTTCTTACATAAAATTTGCTGCTTGTTCTTCTCAAGTGCTCAGATTTTTTCTACATCTTACGGTTCGTGAGAAAAAATTCCAATTGGAGGTCTACATGTCTTGCAAATTTCGTGAAAATAAAAACTTCGTATTTCGTTCCAAATTTAATTTATTTCGATTAAGCCTGATGTACTGATTCAAAAAAGATATACATACCCCTATGAGAAAATGCACCGTTTGGCCGGAAAATGGAAAAAACTGAAAATTTTTAATTCGATTTTTCTATTTTTTTTGCCAAACTGTGGGTAGGGGATAGAAAAAAAAACACATATTTGGAATAAGTTAGACCAAGTGTATATATTAACATAAAAAAAACAATTTCCTAAAATTGGAATTTGCCCAAAAATGTTTAAAGGGGGTACCCTTGGACTTTTTTCAAAATTCAATAATCTGGCATATCGGCGTCAATTTCGGTCCTAGAGTCAAACTGATGCACTTTTCTTACATAAAATTTGCTGCTTGTTCTTCTCAAGTGCTCAGATTTTTTCTACATCTTACGGTTCGTGAGAAAAAATTCCAATTGGAGGTCTACATGTCTTGCAAATTTCGTGAAAATAAAAACTTCGTATTTCGTTCCAGATTTAATTTATTTCGATTAAGCCTGATGTACTGATTCAAAAAAGATATACATACCCTTATGAGAAAATGCACCGTTTGGCCGGAAAATGGAAAAAACTGAAAATTTTTAATTCGATTTTTCTATTTTTTTTGCCAAACTGTGGGTAGGGGATAGAAAAAAAACACATATTTGGAATAAGTTAGACCAAGTGTATATATTAACATAAAAAAAACAATTTCCTAAAATTGGAATTTGCCCAAAAATGTTTAAAGGGGGTACCCTTGGACTTTTTTCAAAATTCAATAATCTGGCATATCGGCGTCAATTTCGGTCCTAGAGTCAAACTGGTGCACTTTTCTTACATAAAATTTGCTACTTGTTCTTCTCAAGTGCTCAGATTTTTTCTACATCTTACGGTTCGTGAGAAAAAATTCCAATTGGAGGTCTACATGTCTTGCAAATTTCGTGAAAATAAAAACTTCGTATTTCGTTCCAAATTTAATTTATTTCGATTAAGCCTGACGTACTGATTCAAAAAAGATATACATACCCCTATTACAAAATGCACCGTTTGGCCGGAAAATGGAAAAAACTATAATTTTTTGTATTATTTGTTCATCATTTAAACATCCTTTAATCGGATATATTGGCGTCAATTTCGGTCCTAGAGTCAAACCGGTGCACTTTTCTTACATAAAATTTGCTACTTGTTCTTCTCAAGTGCTCAGATTTTTTCTACATCTTACGGTTCGTGAGAAAAAATTCCAATTGGAGGTCTACATGTCTTGCAAATTTCGTGAAAATAAAAACTTCGTATTTCGTTCCAAATTTAATTTATTTCGATTAAGCCTGATGTACTGATTCAAAAAAGATATACATACCCTTATGAGAAAATGCACCGTTTGGCCGGAAAATGGAAAAAACTGAAAATTTTTAATTCGATTTTTCTATTTTTTTTGCCAAACTGTGGGTAGGGGATAGAAAAAAAACACATATTTGGAATAAGTTAGACCAAGTGTATATATTAACATAAAAAAAACAATTTCCTAAAATTGGAATTTGCCCAAAAATGTTTAAAGGGGGTACCCTTGGACTTTTTTCAAAATTCAATAATCTGGCATATCGGCGTCAATTTCGGTCCTAGAGTCAAACTGGTGCACTTTTCTTATATAAAATTTGCTACTTGTTCTTCTCAAGTGCTCAGATTTTTTCTACATCTTACGGTTCGTGAGAAAAAATTCCAATTGGAGGTCTACATGTCTTGCAAATTTCGTGAAAATAAAAACTTCGTATTTCGTTCCAAATTTAATTTATTTCGATTAAGCCTGACGTACTGATTCAAAAAAGATATACATACCCCTATGACAAAATGCACCGTTTGGCCGGAAAATGGAAAAAACTATAATTTTTTGTATTATTTGTTCATCATTTAAACATCCTTTAATCGGATATATTGGCGTCAATTTCGGTCCTAGAGTCAAACCGGTGCACTTTTCTTACATAAAATTTGCTACTTGTTCTTCTCAAGTGCTTAGATTTTTTCTACATCTGACGGTTCGTGAGAAAAAATTCCAATTGGGGGTCTACATGTCTTGCAAATTTCGTGAAAATAAAAACTTCGTATTTCGTTCCAAATTTAATTTATTTCGATTAAGCCTGATGTACTGATTCAAAAAAGATATACATACCCTTATGAGAAAATGCACCGTTTGGCCGGAAAATGGAAAAAACTGAAAATTTTTAAATCGATTTTTCTATTTTTTTTGCCAAACTGTGGGTAGGGGATAGAAAAAAAACACATATTTGGAATAAGTTAGACCTAGTGTATATATTAACATAAAAAAAACAATTTCCTAAAATTGGAATTTGCCCAAAAATGTTTAAAGGGGGTACCCTTGGACTTTTTTCAAAATTCAATAATCTGGCATATCGGCGTCATTTCGGTCCTAGAGTCAAACTGATGCACTTTTCTTACATAAAATTTGCTGCTTGTTCTTCTCAAGTGCTCAGATTTTTTCTACATCTTACGGTTCGTGAGAAAAAATTCCAATTGGAGGTCTACATGTCTTGCAAATTTCGTGAAAATAAAAACTTCGTATTTCGTTCCAAATTTAATTTATTTCGATTAAGCCTGATGTACTGATTCAAAAAAGATATACATACCCTTATGAGAAAATGCACCGTTTGGCCGGAAAATGGAAAAAACTGAAAATTTTTAATTCGATTTTTCTATTTTTTTTGCCAAACTGTGGGTAGGGGATAGAAAAAAAACACATATTTGGAATAAGTTAGACCAAGTGTTTATATTAACATAAAAAAAACAATTTCCTAAAATTGGAATTTGCCCAAAAATGTTTAAAGGGGGTACCCTTGGACTTTTTTCAAAATTCAATAATCTGGCATATCGGCGTCAATTTCGGTCCTAGAGTCAAACTGGTGCACTTTTCTTACATAAAATTTGCTACTTGTTCTTCTCAAGTGCTCAGATTTTTTCTACATCTTACGGTTCGTGAGAAAAAATTCCAATTGGAGGTCTACATGTCTTGCAAATTTCGTGAAAATAAAAACTTCGTATTTCGTTCCAAATTTAATTTATTTCGATTAAGCCTGACGTACTGATTCAAAAAAGATATACATACCCCTATGACAAAATGCACCGTTTGGCCGGAAAATGGAAAAAACTATAATTTTTTGTATTATTTGTTCATCATTTAAACATCCTTTAATCGGATATATTGGCGTCAATTTCGGTCCTAGAGTCAAACCGGTGCACTTTTCTTACATAAAATTTGCTACTTGTTCTTCTCAAGTGCTTAGATTTTTTCTACATCTGACGGTTCGTGAGAAAAAATTCCAATTGGAGGTCTACATGTCTTGCAAATTTCGTGAAAATAAAAACTTCGTATTTCGTTCCCAATTTAATTTATTTCGATTAAGCCTGATGTACTGATTCAAAAAAGATATACATACCCTTATGAGAAAATGCACCGTTTGGCCGGAAAATGGAAAAAACTGAAAATTTTTAATTCGATTTTTCTATTTTTTTTGCCAAACTGTGGGTAGGGGATAGAAAAAAAACACATATTTGGAATAAGTTAGACCAAGTGTATATATTAACATAAAAAAAAACAATTTCCTAAAATTGGAATTTGCCCAAAAATGTTTAAAGGGGGTACCCTTGGACTTTTTTCAAAATTCAATAATCTGGCATATCGGCGTCAATTTCGGTCCTAGAGTCAAACTGATGCACTTTTCTTACATAAAATTTGCTGCTTGTTCTTCTCAAGAGCTCAGATTTTTTCTACATCTTACGGTTCGTGAGAAAAAATTCCAATTGGAGGTCTACATGTCTTGCAAATTTCGTGAAAATAAAAACTTCGTATTTCGTTCCAAATTTAATTTATTTCGATTAAGCCTGATGTACTGATTCAAAAAAGATATATATACCCTTATGAGAAAATGCACCGTTTGGCCGGAAAATGGAAAAAACTGAAAATTTTTAATTCGATTTTTCTATTTTTTTTGCCAAACTGTGGGTAGGGGATAGAAAAAAAAACACATATTTGGAATAAGTTAGACCAAGTGTATATATTAACATAAAAAAAACAATTTCCTAAAATTGGAATTTGCCCAAAAATGTTTAAAGGGGGTACCCTTGGACTTTTTTCAAAATTCAATAATCTGGCATATCGGCGTCAATTTCGGTCCTAGAGTCAAACTGGTGCACTTTTCTTACATAAAATTTGCTACTTGTTCTTCTCAAGTGCTCAGATTTTTTCTACATCTTACGGTTCGTGAGAAAAAATTCCAATTGGAGGTCTACATGTCTTGCAAATTTCGTGAAAATAAAAACTTCGTATTTCGTTCCAAATTTAATTTATTTCGATTAAGCCTGACGTACTGATTCAAAAAAGATATACATACCCCTATGACAAAATGCACCGTTTGGCCGGAAAATGGAAAAAACTATAATTTTTTGTATTATTTGTTCATCATTTAAACATCCTTTAATCGGATATATTGGCGTCAATTTCGGTCCTAGAGTCAAACCGGTGCACTTTTCTTACATAAAATTTGCTACTTGTTCTTCTCAAGTGCTTAGATTTTTTCTACATCTTACGGTTCGTGAGAAAAAATTCCAATTGGAGGTCTACATGTCTTGCAAATTTCGTGAAAATAAAAACTTCGTATTTCGTTCCAAATTTAATTTATTTCGATTAAGCCTGACGTACTAATTCAAAAAAGATATACATACCCTTATGAGAAAATGCACCGTTTGGCCGGAAAATGGAAAAAACTGAAAATTTTTAATTCGATTTTTCCATTTTTTTTGCCAAACTGTGGGTAGGGGATAGAAAAAAAACACATATTTGGAATAAGTTAGACCTAGTGTATATATTAACATAAAAAAAACAATTTCCTAAAATTGGAATTTGCCCAAAAATGTTTAAAGGGGGTACCCTTGGACTTTTTTCAAAATTCAATAATCTGGCATATCGGCGTCAATTTCGGTCCTAGAGTCAAACTGGTGCACTTTTCTTACATAAAATTTGCTGCTTGTTCTTCTCAAGTGCTCAGATTTTTTCTACATCTTACGGTTCGTGAGAAAAAATTCCAATTGGAGGTCTACATGTCCTGCAAATTTCGTGAAAATAAAAACTTCGTATTTCGTTCCAAATTTAATTTATTTCGGTTAAGCCTGACGTGCTGATTCAAAAAAGGTATACATACTCTTATGAGAAAATGCACCGTTTGGCCGGAAAATGGAAAAAACTGAAAATTTATAATTCGATTTTTCCATTTTTTTTTGCCAAACTGTGGGTAGGGGATAGAAAAAAAAACACATATTTGGAATAAGTTAGACCTAGTGTATATATTAACATAAAAAAAACAATTTCCCAAAATTGGAATTTGCCCAAAAATGTTTAAAGGGGGTACCCTTGGACTTTTTTCAAAATTCAATAATCTGGCATATCGGCGTCAATTTCGGTCCTAGAGTCAAACTGATGCACTTTTCTTACATAAAATTTGCTGCTTGTTCTTCTCAAGTGCTCAGATTTTTTCTACATCTTACGGTTCGTGAGAAAAAATTCCAATTGGAGGTCTACATGTCTTGCAAATTTCGTGAAAATAAAAACTTCGTATTTCGTTCCAAATTTAATTTATTTCGATTAAGCCTGACGTACTAATTCAAAAAAGATATACATACCCTTATGAGAAAATGCACCGTTTGGCCGGAAAATGGAAAAAACTGAAAATTTTTAATTCGATTTTTCCATTTTTTTTGCCAAACTGTGGGTAGGGGATAGAAAAAAAACACATATTTGGAATAAGTTAGACCTAGTGTATATATTAACATAAAAAAAACAATTTCCTAAAATTGGAATTTGCCCAAAAATGTTTAAAGGGGGTACCCTTGAACTTTTTTCAAAATTCAATAATCTGGCATATCGGCGTCAATTTCGGTCCTAGAGTCAAACTGGTGCACTTTTCTTACATAAAATTTGCTGCTTGTTCTTCTCAAGTGCTCAGATTTTTTCTACATCTTACGGTTCGTGAGAAAAAATTCCAATTGGAGGTCTACATGTCCTGCAAATTTCGTGAAAATAAAAACTTCGTATTTCGTTCCAAATTTAATTTATTTCGGTTAAGCCTGACGTGCTGATTCAAAAAAGGTATACATACTCTTATGAGAAAATGCACCGTTTGGCCGGAAAATGGAAAAAACTGAAAATTTTTAATTCGATTTTTCCATTTTTTTTTGCCAAACTGTGGGTAGGGGATAGAAAAAAAAACACATATTTGGAATAAGTTAGACCTAGTGTATATATTAACATAAAAAAAACAATTTCCTAAAATTGGAATTTGCCCAAAAATGTTTAAAGGGGGTACCCTTGGACTTTTTTCAAAATTCAATAATCTGGCATATCGGCGTCAATTTCGGTCCTAGAGTCAAACTGATGCACTTTTCTTACATAAAATTTGCTGCTTGTTCTTCTCAAGTGCTCAGATTTTTTCTATATCTTACGGTTCGTGAGAAAAAATTCCAATTGGAGGTCTACATGTCTTGCAAATTTCGTGAAAATAAAAACTTCGTATTTCGTTCCAAATTTAATTTATTTCGATTAAGCCTGACGTACTGATTCAAAAAAGATATACATACCCCTATTACAAAATGCACCGTTTGGCCGGAAAATGGAAAAAACTATAATTTTTTGTATTATTTGTTCATCATTTAAACATCCTTTAATCGGATATATTGGCGTCAATTTCGGTCCTAGAGTCAAACCGGTGCACTTTTCTTACATAAAATTTGCTACTTGTTCTTCTCAAGTGCTCAGATTTTTTCTACATCTTACGGTTGGTGAGAAAAAATTCCAATTGGAGGTCTACATGTCTTGCAAATTTCGTGAAAATAAAAACTTCGTATTTCGTTCCAAATTTAATTTATTTCGATTAAGCCTGATGGACTGATTCAAAAAAGATATACATACCCTTATGAGAAAATGCACCGTTTGGCCGGAAAATGGAAAAAACTGAAAATTTTTAATTCGATTTTTCTATTTTTTTTGCCAAACTGTGGGTAGGGGATAGAAAAAAAACACATATTTGGAATAAGTTAGACCAAGTGTATATATTAACATAAAAAAAACAATTTCCTAAAATTGGAATTTGCCCAAAAATGTTTAAAGGGGGTACCCTTGGACTTTTTTCAAAATTCAATAATCTGGCATATCGGCGTCAATTTCGGTCCTAGAGTCAAACTGGTGCACTTTTCTTACATAAAATTTGCTACTTGTTCTTCTCAAGTGCTCAGATTTTTTCTACATCTTACGGTTCGTGAGAAAAAATTCCAATTGGAGGTCTACATGTCTTGCAAATTTCGTGAAAATAAAAACTTCGTATTTCGTTCCAAATTTAATTTATTTCGATTAAGCCTGACGTACTGATTCAAAAAAGATATACATACCCCTATGAGAAAATGCACCGTTTGGCCGGAAAATGGAAAAAACTGAAAATTTTTAATTCGATTTTTCTATTTTTTTTGCCAAACTGTGGGTAGGGGATAGAAAAAAAAACACATATTTGGAATAAGTTAGACCAAGTGTATATATTAACATAAAAAAAACAATTTCCTAAAATTGGAATTTGCCCAAAAATGTTTAAAGGGGGTACCCTTGGACTTTTTTCAAAATTCAATAATCTGGCATATCGGCGTCAATTTCGGTCCTAGAGTCAAACTGATGCACTTTTCTTACATAAAATTTGCTGCTTGTTCTTCTCAAGTGCTCAGATTTTTTCTACATCTTACGGTTCGTGAGAAAAAATTCCAATTGGAGGTCTACATGTCTTGCAAATTTCGTGAAAATAAAAACTTCGTATTTCGTTCCAAATTTAATTTATTTCGATTAAGCCTGATGTACTGATTCAAAAAAGATATACATACCCTTATGAGAAAATGCACCGTTTGGCCGGAAAATGGAAAAAACTGAAAATTTTTAATTCGATTTTTCTATTTTTTTTGCCAAACTGTGGGTAGGGGATAGAAAAAAAACACATATTTGGAATAAGTTAGACCAAGTGTATATATTAACATAAAAAAAACAATTTCCTAAAATTGGAATTTGCCCAAAAATGTTTAAAGGGGGTACCCTTGGACTTTTTTCAAAATTCAATAATCTGGCATATCGGCGTCAATTTCGGTCCTAGAGTCAAACTGGTGCACTTTTCTTACATAAAATTTGCTACTTGTTCTTCTCAAGTGCTCAGATTTTTTCTACATCTTACGGTTCGTGAGAAAAAATTCCAATTGGAGGTCTACATGTCTTGCAAATTTCGTGAAAATAAAAACTTCGTATTTCGTTTCAAATTTAATTTATTTCGATTAAGCCTGACGTACTGATTCAAAAAAGATATACATACCCCTATTACAAAATGCACCGTTTGGCCGGAAAATGGAAAAAACTATAATTTTTTGTATTATTTGTTCATCATTTAAACATCCTTTAATCGGATATATTGGCGTCAATTTCGGTCCTAGAGTCAAACCGGTGCACTTTTCTTACATAAAATTTGCTACTTGTTCTTCTTAAGTGCTCAGATTTTTTCTACATCTTACGGTTCGTGAGAAAAAATTCCAATTGGAGGTCTACATGTCTTGCAAATTTCGTGAAAATAAAAACTTCGTATTTCGTTCCAAATTTAATTTATTTCGATTAAGCCTGACGTACTGATTCAAAAAAGATATACATACCCCTATGACAAAATGCACCGTTTGGCCGGAAAATGGAAAAAACTATAATTTTTTGTATTATTTGTTCATCATTTAAACATCCTTTAATCGGATATATTGGCGTCAATTTCGGTCCTAGAGTCAAACCGGTGCACTTTTCTTACATAAAATTTGCTACTTGTTCTTCTCAAGTGCTTAGATTTTTTCTACATCTGACGGTTCGTGAGAAAAAATTCCAATTGGAGGTCTACATGTCTTGCAAATTTCGTGAAAATAAAAACTTCGTATTTCGTTCCAAATTTAATTTATTTCGATTAAGCCTGATGTACTGATTCAAAAAAGATATACATACCCTTATGAGAAAATGCACCGTTTGGCCGGAAAATGGAAAAAACTGAAAATTTTTAATTCGATTTTTCTATTTTTTTTGCCAAACTGTGGGTAGGGGATAGAAAAAAAACACATATTTGGAATAAGTTAGACCAAGTGTATATATTAACATAAAAAAAACAATTTCCTAAAATTGGAATTTGCCCAAAAATGTTTAAAGGGGGTACCCTTGGACTTTTTTCAAAATTCAATAATCTGGCATATCGGCGTCAATTTCGGTCCTAGAGTCAAACTGATGCACTTTTCTTACATAAAATTTGCTGCTTGTTCTTCTCAAGTGCTCAGATTTTTTCTACATCTTACGGTTCGTGAGAAAAAATTCCAATTGGAGGTCTACATGTCTTGCAAATTTCGTGAAAATAAAAACTTCGTATTTCGTTCCAAATTTAATTTATTTCGATTAAGCCTGATGTACTGATTCAAAAAAGATATACATACCCCTATGAGAAAATGCACCGTTTGGCCGGAAAATGGAAAAAACTGAAAATTTTTAATTCGATTTTTCTATTTTTTTTGCCAAACTGTGGGTAGGGGATAGAAAAAAAAACACATATTTGGAATAAGTTAGACCAAGTGTATATATTAACATAAAAAAAACAATTTCCTAAAATTGGAATTTGCCCAAAAATGTTTAAAGGGGGTACCCTTGGACTTTTTTCAAAATTCAATAATCTGGCATATCGGCGTCAATTTCGGTCCTAGAGTCAAACTGATGCACTTTTCTTACATAAAATTTGCTGCTTGTTCTTCTCAAGTGCTCAGATTTTTTCTACATCTTACGGTTCGTGAGAAAAAATTCCAATTGGAGGTCTACATGTCTTGCAAATTTCGTGAAAATAAAAACTTCGTATTTCGTTCCAAATTTAATTTATTTCGATTAAGCCTGATGTACTGATTCAAAAAAGATATACATACCCTTATGAGAAAATGCACCGTTTGGCCGGAAAATGGAAAAAACTGAAAATTTTTAATTCGATTTTTCTATTTTTTTTGCCAAACTGTGGGTAGGGGATAGAAAAAAAACACATATTTGGAATAAGTTAGACCAAGTGTATATATTAACATAAAAAAAACAATTTCCTAAAATTGGAATTTGCCCAAAAATGTTTAAAGGGGGTACCCTTGGACTTTTTTCAAAATTCAATAATCTGGCATATCGGCGTCAATTTCGGTCCTAGAGTCAAACTGGTGCACTTTTCTTACATAAAATTTGCTACTTGTTCTTCTCAAGTGCTCAGATTTTTTTTACATCTTACGGTTCGTGAGAAAAAATTCCAATTGGAGGTCTACATGTCTTGCAAATTTCGTGAAAATAAAAACTTCGTATTTCGTTTCAAATTTAATTTATTTCGATTAAGCCTGACGTACTGATTCAAAAAAGATATACATACCCCTATTACAAAATGCACCGTTTGGCCGGAAAATGGAAAAAACTATAATTTTTTGTATTATTTGTTCATCATTTAAACATCCTTTAATCGGATATATTGGCGTCAATTTCGGTCCTAGAGTCAAACCGGTGCACTTTTCTTACATAAAATTTGCTACTTGTTCTTCTTAAGTGCTCAGATTTTTTCTACATCTTACGGTTCGTGAGAAAAAATTCCAATTGGAGGTCTACATGTCTTGCAAATTTCGTGAAAATAAAAACTTCGTATTTCGTTCCAAATTTAATTTATTTCGATTAAGCCTGATGTACTGATTCAAAAAAGATATACATACCCTTATGAGAAAATGCACCGTTTGGCCGGAAAATGGAAAAAACTGAAAATTTTTAATTCGATTTTTCTATTTTTTTTGCCAAACTGTGGGTAGGGGATAGAAAAAAAACACATATTTGGAATAAGTTAGACCAAGTGTATATATTAACATAAAAAAAACAATTTCCTAAAATTGGAATTTGCCCAAAAATGTTTAAAGGGGGTACCCTTGGACTTTTTTCAAAATTCAATAATCTGGCATATCGGCGTCAATTTCGGTCCTAGAGTCAAACTGGTGCACTTTTCTTATATAAAATTTGCTACTTGTTCTTCTCAAGTGCTCAGATTTTTTCTACATCTTACGGTTCGTGAGAAAAAATTCCAATTGGAGGTCTACATGTCTTGCAAATTTCGTGAAAATAAAAACTTCGTATTTCGTTCCAAATTTAATTTATTTCGATTAAGCCTGACGTACTGATTCAAAAAAGATATACATACCCCTATGACAAAATGCACCGTTTGGCCGGAAAATGGAAAAAACTATAATTTTTTGTATTATTTGTTCATCATTTAAACATCCTTTAATCGGATATATTGGCGTCAATTTCGGTCCTAGAGTCAAACCGGTGCACTTTTCTTACATAAAATTTGCTACTTGTTCTTCTCAAGTGCTTAGATTTTTTCTACATCTGACGGTTCGTGAGAAAAAATTCCAATTGGAGGTCTACATGTCTTGCAAATTTCGTGAAAATAAAAACTTCGTATTTCGTTCCAAATTTAATTTATTTCGATTAAGCCTGATGTACTGATTCAAAAAAGATATACATACCCTTATGAGAAAATGCACCGTTTGGCCGGAAAATGGAAAAAACTGAAAATTTTTAATTCGATTTTTCTATTTTTTTTGCCAAACTGTGGGTAGGGGATAGAAAAAAAACACATATTTGGAATAAGTTAGACCAAGTGTATATATTAACATAAAAAAAACAATTTCCTAAAATTGGAATTTGCCCAAAAATGTTTAAAGGGGGTACCCTTGGACTTTTTTCAAAATTCAATAATCTGGCATATCGGCGTCAATTTCGGTCCTAGAGTCAAACTGATGCACTTTTCTTACATAAAATTTGCTGCTTGTTCTTCTCAAGTGCTCAGATTTTTTCTACATCTTACGGTTCGTGAGAAAAAATTCCAATTGGAGGTCTACATGTCTTGCAAATTTCGTGAAAATAAAAACTTCGTATTTCGTTCCAAATTTAATTTATTTCGATTAAGCCTGATGTACTGATTCAAAAAAGATATACATACCCCTATGAGAAAATGCACCGTTTGGCCGGAAAATGGAAAAAACTGAAAATTTTTAATTCGATTTTTCTATTTTTTTTGCCAAACTGTGGGTAGGGGATAGAAAAAAAACACATATTTGGAATAAGTTAGACCAAGTGTATATATTAACATAAAAAAAACAATTTCCTAAAATTGGAATTTGCCCAAAAATGTTTAAAGGGGGTACCCTTGGACTTTTTTCAAAATTCAATAATCTGGCATATCGGCGTCAATTTCGGTCCTAGAGTCAAACTGATGCACTTTTCTTACATAAAATTTGCTGCTTGTTCTTCTCAAGTGCTCAGATTTTTTCTACATCTTACGGTTCGTGAGAAAAAATTCCAATTGGAGGTCTACATGTCTTGCAAATTTCGTGAAAATAAAAACTTCGTATTTCGTTCCAAATTTAATTTATTTCGATTAAGCCTGATGTACTGATTCAAAAAAGATATACATACCCTTATGAGAAAATGCACCGTTTGGCCGGAAAATGGAAAAAACTATAATTTTTTGTATTATTTGTTCATCATTTAAACATCCTTTAATCGGATATATTGGCGTCAATTTCGGTCCTAGAGTCAAACCGGTGCACTTTTCTTACATAAAATTTGCTACTTGTTCTTCTCAAGTGCTTAGATTTTTTCTACATCTGACGGTTCGTGAGAAAAAATTCCAATTGGAGGTCTACATGTCTTGCAAATTTCGTGAAAATAAAAACTTCGTATTTCGTTGCAAATTTAATTTATTTCGATTAATCCTGATGTACTGATTCAAAAAAGATATACATACCCTTATGAGAAAATGCACCGTTTGGCCGGAAAATGGAAAAAACTGAAAATTTTTAATTCGATTTTTCTATTTTTTTTGCCAAACTGTGGGTAGGGGATAGAAAAAAAACACATATTTGGAATAAGTTAGACCAAGTGTATATATTAACATAAAAAAAACAATTTCCTAAAATTGGAATTTGCCCAAAAATGTTTAAAGGGGGTACCCTTGGACTTTTTTCAAAATTCAATAATCTGGCATATCGGCGTCAATTTCGGTCCTAGAGTCAAACTGATGCACTTTTCTTACATAAAATTTGCTGCTTGTTCTTCTCAAGTGCTCAGATTTTTTCTACATCTTACGGTTCGTGAGAAAAAATTCCAATTGGAGGTCTACATGTCTTGCAAATTTCGTGAAAATAAAAACTTCGTATTTCGTTCCAAATTTAATTTATTTCGATTAAGCCTGATGTACTGATTCAAAAAAGATATACGTACCCCTATGAGAAAATGCACCGTTTGGCCGGAAAATGGAAAAAACTGAAAATTTTTAATTCGATTTTTCTATTTTTTTTGCCAAACTGTGGGTAGGGGATAGAAAAAAAAACACATATTTGGAATAAGTTAGACCAAGTGTATATATTAACATAAAAAAAACAATTTCCTAAAATTGGAATTTGCCCAAAAATGTTTAAAGTGGGTACCCTTGGACTTTTTTCAAAATTCAATAATCTGGCATATCGGCGTCAATTTCGGTCCTAGAGTCAAACTGATGCACTTTTCTTACATAAAATTTGCTGCTTGTTCTTCTCAAGTGCTCAGATTTTTTCTACATCTTACGGTTCGTGAGAAAAAATTCCAATTGGAGGTCTACATGTCTTGCAAATTTCGTGAAAATAAAAACTTCGTATTTCGTTCCAAATTTAATTTATTTCGATTAAGCCTGATGTACTGATTCAAAAAAGATATACATACCCTTATGAGAAAATGCACCGTTTGGCCGGAAAATGGAAAAAACTGAAAATTTTTAATTCGATTTTTCTATTTTTTTTTGCCAAACTGTGGGTAGGGGATAGAAAAAAAACACATATTTGGAATAAGTTAGACCAAGTGTATATATTAACATAAAAAAAACAATTTCCTAAAATTGGAATTTGCCCAAAAATGTTTAAAGGGGGTACCCTTGGACTTTTTTCAAAATTCAATAATCTGGCATATCGGCGTCAATTTCGGTCCTAGAGTCAAACTGGTGCACTTTTCTTACATAAAATTTGCTACTTGTTCTTCTCAAGTGCTCAGATTTTTTCTACATCTTACGGTTCGTGAGAAAAAATTCCAATTGGAGGTCTACATGTCTTGCAAATTTCGTGAAAATAAAAACTTCGTATTTCGTTCCAAATTTAATTTATTTCGATTAAGCCTGACGTACTGATTCAAAAAAGATATACATACCCCTATTACAAAATGCACCGTTTGGCCGGAAAATGGAAAAAACTATAATTTTTTGTATTATTTGTTCATCATTTAAACATCCTTTAATCGGATATATTGGCGTCAATTTCGGTCCTAGAGTCAAACCGGTGCACTTTTCTTACATAAAATTTGCTACTTGTTCTTCTCAAGTGCTCAGATTTTTTCTACATCTTACGGTTCGTGAGAAAAAATTCCAATTGGAGGTCTACATGTCTTGCAAATTTCGTGAAAATAAAAACTTCGTATTTCGTTCCAAATTTAATTTATTTCGATTAAGCCTGATGTACTGATTCAAAAAAGATATACATACCCTTATGAGAAAATGCACCGTTTGGCCGGAAAATGGAAAAAACTGAAAATTTTTAATTCGATTTTTCTATTTTTTTTGCCAAACTGTGGGTAGGGGATAGAAAAAAAACACATATTTGGAATAAGTTAGACCAAGTGTATATATTAACATAAAAAAAACAATTTCCTAAAATTGGAATTTGCCCAAAAATGTTTAAAGGGGGTACCCTTGGACTTTTTTCAAAATTCAATAATCTGGCATATCGGCGTCAATTTCGGTCCTAGAGTCAAACTGGTGCACTTTTCTTATATAAAATTTGCTACTTGTTCTTCTCAAGTGCTCAGATTTTTTCTACATCTTACGGTTCGTGAGAAAAAATTCCAATTGGAGGTCTACATGTCTTGCAAATTTCGTGAAAATAAAAACTTCGTATTTCGTTCCAAATTTAATTTATTTCGATTAAGCCTGACGTACTGATTCAAAAAAGATATACATACCCCTATGACAAAATGCACCGTTTGGCCGGAAAATGGAAAAAACTATAATTTTTTGTATTATTTGTTCATCATTTAAACATCCTTTAATCGGATATATTGGCGTCAATTTCGGTCCTAGAGTCAAACCGGTGCACTTTTCTTACATAAAATTTGCTACTTGTTCTTCTCAAGTGCTTAGATTTTTTCTACATCTGACGGTTCGTGAGAAAAAATTCCAATTGGGGGTCTACATGTCTTGCAAATTTCGTGAAAATAAAAACTTCGTATTTCGTTCCAAATTTAATTTATTTCGATTAAGCCTGATGTACTGATTCAAAAAAGATATACATACCCTTATGAGAAAATGCACCGTTTGGCCGGAAAATGGAAAAAACTGAAAATTTTTAAATCGATTTTTCTATTTTTTTTGCCAAACTGTGGGTAGGGGATAGAAAAAAAACACATATTTGGAATAAGTTAGACCAAGTGTATATATTAACATAAAAAAAACAATTTCCTAAAATTGGAATTTGCCCAAAAATGTTTAAAGGGGGTACCCTTGGACTTTTTTCAAAATTCAATAATCTGGCATATCGGCGTCAATTTCGGTCCTAGAGTCAAACTGATGCACTTTTCTTACATAAAATTTGCTGCTTGTTCTTCTCAAGTGCTCAGATTTTTTCTACATCTTACGGTTCGTGAGAAAAAATTCCAATTGGAGGTCTACATGTCTTGCAAATTTCGTGAAAATAAAAACTTCGTATTTCGTTCCAAATTTAATTTATTTCGATTAAGCCTGATGTACTGATTCAAAAAAGATATACATACCCCTATTACAAAATGCACCGTTTGGCCGGAAAATGGAAAAAACTATAATTTTTTGTATTATTTGTTCATCATTTAAACATCCTTTAATCGGATATATTGGCGTCAATTTCGGTCCTAGAGTCAAACCGGTGCACTTTTCTTACATAAAATTTGCTACTTGTTCTTCTCAAGTGCTCAGATTTTTTCTACATCTTACGGTTCGTGAGAAAAAATTCCAATTGGAGGTCTACATGTCTTGCAAATTTCGTGAAAATAAAAACTTCGTATTTCGTTCCAAATTTAATTTATTTCGATTAAGCCTGATGTACTGATTCAAAAAAGATATACATACCCTTATGAGAAAATGCACCGTTTGGCCGGAAAATGGAAAAAACTGAAAATTTTTAATTCGATTTTTCTATTTTTTTTGCCAAACTGTGGGTAGGGGATAGAAAAAAAACACATATTTGGAATAAGTTAGACCAAGTGTATATATTAACATAAAAAAAACAATTTCCTAAAATTGGAATTTGCCCAAAAATGTTTAAAGGGGGTACCCTTGGACTTTTTTCAAAATTCAATAATCTGGCATATCGGCGTCAATTTCGGTCCTAGAGTCAAACTGGTGCACTTTTCTTATATAAAATTTGCTACTTGTTCTTCTCAAGTGCTCAGATTTTTTCTACATCTTACGGTTCGTGAGAAAAAATTCCAATTGGAGGTCTACATGTCTTGCAAATTTCGTGAAAATAAAAACTTCGTATTTCGTTCCAAATTTAATTTATTTCGATTAAGCCTGACGTACTGATTCAAAAAAGATATACATACCCCTATGACAAAATGCACCGTTTGGCCGGAAAATGGAAAAAACTATAATTTTTTGTATTATTTGTTCATCATTTAAACATCCTTTAATCGGATATATTGGCGTCAATTTCGGTCCTAGAGTCAAACCGGTGCACTTTTCTTACATAAAATTTGCTACTTGTTCTTCTCAAGTGCTTAGATTTTTTCTACATCTGACGGTTCGTGAGAAAAAATTCCAATTGGGGGTCTACATGTCTTGCAAATTTCGTGAAAATAAAAACTTCGTATTTCGTTCCAAATTTAATTTATTTCGATTAAGCCTGATGTACTGATTCAAAAAAGATATACATACCCTTATGAGAAAATGCACCGTTTGGCCGGAAAATGGAAAAAACTGAAAATTTTTAAATCGATTTTTCTATTTTTTTTGCCAAACTGTGGGTAGGGGATAGAAAAAAAACACATATTTGGAATAAGTTAGACCAAGTGTATATATTAACATAAAAAAAACAATTTCCTAAAATTGGAATTTGCCCAAAAATGTTTAAAGGGGGTACCCTTGGACTTTTTTCAAAATTCAATAATCTGGCATATCGGCGTCAATTTCGGTCCTAGAGTCAAACTGATGCACTTTTCTTACATAAAATTTGCTGCTTGTTCTTCTCAAGTGCTCAGATTTTTTCTACATCTTACGGTTCGTGAGAAAAAATTCCAATTGGAGGTCTACATGTCTTGCAAATTTCGTGAAAATAAAAACTTCGTATTTCGTTCCAAATTTAATTTATTTCGATTAAGCCTGATGTACTGATTCAAAAAAGATATACATACCCCTATGAGAAAATGCACCGTTTGGCCGGAAAATGGAAAAAACTGAAAATTTTTAATTCGATTTTTCTATTTTTTTTGCCAAACTGTGGGTAGGGGATAGAAAAAAAAACACATATTTGGAATAAGTTAGACCAAGTGTATATATTAACATAAAAAAAACAATTTCCTAAAATTGGAATTTGCCCAAAAATGTTTAAAGGGGGTACCCTTGGACTTTTTTCAAAATTCAATAATCTGGCATATCGGCGTCAATTTCGGTCCTAGAGTCAAACTGATGCACTTTTCTTACATAAAATTTGCTGCTTGTTCTTCTCAAGTGCTCAGATTTTTTCTACATCTTACGGTTCGTGAGAAAAAATTCCAATTGGAGGTCTACATGTCTTGCAAATTTCGTGAAAATAAAAACTTCGTATTTCGTTCCAAATTTAATTTATTTCGATTAAGCCTGATGTACTGATTCAAAAAAGATATACATACCCTTATGAGAAAATGCACCGTTTGGCCGGAAAATGGAAAAAACTGAAAATTTTTAATTCGATTTTTCTATTTTTTTTGCCAAACTGTGGGTAGGGGATAGAAAAAAAACACATATTTGGAATAAGTTAGACCAAGTGTTTATATTAACATAAAAAAAACAATTTCCTAAAATTGGAATTTGCCCAAAAATGTTTAAAGGGGGTACCCTTGGACTTTTTTCAAAATTCAATAATCTGGCATATCGGCGTCAATTTCGGTCCTAGAGTCAAACTGGTGCACTTTTCTTACATAAAATTTGCTACTTGTTCTTCTCAAGTGCTCAGATTTTTTCTACATCTTACGGTTCGTGAGAAAAAATTCCAATTGGAGGTCTACATGTCTTGCAAATTTCGTGAAAATAAAAACTTCGTATTTCGTTCCAAATTTAATTTATTTCGATTAAGCCTGACGTACTGATTCAAAAAAGATATACATACCCCTATGACAAAATGCACCGTTTGGCCGGAAAATGGAAAAAACTATAATTTTTTGTATTATTTGTTCATCATTTAAACATCCTTTAATCGGATATATTGGCGTCAATTTCGGTCCTAGAGTCAAACCGGTGCACTTTTCTTACATAAAATTTGCTACTTGTTCTTCTCAAGTGCTTAGATTTTTTCTACATCTGACGGTTCGTGAGAAAAAATTCCAATTGGGGGTCTACATGTCTTGCAAATTTCGTGAAAATAAAAACTTCGTATTTCGTTCCAAATTTAATTTATTTCGATTAAGCCTGATGTACTGATTCAAAAAAGATATACATACCCTTATGAGAAAATGCACCGTTTGGCCGGAAAATGGAAAAAACTGAAAATTTTTAAATCGATTTTTCTATTTTTTTTGCCAAACTGTGGGTAGGGGATAGAAAAAAAACACATATTTGGAATAAGTTAGACCAAGTGTATATATTAACATAAAAAAAACAATTTCCTAAAATTGGAATTTGCCCAAAAATGTTTAAAGGGGGTACCCTTGGACTTTTTTCAAAATTCAATAATCTGGCATATCGGCGTCAATTTCGGTCCTAGAGTCAAACTGATGCACTTTTCTTACATAAAATTTGCTGCTTGTTCTTCTCAAGTGCTCAGATTTTTTCTACATCTTACGGTTCGTGAGAAAAAATTCCAATTGGAGGTCTACATGTCTTGCAAATTTCGTGAAAATAAAAACTTCGTATTTCGTTCCAAATTTAATTTATTTCGATTAAGCCTGATGTACTGATTCAAAAAAGATATACATACCCCAATGAGAAAATGCACCGTTTGGCCGGAAAATGGAAAAAACTGAAAATTTTTAATTCGATTTTTCTATTTTTTTTGCCAAACTGTGGGTAGGGGATAGAAAAAAAAACACATATTTGGAATAAGTTAGACCAAGTGTATATATTAACATAAAAAAAACAATTTCCTAAAATTGGAATTTGCCCAAAAATGTTTAAAGGGGGTACCCTTGGACTTTTTTCAAAATTCAATAATCTGGCATATCGGCGTCAATTTCGGTCCTAGAGTCAAACTGATGCACTTTTCTTACATAAAATTTGCTGCTTGTTCTTCTCAAGTGCTCAGATTTTTTCTACATCTTACGGTTCGTGAGAAAAAATTCCAATTGGAGGTCTACATGTCTTGCAAATTTCGTGAAAATAAAAACTTCGTATTTCGTTCCAAATTTAATTTATTTCGATTAAGCCTGATGTACTGATTCAAAAAAGATATACATACCCTTATGAGAAAATGCACCGTTTGGCCGGAAAATGGAAAAAACTGAAAATTTTTAATTCGATTTTTCTATTTTTTTTGCCAAACTGTGGGTAGGGGATAGAAAAAAAACACATATTTGGAATAAGTTAGACCAAGTGTTTATATTAACATAAAAAAAACAATTTCCTAAAATTGGAATTTGCCCAAAAATGTTTAAAGGGGGTACCCTTGGACTTTTTTCAAAATTCAATAATCTGGCATATCGGCGTCAATTTCGGTCCTAGAGTCAAACTGGTGCACTTTTCTTACATAAAATTTGCTACTTGTTCTTCTCAAGTGCTCAGATTTTTTCTACATCTTACGGTTCGTGAGAAAAAATTCCAATTGGAGGTCTACATGTCTTGCAAATTTCGTGAAAATAAAAACTTCGTATTTCGTTCCAAATTTAATTTATTTCGATTAAGCCTGACGTACTGATTCAAAAAAGATATACATACCCCTATGACAAAATGCACCGTTTGGCCGGAAAATGGAAAAAACTATAATTTTTTGTATTATTTGTTCATCATTTAAACATCCTTTAATCGGATATATTGGCGTCAATTTCGGTCCTAGAGTCAAACCGGTGCACTTTTCTTACATAAAATTTGCTACTTGTTCTTCTCAAGTGCTTAGATTTTTTCTACATCTGACGGTTCGTGAGAAAAAATTCCAATTGGAGGTCTACATGTCTTGCAAATTTCGTGAAAATAAAAACTTCGTATTTCGTTCCCAATTTAATTTATTTCGATTAAGCCTGATGTACTGATTCAAAAAAGATATACATACCCTTATGAGAAAATGCACCGTTTGGCCGGAAAATGGAAAAAACTGAAAATTTTTAATTCGATTTTTCTATTTTTTTTGCCAAACTGTGGGTAGGGGATAGAAAAAAAACACATATTTGGAATAAGTTAGACCAAGTGTATATATTAACATAAAAAAAAACAATTTCCTAAAATTGGAATTTGCCCAAAAATGTTTAAAGGGGGTACCCTTGGACTTTTTTCAAAATTCAATAATCTGGCATATCGGCGTCAATTTCGGTCCTAGAGTCAAACTGATGCACTTTTCTTACATAAAATTTGCTGCTTGTTCTTCTCAAGAGCTCAGATTTTTTCTACATCTTACGGTTCGTGAGAAAAAATTCCAATTGGAGGTCTACATGTCTTGCAAATTTCGTGAAAATAAAAACTTCGTATTTCGTTCCAAATTTAATTTATTTCGATTAAGCCTGATGTACTGATTCAAAAAAGATATACATACCCTTATGAGAAAATGCACCGTTTGGCCGGAAAATGGAAAAAACTGAAAATTTTTAATTCGATTTTTCTATTTTTTTTGCCAAACTGTGGGTAGGGGATAGAAAAAAAAACACATATTTGGAATAAGTTAGACCAAGTGTATATATTAACATAAAAAAAACAATTTCCTAAAATTGGAATTTGCCCAAAAATGTTTAAAGGGGGTACCCTTGGACTTTTTTCAAAATTCAATAATCTGGCATATCGGCGTCAATTTCGGTCCTAGAGTCAAACTGGTGCACTTTTCTTACATAAAATTTGCTACTTGTTCTTCTCAAGTGCTCAGATTTTTTCTACATCTTACGGTTCGTGAGAAAAAATTCCAATTGGAGGTCTACATGTCTTGCAAATTTCGTGAAAATAAAAACTTCTTATTTCGTTCCAAATTTAATTTATTTCGATTAAGCCTGACGTACTGATTCAAAAAAGATATACATACCCCTATGACAAAATGCACCGTTTGGCCGGAAAATGGAAAAAACTATAATTTTTTGTATTATTTGTTCATCATTTAAACATCCTTTAATCGGATATATTGGCGTCAATTTCGGTCCTAGAGTCAAACCGGTGCACTTTTCTTACATAAAATTTGCTACTTGTTCTTCTCAAGTGCTTAGATTTTTTCTACATCTTACGGTTCGTGAGAAAAAATTCCAATTGGAGGTCTACATGTCTTGCAAATTTCGTGAAAATAAAAACTTCGTATTTCGTTCCAAATTTAATTTATTTCGATTAAGCCTGACGTACTAATTCAAAAAAGATATACATACCCTTATGAGAAAATGCACCGTTTGGCCGGAAAATGGAAAAAACTGAAAATTTTTAATTCGATTTTTCCATTTTTTTTGCCAAACTGTGGGTAGGGGATAGAAAAAAAACACATATTTGGAATAAGTTAGACCTAGTGTATATATTAACATAAAAAAAACAATTTCCTAAAATTGGAATTTGCCCAAAAATGTTTAAAGGGGGTACCCTTGGACTTTTTTCAAAATTCAATAATCTGGCATATCGGCGTCAATTTCGGTCCTAGAGTCAAACTGGTGCACTTTTCTTACATAAAATTTGCTGCTTGTTCTTCTCAAGTGCTCAGATTTTTTCTACATCTTACGGTTCGTGAGAAAAAATTCCAATTGGAGGTCTACATGTCCTGCAAATTTCGTGAAAATAAAAACTTCGTATTTCGTTCCAAATTTAATTTATTTCGGTTAAGCCTGACGTGCTGATTCAAAAAAGGTATACATACTCTTATGAGAAAATGCACCGTTTGGCCGGAAAATGGAAAAAACTGAAAATTTATAATTCGATTTTTCCATTTTTTTTTGCCAAACTGTGGGTAGGGGATAGAAAAAAAAACACATATTTGGAATAAGTTAGACCTAGTGTATATATTAACATAAAAAAAACAATTTCCCAAAATTGGAATTTGCCCAAAAATGTTTAAAGGGGGTACCCTTGGACTTTTTTCAAAATTCAATAATCTGGCATATCGGCGTCAATTTCGGTCCTAGAGTCAAACTGATGCACTTTTCTTACATAAAATTTGCTGCTTGTTCTTCTCAAGTGCTCAGATTTTTTCTACATCTTACGGTTCGTGAGAAAAAATTCCAATTGGAGGTCTACATGTCTTGCAAATTTCGTGAAAATAAAAACTTCGTATTTCGTTCCAAATTTAATTTATTTCGATTAAGCCTGACGTACTGATTCAAAAAAGATATACATACCCCTATGACAAAATGCACCGTTTGGCCGGAAAATGGAAAAAACTATAATTTTTTGTATTATTTGTTCATCATTTAAACATCCTTTAATCGGATATATTGGCGTTAATTTCGGTCCTAGAGTCAAACCGGTGCACTTTTCTTACATAAAATTTGCTACTTGTTCTTCTCAAGTGCTCAGATTTTTTCTACATCTTACGGTTCGTGAGAAAAAATTCCAATTGGAGGTCTACATGTCTTGCAAATTTCGTGAAAATAAAAACTTCGTATTTCGTTCCAAATTTAATTTATTTCGATTAAGCCTGATGTACTGATTCAAAAAAGATATACATACCCTTATGAGAAAATGCACCGTTTGGCCGGAAAATGGAAAAAACTGAAAATTTTTAATTCGATTTTTCTATTTTTTTTGCCAAACTGTGGGTAGGGGATAGAAAAAAAACACATATTTGGAATAAGTTAGACCAAGTGTATATATTAACATAAAAAAAACAATTTCCTAAAATTGGAATTTGCCCAAAAATGTTTAAAGGGGGTACCCTTGGACTTTTTTCAAAATTCAATAATCTGGCATATCGGCGTCAATTTCGGTCCTAGAGTCAAACTGGTGCACTTTTCTTACATAAAATTTGCTACTTGTTCTTCTCAAGTGCTCAGATTTTTTCTACATCTTACGGTTCGTGAGAAAAAATTCCAATTGGAGGTCTACATGTCTTGCAAATTTCGTGAAAATAAAAACTTCGTATTTCGTTCCAAATTTAATTTATTTCGATTAAGCCTGACGTACTGATTCAAAAAAGATATACATACCCCTATGACAAAATGCACCGTTTGGCCGGAAAATGGAAAAAACTATAATTTTTTGTATTATTTGTTCATCATTTAAACATCCTTTAATCGGATATATTGGCGTCAATTTCGGTCCTAGAGTCAAACCGGTGCACTTTTCTTACATAAAATTTGCTACTTGTTCTTCTCAAGTGCTTAGATTTTTTCTACATCTTACGGTTCGTGAGAAAAAATTCCAATTGGAGGTCTACATGTCTTGCAAATTTCGTGAAAATAAAAACTTCGTATTTCGTTCCAAATTTAATTTATTTCGTTTAAGCCTGACGTACTAATTCAAAAAAGATATACATACCCTTATGAGAAAATGCACCGTTTGGCCGGAAAATGGAAAAAACTGAAAATTTTTAATTCGATTTTTCCATTTTTTTGCCAAACTGTGGGTAGGGGATAGAAAAAAAACACATATTTGGAATAAGTTAGACCTAGTGTATATATTAACATAAAAAAAACAATTTCCTAAAATTGGAATTTGCCCAAAAATGTTTAAAGGGGGTACCCTTGGACTTTTTTCAAAATTCAATAATCTGGCATATCGGCGTCAATTTCGGTCCTAGAGTCAAACTGGTGCACTTTTCTTACATAAAATTTGCTGCTTGTTCTTCTCAAGTGCTCAGATTTTTTCTACATCTTACGGTTCGTGAGAAAAAATTCCAATTGGAGGTCTACATGTCCTGCAAATTTCGTGAAAATAAAAACTTCGTATTTCGTTCCAAATTTAATTTATTTCGGTTAAGCCTGACGTGCTGATTCAAAAAAGGTATACATACTCTTATGAGAAAATGCACCGTTTGGCCGGAAAATGGAAAAAACTGAAAATTTTTAATTCGATTTTTCCATTTTTTTTTGCCAAACTGTGGGTAGGGGATAGAAAAAAAAACACATATTTGGAATAAGTTAGACCTAGTGTATATATTAACATAAAAAAAACAATTTCCTAAAATTGGAATTTGCCCAAAAATGTTTAAAGGGGGTACCCTTGGACTTTTTTCAAAATTCAATAATCTGGCATATCGGCGTCAATTTCGGTCCTAGAGTCAAACTGATGCACTTTTCTTACATAAAATTTGCTGCTTGTTCTTCTCAAGTGCTCAGATTTTTTCTATATCTTACGGTTCGTGAGAAAAAATTCCAATTGGAGGTCTACATGTCTTGCAAATTTCGTGAAAATAAAAACTTCGTATTTCGTTCCAAATTTAATTTATTTCGATTAAGCCTGACGTACTGATTCAAAAAAGATATACATACCCCTATTACAAAATGCACCGTTTGGCCGGAAAATGGAAAAAACTATAATTTTTTGTATTATTTGTTCATCATTTAAACATCCTTTAATCGGATATATTGGCGTCAATTTCGGTCCTAGAGTCAAACCGGTGCACTTTTCTTACATAAAATTTGCTACTTGTTCTTCTCAAGTGCTCAGATTTTTTCTACATCTTACGGTTCGTGAGAAAAAATTCCAATTGGAGGTCTACATGTCTTGCAAATTTCGTGAAAATAAAAACTTCGTATTTCGTTCCAAATTTAATTTATTTCGATTAAGCCTGATGTACTGATTCAAAAAAGATATACATACCCTTATGAGAAAATGCACCGTTTGGCCGGAAAATGGAAAAAACTGAAAATTTTTAATTCGATTTTTCTATTTTTTTTGCCAAACTGTGGGTAGGGGATAGAAAAAAAACACATATTTGGAATAAGTTAGACCAAGTGTATATATTAACATAAAAAAAACAATTTCCTAAAATTGGAATTTGCCCAAAAATGTTTAAAGGGGGTACCCTTGGACTTTTTTCAAAATTCAATAATCTGGCATATCGGCGTCAATTTCGGTCCTAGAGTCAAACTGGTGCACTTTTCTTACATAAAATTTGCTACTTGTTCTTCTCAAGTGCTCAGATTTTTTCTACATCTTACGGTTCGTGAGAAAAAATTCCAATTGGAGGTCTACATGTCTTGCAAATTTCGTGAAAATAAAAACTTCGTATTTCGTTCCAAATTTAATTTATTTCGATTAAGCCTGACGTACTGATTCAAAAAAGATATACATACCCCTATGACAAAATGCACCGTTTGGCCGGAAAATGGAAAAAACTATAATTTTTTGTATTATTTGTTCATCATTTAAACATCCTTTAATCGGATATATTGGCGTCAATTTCGGTCCTAGAGTCAAACCGGTGCACTTTTCTTACATAAAATTTGCTACTTGTTCTTCTCAAGTGCTTAGATTTTTTCTACATCTGACGGTTCGTGAGAAAAAATTCCAATTGGAGGTCTACATGTCTTGCAAATTTCGTGAAAATAAAAACTTCGTATTTCGTTCCAAATTTAATTTATTTCGATTAAGCCTGATGTACTGATTCAAAAAAGATATACATACCCTTATGAGAAAATGCACCGTTTGGCCGGAAAATGGAAAAAACTGAAAATTTTTAATTCGATTTTTCTATTTTTTTTGCCAAACTGTGGGTAGGGGATAGAAAAAAAACACATATTTGGAATAAGTTAGACCAAGTGTATATATTAACATAAAAAAAACAATTTCCTAAAATTGGAATTTGCCCAAAAATGTTTAAAGGGGGTACCCTTGGACTTTTTTCAAAATTCAATAATCTGGCATATCGGCGTCAATTTCGGTCCTAGAGTCAAACTGATGCACTTTTCTTACATAAAATTTGCTGCTTGTTCTTCTCAAGTGCTCAGATTTTTTCTACATCTTACGGTTCGTGAGAAAAAATTCCAATTGGAGGTCTACATGTCTTGCAAATTTCGTGAAAATAAAAACTTCGTATTTCGTTCCAAATTTAATTTATTTCGATTAAGCCTGATGTACTGATTCAAAAAAGATATACATACCCCTATGAGAAAATGCACCGTTTGGCCGGAAAATGGAAAAAACTGAAAATTTTTAATTCGATTTTTCTATTTTTTTTGCCAAACTGTGGGTAGGGGATAGAAAAAAAAACACATATTTGGAATAAGTTAGACCAAGTGTATATATTAACATAAAAAAAACAATTTCCTAAAATTGGAATTTGCCCAAAAATGTTTAAAGGGGGTACCCTTGGACTTTTTTCAAAATTCAATAATCTGGCATATCGGCGTCAATTTCGGTCCTAGAGTCAAACTGATGCACTTTTCTTACATAAAATTTGCTGCTTGTTCTTCTCAAGTGCTCAGATTTTTTCTACATCTTACGGTTCGTGAGAAAAAATTCCAATTGGAGGTCTACATGTCTTGCAAATTTCGTGAAAATAAAAACTTCGTATTTCGTTCCAAATTTAATTTATTTCGATTAAGCCTGATGTACTGATTCAAAAAAGATATACATACCCTTATGAGAAAATGCACCGTTTGGCCGGAAAATGGAAAAAACTGAAAATTTTTAATTCGATTTTTCTATTTTTTTTGCCAAACTGTGGGTAGGGGATAGAAAAAAAACACATATTTGGAATAAGTTAGACCAAGTGTATATATTAACATAAAAAAAACAATTTCCTAAAATTGGAATTTGCCCAAAAATGTTTAAAGGGGGTACCCTTGGACTTTTTTCAAAATTCAATAATCTGGCATATCGGCGTCAATTTCGGTCCTAGAGTCAAACTGGTGCACTTTTCTTACATAAAATTTGCTACTTGTTCTTCTCAAGTGCTCAGATTTTTTCTACATCTTACGGTTCGTGAGAAAAAATTCCAATTGGAGGTCTACATGTCTTGCAAATTTCGTGAAAATAAAAACTTCGTATTTCGTTCCAAATTTAATTTATTTCGATTAAGCCTGACGTACTGATTCAAAAAAGATATACATACCCCTATGACAAAATGCACCGTTTGGCCGGAAAATGGAAAAAACTATAATTTTTTGTATTATTTGTTCATCATTTAAACATCCTTTAATCGGATATATTGGCGTCAATTTCGGTCCTAGAGTCAAACCGGTGCACTTTTCTTACATAAAATTTGCTACTTGTTCTTCTCAAGTGCTTAGATTTTTTCTACATCTTACGGTTCGTGAGAAAAAATTCCAATTGGAGGTCTACATGTCTTGCAAATTTCGTGAAAATAAAAACTTCGTATTTCGTTCCAAATTTAATTTATTTCGATTAAGCCTGATGTACTGATTCAAAAAAGATATACATACCCTTATGAAAAAATGCACCGTTTGGCCGGAAAATGGAAAAAACTGAAAATTTTTAATTCGATTTTTCCATTTTTTTTTGCCAAACTGTGGGTAGGGGATAGAAAAAAAACACATATTTGGAATAAGTTAGACCTAGTGTATATATTAACATAAAAAAAACAATTTCCTAAAATTGGAATTTGCCCAAAAATGTTTAAAGGGGGTACCCTTGGACTTTTTTCAAAATTCAATAATCTGGCATATCGGCGTCAATTTCGGTCCTAGAGTCAAACTGATGCACTTTTCTTACATAAAATTTGCTGCTTGTTCTTCTCAAGTGCTCAGATTTTTTCTACATCTTACGGTTCGTGAGAAAAAATTCCAATTGGAGGTCTACATGTCTTGCAAATTTCGTGAAAATAAAAACTTCGTATTTCGTTCCAAATTTAATTTATTTCGATTAAGCCTGATGTACTGATTCAAAAAAGATATACATAACCTTATGAGAAAATGCACCGTTTGGCCGGAAAATGGAAAAAACTGAAAATTTTTAATTCGATTTTTCTATTTTTTTTGCCAAACTGTGGGTAGGGGATAGAAAAAAAACACATATTTGGAATAAGTTAGACCAAGTGTATATATTAACATAAAAAAAACAATTTCCTAAAATTGGAATTTGCCCAAAAATGTTTAAAGGGGGTACCCTTGGACTTTTTTCAAAATTCAATAATCTGGCATATCGGCGTCAATTTCGGTCCTAGAGTCAAACTGGTGCACTTTTCTTACATAAAATTTGCTACTTGTTCTTCTCAAGTGCTCAGATTTTTTCTACATCTTACGGTTCGTGAGAAAAAATTCCAATTGGAGGTCTACATGTCTTGCAAATTTCGTGAAAATAAAAACTTCGTATTTCGTTCCAAATTTAATTTATTTCGATTAAGCCTGACGTACTGATTCAAAAAAGATATACATACCCCTATGACAAAATGCACCGTTTGGCCGGAAAATGGAAAAAACTATAATTTTTTGTATTATTTGTTCATCATTTAAACATCCTTTAATCGGATATATTGGCGTCAATTTCGGTCCTAGAGTCAAACCGGTGCACTTTTCTTACATAAAATTTGCTACTTGTTCTTCTCAAGTGCTTAGATTTTTTCTACATCTTACGGTTCGTGAGAAAAAATTCCAATTGGAGGTCTACATGTCTTGCAAATTTCGTGAAAATAAAAACTTCGTATTTCGTTCCAAATTTAATTTATTTCGATTAAGCCTGACGTACTGATTCAAAAAAGATATACATACCCTTATGAAAAAATGCACCGTTTGGCCGGAAAATGGAAAAAACTGAAAATTTTTAATTCGATTTTTCCATTTTTTTTGCCAAACTGTGGGTAGGGGATAGAAAAAAAACACATATTTGGAATAAGTTAGACCTAGTGTATATATTAACATAAAAAAAACAATTTCCTAAAATTGGAATTTGCCCAAAAATGTTTAAAGGGGGTACCCTTGGACTTTTTTCAAAATTCAATAATCTGGCATATCGGCGTCAATTTCGGTCCTAGAGTCAAACTGATGCACTTTTCTTACATAAAATTTGCTGCTTGTTCTTCTCAAGTGCTCAGATTTTTTCTACATCTTACGGTTCGTGAGAAAAAATTCCAATTGGAGGTCTACATGTCTTGCAAATTTCGTGAAAATAAAAACTTCGTATTTCGTTCCAAATTTAATTTATTTCGATTAAGCCTGACGTACTGATTCAAAAAAGATATACATACCCCTATGAGAAAATGCACCGTTTGGCCGGAAAATGGAAAAAACTATAATTTTTTGTATAATTTGTTCATCATTTAAACATCCTTTAATCGGATATATTGGCGTCAATTTCGGTCCTAGAGTCAAACCGGTGCACTTTTCTTACATAAAATTTGCTACTTGTTCTTCTCAAGTGCTTAGATTTTTTCTACATCTTACGGTTCGTGAGAAAAAATTCCAATTGGAGGTCTACATGTCTTGCAAATTTCGTGAAAATAAAAACTTCGTATTTCGTTCCAAATTTAATTTATTTCGATTAAGCCTGACGTACTGATTCAAAAAAGATATACATACCCTTATGAGAAAATGCACCGTTTGGCCGGAAAATGGAAAAAACTATAATTTTTTGTATAATTTGTTCATCATTTAAACATCCTTTAATCGGATATATTGGCGTCAATTTCGGTCCTAGAGTCAAACCGGTGCACTTTTCTTACATAAAATTTGCTACTTGTTCTTCTCAAGTGCTCAGATTTTTTCTACATCTTACGGTTCGTGAGAAAAAATTCCAATTGGAGGTCTACATGTCTTGCAAATTTCGTGAAAATAAAAACTTCGTATTTCGTTCCAAATTTAATTTATTTCGATTAAGCCTGACGCACTGATTCAAAAAAGATATACATACCCTTATGAGAAAATGCACCGTTTGGCCGGAAAATGGAAAAAACTGAAAATTTTTAATTCGATTTTTCCATTTTTTTTGCCAAACTGTGGGTAGGGGATAGAAAAAAAACACATATTTGGAATAAGTTAGACCTAGTGTATATATTAACATAAAAAAAACAATTTCCTAAAATTGGAATTTGCCCAAAAATGTTTAAAGGGGGTACCCTTGGACTTTTTTCAAAATTCAATAATCTGGCATATCGGCGTCAATTTCGGTCCTAGAGTCAAACTGATGCACTTTTCTTACATAAAATTTGCTGCTTGTTCTTCTCAAGTGCTCAGATTTTTTCTACATCTTACGGTTCGTGAGAAAAAATTCCAATTGGAGGTCTACATGTCTTGCAAATTTCGTGAAAATAAAAACTTCGTATTTCGTTCCAAATTTAATTTATTTCGATTAAGCCTGATGTACTGATTCAAAAAAGATATACATACCCTTATGAGAAAATGCACCGTTTGGCCGGAAAATGGAAAAAACTGAAAATTTTTAATTCGATTTTTCTATTTTTTTTGCCAAACTGTGGGTAGGGGATAGAAAAAAAACACATATTTGGAATAAGTTAGACCAAGTGTATATATTAACATAAAAAAAACAATTTCCTAAAATTGGAATTTGCCCAAAAATGTTTAAAGGGGGTACCCTTGGACTTTTTTCAAAATTCAATAATCTGGCATATCGGCGTCAATTTCGGTCCTAGAGTCAAACTGGTGCACTTTTCTTACATAAAATTTGCTACTTGTTCTTCTCAAGTGCTCAGATTTTTTCTACATCTTACGGTTCGTGAGAAAAAATTCCAATTGGAGGTCTACATGTCTTGCAAATTTCGTGAAAATAAAAACTTCGTATTTCGTTCCAAATTTAATTTATTTCGATTAAGCCTGACGTACTGATTCAAAAAAGATATACATACCCCTATGACAAAATGCACCGTTTGGCCGGAAAATGGAAAAAACTATAATTTTTTGTATTATTTGTTCATCATTTAAACATCCTTTAATCGGATATATTGGCGTCAATTTCGGTCCTAGAGTCAAACCGGTGCACTTTTCTTACATAAAATTTGCTACTTGTTCTTCTCAAGTGCTTAGATTTTTTCTACATCTTACGGTTCGTGAGAAAAAATTCCAATTGGAGGTCTACATGTCTTGCAAATTTCGTGAAAATAAAAACTTCGTATTTCGTTCCAAATTTAATTTATTTCGATTAAGCCTGACGTACTGATTCAAAAAAGATATACATACCCTTATGAAAAAATGCACCGTTTGGCCGGAAAATGGAAAAAACTGAAAATTTTTAATTCGATTTTTCCATTTTTTTTGCCAAACTGTGGGTAGGGGATAGAAAAAAAACACATATTTGGAATAAGTTAGACCTAGTGTATATATTAACATAAAAAAAACAATTTCCTAAAATTGGAATTTGCCCAAAAATGTTTAAAGGGGGTACCCTTGGACTTTTTTCAAAATTCAATAATCTGGCATATCGGCGTCAATTTCGGTCCTAGAGTCAAACTGATGCACTTTTCTTACATAAAATTTGCTGCTTGTTCTTCTCAAGTGCTCAGATTTTTTCTACATCTTACGGTTCGTGAGAAAAAATTCCAATTGGAGGTCTACATGTCTTGCAAATTTCGTGAAAATAAAAACTTCGTATTGCGTTCCAAATTTAATTTATTTCGATTAAGCCTGACGTACTGATTCAAAAAAGATATACATACCCCTATGAGAAAATGCACCGTTTGGCCGGAAAATGGAAAAAACTATAATTTTTTGTATAATTTGTTCATCATTTAAACATCCTTTAATCGGATATATTGGCGTCAATTTCGGTCCTAGAGTCAAACCGGTGCACTTTTCTTACATAAAATTTGCTACTTGTTCTTCTCAAGTGCTTAGATTTTTTCTACATCTTACGGTTCGTGAGAAAAAATTCCAATTGGAGGTCTACATGTCTTGCAAATTTCGTGAAAATAAAAACTTCGTATTTCGTTCCAAATTTAATTTATTTCGATTAAGCCTGACGTACTGATTCAAAAAAGATATACATACCCTTATGAGAAAATGCACCGTTTGGCCGGAAAATGGAAAAAACTATAATTTTTTGTATAATTTGTTCATCATTTAAACATCCTTTAATCGGATATATTGGCGTCAATTTCGGTCCTAGAGTCAAACCGGTGCACTTTTCTTACATAAAATTTGCTACTTGTTCTTCTCAAGTGCTCAGATTTTTTCTACATCTTACGGTTCGTGAGAAAAAATTCCAATTGGAGGTCTACATGTCTTGCAAATTTCGTGAAAATAAAAACTTCGTATTTCGTTCCAAATTTAATTTATTTCGATTAAGCCTGACGCACTGATTCAAAAAAGATATACATACCCTTATGAGAAAATGCACCGTTTGGCCGGAAAATGGAAAAAACTGAAAATTTTTAATTCGATTTTTCCATTTTTTTTGCCAAACTGTGGGTAGGGGATAGAAAAAAAACACATATTTGGAATAAGTTAGACCTAGTGTATATATTAACATAAAAAAAACAATTTCCTAAAATTGGAATTTGCCCAAAAATGTTTAAAGGGGGTACCCTTGGACTTTTTTCAAAATTCAATAATCTGGCATATCGGCGTCAATTTCGGTCCTAGAGTCAAACTGGTGCACTTTTCTTACATAAAATTTGCTGCTTGTTCTTCTCAAGTGCTCAGATTTTTTCTACATCTTACGGTTCGTGAGAAAAAATTCCAATTGGAGGTCTACATGTCCTGCAAATTTCGTGAAAATAAAAACTTCGTATTTCGTTCCAAATTTAATTTATTTCGATTAAGCCTGACGTACTGATTCAAAAAAGATATACATACCCCTATGACAAAATGCACCGTTTGGCCGGAAAATGGAAAAAACTATAATTTTTTGTATTATTTGTTCATCATTTAAACATCCTTTAATCGGATATATTGGCGTCAATTTCGGTCCTAGAGTCAAACCGGTGCACTTTTCTTACATAAAATTTGCTACTTGTTCTTCTCAAGTGCTCAGATTTTTTCTACATCTTACGGTTCGTGAGAAAAAATTCCAATTGGAGGTCTACATGTCTTGCAAATTTCGTGAAAATAAAAACTTCGTATTTCGTTCCAAATTTAATTTATTTCGATTAAGCCTGACGTACTGATTCAAAAAAGATATACATACCCCTATGACAAAATGCACCGTTTGGCCGGAAAATGGAAAAAACTATAATTTTTTGTATTATTTGTTCATCATTTAAACATCCTTTAATCGGATATATTGGCGTCAATTTCGGTCCTAGAGTCAAACCGGTGCACTTTTCTTACATAAAATTTGCTACTTGTTCTTCTCAAGTGCTTAGATTTTTTCTACATCTTACGGTTCGTGAGAAAAAATTCCAATTGGAGGTCTACATGTCTTGCAAATTTCGTGAAAATAAAAACTTCGTATTTCGTTCCAAATTTAATTTATTTCGATTAAGCCTGACGTACTGATTCAAAAAAGATATACATACCCTTATGAAAAAATGCACCGTTTGGCCGGAAAATGGAAAAAACTGAAAATTTTTAATTCGATTTTTCCATTTTTTTTGCCAAACTGTGGGTAGGGGATAGAAAAAAAACACATATTTGGAATAAGTTAGACCTAGTGTATATATTAACATAAAAAAAACAATTTCCTAAAATTGGAATTTGCCCAAAAATGTTTAAAGGGGGTACCCTTGGACTTTTTTCAAAATTCAATAATCTGGCATATCGGCGTCAATTTCGGTCCTAGAGTCAAACTGATGCACTTTTCTTACATAAAATTTGCTGCTTGTTCTTCTCAAGTGCTCAGATTTTTTCTACATCTTACGGTTCGTGAGAAAAAATTCCAATTGGAGGTCTACATGTCTTGCAAATTTCGTGAAAATAAAAACTTCGTATTTCGTTCCAAATTTAATTTATTTCGATTAAGCCTGATGTACTGATTCAAAAAAGATATACATACCCTTATGAGAAAATGCACCGTTTGGCCGGAAAATGGAAAAAACTGAAAATTTTTAATTCGATTTTTCTATTTTTTTTGCCAAACTGTGGGTAGGGGATAGAAAAAAAACACATATTTGGAATAAGTTAGACCAAGTGTATATATTAACATAAAAAAAACAATTTCCTAAAATTGGAATTTGCCCAAAAATGTTTAAAGGGGGTACCCTTGGACTTTTTTCAAAATTCAATAATCTGGCATATCGGCGTCAATTTCGGTCCTAGAGTCAAACTGGTGCACTTTTCTTACATAAAATTTGCTACTTGTTCTTCTCAAGTGCTCAGATTTTTTCTACATCTTACGGTTCGTGAGAAAAAATTCCAATTGGAGGTCTACATGTCTTGCAAATTTCGTGAAAATAAAAACTTCGTATTTCGTTCCAAATTTAATTTATTTCGATTAAGCCTGACGTACTGATTCAAAAAAGATATACATACCCCTATGACAAAATGCACCGTTTGGCCGGAAAATGGAAAAAACTATAATTTTTTGTATTATTTGTTCATCATTTAAACATCCTTTAATCGGATATATTGGCGTCAATTTCGGTCCTAGAGTCAAACCGGTGCACTTTTCTTACATAAAATTTGCTACTTGTTCTTCTCAAGTGCTTAGATTTTTTCTACATCTTACGGTTCGTGAGAAAAAATTCCAATTGGAGGTCTACATGTCTTGCAAATTTCGTGAAAATAAAAACTTCGTATTTCGTTCCAAATTTAATTTATTTCGATTAAGCCTGACGTACTGATTCAAAAAAGATATACATACCCTTATGAAAAAATGCACCGTTTGGCCGGAAAATGGAAAAAACTGAAAATTTTTAATTCGATTTTTCCATTTTTTTTGCCAAACTGTGGGTAGGGGATAGAAAAAAAACACATATTTGGAATAAGTTAGACCTAGTGTATATATTAACATAAAAAAAACAATTTCCTAAAATTGGAATTTGCCCAAAAATGTTTAAAGGGGGTACCCTTGGACTTTTTTCAAAATTCAATAATCTGGCATATCGGCGTCAATTTCGGTCCTAGAGTCAAACTGATGCACTTTTCTTACATAAAATTTGCTGCTTGTTCTTCTCAAGTGCTCAGATTTTTTCTACATCTTACGGTTCGTGAGAAAAAATTCCAATTGGAGGTCTACATGTCTTGCAAATTTCGTGAAAATAAAAACTTCGTATTTCGTTCCAAATTTAATTTATTTCGATTAAGCCTGACGTACTGATTCAAAAAAGATATACATACCCCTATGAGAAAATGCACCGTTTGGCCGGAAAATGGAAAAAACTATAATTTTTTGTATAATTTGTTCATCATTTAAACATCCTTTAATCGGATATATTGGCGTCAATTTCGGTCCTAGAGTCAAACCGGTGCACTTTTCTTACATAAAATTTGCTACTTGTTCTTCTCAAGTGCTTAGATTTTTTCTACATCTTACGGTTCGTGAGAAAAAATTCCAATTGGAGGTCTACATGTCTTGCAAATTTCGTGAAAATAAAAACTTTGTATTTCGTTCCAAATTTAACTTATTTCGATTAAGCCTGACGTACTGATTCAAAAAAGATATACATACCCTTATGAGAAAATGCACCGTTTGGCCGGAAAATGGAAAAAACTATAATTTTTTGTATAATTTGTTCATCATTTAAACATCCTTTAATCGGATATATTGGCGTCAATTTCGGTCCTAGAGTCAAACCGGTGCACTTTTCTTACATAAAATTTGCTACTTGTTCTTCTCAAGTGCTCAGATTTTTTCTACATCTTACGGTTCGTGAGAAAAAATTCCAATTGGAGGTCTACATGTCTTGCAAATTTCGTGAAAATAAAAACTTCGTATTTCGTTCCAAATTTAATTTATTTCGATTAAGCCTGACGCACTGATTCAAAAAAGATATACATACCCTTATGAGAAAATGCACCGTTTGGCCGGAAAATGGAAAAAACTGAAAATTTTTAATTCGATTTTTCCATTTTTTTTGCCAAACTGTGGGTAGGGGATAGAAAAAAAACACATATTTGGAATAAGTTAGACCTAGTGTATATATTAACATAAAAAAAACAATTTCCTAAAATTGGAATTTGCCCAAAAATGTTTAAAGGGGGTACCCTTGGACTTTTTTCAAAATTCAATAATCTGGCATATCGGCGTCAATTTCGGTCCTAGAGTCAAACTGGTGCACTTTTCTTACATAAAATTTGCTGCTTGTTCTTCTCAAGTGCTCAGATTTTTTCTACATCTTACGGTTCGTGAGAAAAAATTCCAATTGGAGGTCTACATGTCCTGCAAATTTCGTGAAAATAAAAACTTCGTATTTCGTTCCAAATTTAATTTATTTCGATTAAGCCTGACGTACTGATTCAAAAAAGATATACATACCCCTATGACAAAATGCACCGTTTGGCCGGAAAATGGAAAAAACTATAATTTTTTGTATTATTTGTTCATCATTTAAACATCCTTTAATCGGATATATTGGCGTCAATTTCGGTCCTAGAGTCAAACCGGTGCACTTTTCTTACATAAAATTTGCTACTTGTTCTTCTCAAGTGCTCAGATTTTTTCTACATCTTACGGTTCGTGAGAAAAAATTCCAATTGGAGGTCTACATGTCTTGCAAATTTCGTGAAAATAAAAACTTCGTATTTCGTTCCAAATTTAATTTATTTCGATTAAGCCTGATGTACTGATTCAAAAAAGATATACATACCCTTATGAGAAAATGCACCGTTTTGGCCGGAAAATGGAAAAAACTGAAAATTTTTAATTCGATTTTTCTATTTTTTTTGCCAAACTGTGGGTAGGGGATAGAAAAAAAAAACACATATTTGGAATAAGTTAGACCAAGTGTATATATTAACATAAAAAAAACAATTTCCTAAAATTGGAATTTGCCCAAAAATGTTTAAAGGGGGTACCCTTGGACTTTTTTCAAAATTCAATAATCTGGCATATCGGCGTCAATTTCGGTCCTAGAGTCAAACTGGTGCACTTTTCTTACATAAAATTTGCTACTTGTTCTTCTCAAGTGCTCAGATTTTTTCTACATCTTACGGTTCGTGAGAAAAAATTCCAATTGGAGGTCTACATGTCTTGCAAATTTCGTGAAAATAAAAACTTCGTATTTCGTTCCAAATTTAATTTATTTCGATTAAGCCTGACGTACTGATTCAAAAAAGATATACATACCCCTATGACAAAATGCACCGTTTGGCCGGAAAATGGAAAAAACTATAATTTTTTGTATTATTTGTTCATCATTTAAACATCCTTTAATCGGATATATTGGCGTCAATTTCGGTCCTAGAGTCAAACCGGTGCACTTTTCTCACATAAAATTTGCTACTTGTTCTTCTCAAGTGCTTAGATTTTTTCTACATCTTACGGTTCGTGAGAAAAAATTCCAATTGGAGGTCTACATGTCTTGCAAATTTCGTGAAAATAAAAACTTCGTATTTCGTTCCAAATTTAATTCATTTCGATTAAGCCTGACGCACTGATTCAAAAAAGATATACATACCCTTATAAGAAAATGCACCGTTTGGCCGGAAAATGGAAAAAACTGAAAATTTTTAATTCGATTTTTCCATTTTTTTTGCCAAACTGTGGGTAGGGGATAGAAAAAAAACACATATTTGGAATAAGTTAGACCTAGTGTATATATTAACATAAAAAAAACAATTTCCTAAAATTGGAATTTGCCCAAAAATGTTTAAAGGGGGTACCCTTGGACTTTTTTCAAAATTCAATAATCTGGCATATCGGCGTCAATTTCGGTCCTAGAGTCAAACTGGTGCACTTTTCTTACATAAAATTTGCTGCTTGTTCTTCTCAAGTGCTCAGATTTTTTCTACATCTTACGGTTCGTGAGAAAAAATTCCAATTGGAGGTCTACATGTCCTGCAAATTTCGTGAAAATAAAAACTTCGTATTTCGTTCCAAATTTAATTTATTTCGATTAAGCCTGACGTGCTGATTCAAAAAAGGTATACATACTCTAATGAGAAAATGCACCGTTTGGCCGGAAAATGGAAAAAACTGAAAATTTTTAATTCGATTTTTCCATTTTTTTTTGCCAAACTGTGGGTAGGGGATAGAAAAAAAAACACATATTTGGAATAAGTTAGACCTAGTGTATATATTAACATAAAAAAAACAATTTCCTAAAATTGGAATTTGCCCAAAAATGTTTAAAGGGGGTACCCTTGGACTTTTTTCAAAATTCAATAATCTGGCATATCGGCGTCAATTTCGGTCCTAGAGTCAAACTGATCCACTTTTCTTACATAAAATTTGCTGCTTGTTCTTCTCAAGTGCTCAGATTTTTTCTACATCTTACGGTTCGTGAGAAAAAATTCCAATTGGAGGTCTACATGTCTTGCAAATTTCGTGAAAATAAAAACTTCGAATTTCGTTCCAAATTTAATTTATTTCGATTAAGCCTGACGTACTAATTCAAAAAAGATATACATACCCTTATGAGAAAATGCACCGTTTGGCCGGAAAATGGAAAAAACTATAATTTTTTGTATAATTTGTTCATCATTTAAACATCCTTTAATCGGATATATTGGCGTCAATTTCGGTCCTAGAGTCAAACCGGTGCACTTTTCTTACATAAAATTTGCTACTTGTTCTTCTCAAGTGCTCAGATTTTTTCTACATCTTACGGTTCGTGAGAAAAAATTCCAATTGGAGGTCTACATGTCTTGCAAATTTCGTGAAAATAAAAACTTCGTATTTCGTTCCAAATTTAATTTATTTCGATTAAGCCTGATGTACTGATTCAAAAAAGATATACATACCCTTATGAGAAAATGCACCGTTTGGCCGGAAAATGGAAAAAACTGAAAAATTTTAATTCGATTTTTCTATTTTTTTTGCCAAACTGTGGGTAGGGGATAGAAAAAAAAACACATATTTGGAATAAGTTAGACCAAGTGTATATATTAACATAAAAAAAACAATTTCCTAAAATTGGAATTTGCCCAAAAATGTTTAAAGGGGGTACCCTTGGACTTTTTTCAAAATTCAATAATCTGGCATATCGGCGTCAATTTCGGTCCTAGAGTCAAACTGATCCACTTTTCTTACATAAAATTTGCTGCTTGTTCTTCTCAAGTGCTCAGATTTTTTCTACATCTTACGGTTCGTGAGAAAAAATTCCAATTGGAGGTCTACATGTCTTGCAAATTTCGTGAAAATAAAAACTTCGTATTTCGTTCCAAATTTAATTTATTTCGATTAAGCCTGACGTACTGATTCAAAAAAGATATACATACCCTTATGAGAAAATGCACCGTTTGGCCGGAAAATGGAAAAAACTATAATTTTTTGTATAATTTGTTCATCATTTAAACATCCTTTAATCGGATATATTGGCGTCAATTTCGGTCCTAGAGTCAAACCGGTGCACTTTTCTTACATAAAATTTGCTACTTGTTCTTCTCAAGTGCTCAGATTTTTTCTACATCTTACGGTTCGTGAGAAAAAATTCCAATTGGAGGTCTACATGTCTTGCAAATTTCGTGAAAATAAAAACTTCGTATTTCGTTCCAAATTTAATTTATTTCGATAAGGCCTGACGCACTGATTCAAAAAAGATATACATACCCTTATGAGAAAATGCACCGTTTGGCCGGAAAATGGAAAAAACTGAAAATTTTTAATTCGATTTTTCCATTTTTTTTGCCAAACTGTGGGTAGGGGATAGAAAAAAAACACATATTTGGAATAAGTTAGACCTAGTGTATATATTAACATAAAAAAAACAATTTCCTAAAATTGGAATTTGCCCAAAAATGTTTAAAGGGGGTACCCTTGGACTTTTTTCAAAATTCAATAATCTGGCATATCGGCGTCAATTTCGGTCCTAGAGTCAAACTGGTGCACTTTTCTTACATAAAATTTGCTGCTTGTTCTTCTCAAGTGCTCAGATTTTTTCTACATCTTACGGTTCGTGAGAAAAAATTCCAATTGGAGGTCTACATGTCCTGCAAATTTCGTGAAAATAAAAACTTCGTATTTCGTTCCAAATTTAATTTATTTCGATTAAGCCTGACGTACTGATTCAAAAAAGATATACATACCCCTATGACAAAATGCACCGTTTGGCCGGAAAATGGAAAAAACTATAATTTTTTGTATTATTTGTTCATCATTTAAACATCCTTTAATCGGATATATTGGCGTCAATTTCGGTCCTAGAGTCAAACCGGTGCACTTTTCTTACATAAAATTTGCTACTTGTTCTTCTCAAGTGCTCAGATTTTTTCTACATCTTACGGTTCGTGAGAAAAAATTCCAATTGGAGGTCTACATGTCTTGCAAATTTCGTGAAAATAAAAACTTCGTATTTCGTTCCAAATTTAATTTATTTCGATTAAGCCTGATGTACTGATTCAAAAAAGATATACATACCCTTATGAGAAAATGCACCGTTTGGCCGGAAAATGGAAAAAACTGAAAATTTTTAATTCGATTTTTCTATTTTTTTTGCCAAACTGTGGGTAGGGGATAGAAAAAAAAACACATATTTGGAATAAGTTAGACCAAGTGTATATATTAACATAAAAAAAACAATTTCCTAAAATTGGAATTTGCCCAAAAATGTTTAAAGGGGGTACCCTTGGACTTTTTTCAAAATTCAATAATCTGGCATATCGGCGTCAATTTCGGTCCTAGAGTCAAACTGGTGCACTTTTCTTACATAAAATTTGCTACTTGTTCTTCTCAAGTGCTCAGATTTTTTCTACATCTTACGGTTCGTGAGAAAAAATTCCAATTGGAGGTCTACATGTCTTGCAAATTTCGTGAAAATAAAAACTTCGTATTTCGTTCCAAATTTAATTTATTTCGATTAAGCCTGACGTACTGATTCAAAAAAGATATACATACCTTTATGACAAAATGCACCGTTTGGCCGGAAAATGGAAAAAACTATAATTTTTTGTATTATTTGTTCATCATTTAAACATCCTTTAATCGGATATATTGGCGTCAATTTCGGTCCTAGAGTCAAACCGGTGCACTTTTCTTACATAAAATTTGCTACTTGTTCTTCTCAAGTGCTTAGATTTTTTCTACATCTTACGGTTCGTGAGAAAAAATTCCAATTGGAGGTCTACATGTCTTGCAAATTTCGTGAAAATAAAAACTTCGTATTTCGTTCCAAATTTAATTCATTTCGATTAAGCCTGACGCACTGATTCAAAAAAGATATACATACCCTTATAAGAAAATGCACCGTTTGGCCGGAAAATGGAAAAAACTGAAAATTTTTAATTCGATTTTTCTATTTTTTTTGCCAAACTGTGGGTAGGGGATAGAAAAAAAACACATATTTGGAATAAGTTAGACCAAGTGTATATATTAACATAAAAAAAACAATTTCCTAAAATTGGAATTTGCCCAAAAATGTTTAAAGGGGGTACCCTTGGACTTTTTTCAAAATTCAATAATCTGGCATATCGGCGTCAATTTCGGTCCTAGAGTCAAACTGATCCACTTTTCTTACATAAAATTTGCTGCTTGTTCTTCTCAAGTGCTCAGATTTTTTCTACATCTTACGGTTCGTGAGAAAAAATTCCAATTGGAGGTCTACATGTCCTGCAAATTTCGTGAAAATAAAAACTTCGTATTTCGTTCCAAATTTAATTTATTTCGATTAAGCCTGACGTGCTGATTCAAAAAAGGTATACATACTCTAATGAGAAAATGCACCGTTTGGCCGGAAAATGGAAAAAACTGAAAATTTTTAATTCGATTTTTCCATTTTTTTTTGCCAAACTGTGGGTAGGGGATAGAAAAAAAAACACATATTTGGAATAAGTTAGACCTAGTGTATATATTAACATAAAAAAAACAATTTCCTAAAATTGGAATTTGCCCAAAAATGTTTAAAGGGGGTACCCTTGGACTTTTTTCAAAATTCAATAATCTGGCATATCGGCGTCAATTTCGGTCCTAGAGTCAAACTGATCCACTTTTCTTACATAAAATTTGCTGCTTGTTCTTCTCAAGTGCTCAGATTTTTTCTACATCTTACGGTTCGTGAGAAAAAATTCCAATTGGAGGTCTACATGTCTTGCAAATTTCGTGAAAATAAAAACTTCGTATTTCGTTCCAAATTTAATTTATTTCGATTAAGCCTGACGTACTAATTCAAAAAAGATATACATACCCTTATGAGAAAATGCACCGTTTGGCCGGAAAATGGAAAAAACTATAATTTTTTGTATAATTTGTTCATCATTTAAACATCCTTTAATCGGATATATTGGCGTCAATTTCGGTCCTAGAGTCAAACCGGTGCACTTTTCTTACATAAAATTTGCTACTTGTTCTTCTCAAGTGCTCAGATTTTTTCTACATCTTACGGTTCGTGAGAAAAAATTCCAATTGGAGGTCTACATGTCTTGCAAATTTCGTGAAAATAAAAACTTCGTATTTCGTTCCAAATTTAATTTATTTCGATTAAGCCTGATGTACTGATTCAAAAAAAAAATACATACCCTTATGAGAAAATGCACCGTTTGGCCGGAAAATGGAAAAAACTGAAAATTTTTAATTCGATTTTTCTATTTTTTTTGCCAAACTGTGGGTAGGGGATAGAAAAAAAACACATATTTGGAATAAGTTAGACCTAGTGTATATATTAACATAAAAAAAACAATTTCCTAAAATTGGAATTTGCCCAAAAATGTTTAAAGGGGGTACCCTTGGACTTTTTTCAAAATTCAATAATCTGGCATATCGGCGTCAATTTCGGTCCTAGAGTCAAACTGGTGCACTTTTCTTACATAAAATTTGCTACTTGTTCTTCTCAAGTGCTCAGATTTTTTCTACATCTTACGGTTCGTGAGAAAAAATTCCAATTGGAGGTCTACATGTCTTGCAAATTTCGTGAAAATAAAAACTTCGTATTTCGTTCCAAATTTAATTTATTTCGATTAAGCCTGACGTACTGATTCAAAAAAGATATACATACCTTTATGACAAAATGCACCGTTTGGCCGGAAAATGGAAAAAACTATAATTTTTTGTATTATTTGTTCATCATTTAAACATCCTTTAATCGGATATATTGGCGTCAATTTCGGTCCTAGAGTCAAACCGGTGCACTTTTCTTACATAAAATTTGCTACTTGTTCTTCTCAAGTGCTTAGATTTTTTCTACATCTTACGGTTCGTGAGAAAAAATTCCAATTGGAGGTCTACATGTCTTGCAAATTTCGTGAAAATAAAAACTTCGTATTTCGTTCCAAATTTAATTCATTTCGATTAAGCCTGACGCACTGATTCAAAAAAGATATACATACCCTTATAAGAAAATGCACCGTTTGGCCGGAAAATGGAAAAAACTGAAAATTTTTAATTCGATTTTTCTATTTTTTTTGCCAAACTGTGGGTAGGGGATAGAAAAAAAACACATATTTGGAATAAGTTAGACCAAGTGTATATATTAACATAAAAAAAACAATTTCCTAAAATTGGAATTTGCCCAAAAATGTTTAAAGGGGGTACCCTTGGACTTTTTTCAAAATTCAATAATCTGGCATATCGGCGTCAATTTCGGTCCTAGAGTCAAACTGATCCACTTTTCTTACATAAAATTTGCTGCTTGTTCTTCTCAAGTGCTCAGATTTTTTCTACATCTTACGGTTCGTGAGAAAAAATTCCAATTGGAGGTCTACATGTCCTGCAAATTTCGTGAAAATAAAAACTTCGTATTTCGTTCCAAATTTAATTTATTTCGATTAAGCCTGACGTGCTGATTCAAAAAAGGTATACATACTCTAATGAGAAAATGCACCGTTTGGCCGGAAAATGGAAAAAACTGAAAATTTTTAATTCGATTTTTCCATTTTTTTTTGCCAAACTGTGGGTAGGGGATAGAAAAAAAAACACATATTTGGAATAAGTTAGACCTAGTGTATATATTAACATAAAAAAAACAATTTCCTAAAATTGGAATTTGCCCAAAAATGTTTAAAGGGGGTACCCTTGGACTTTTTTCAAAATTCAATAATCTGGCATATCGGCGTCAATTTCGGTCCTAGAGTCAAACTGATCCACTTTTCTTACATAAAATTTGCTGCTTGTTCTTCTCAAGTGCTCAGATTTTTTCTACATCTTACGGTTCGTGAGAAAAAATTCCAATTGGAGGTCTACATGTCTTGCAAATTTCGTGAAAATAAAAACTTCGTATTTCGTTCCAAATTTAATTTATTTCGATTAAGCCTGACGTACTAATTCAAAAAAGATATACATACCCTTATGAGAAAATGCACCGTTTGGCCGGAAAATGGAAAAAACTATAATTTTTTGTATAATTTGTTCATCATTTAAACATCCTTTAATCGGATATATTGGCGTCAATTTCGGTCCTAGAGTCAAACCGGTGCACTTTTCTTACATAAAATTTGCTACTTGTTCTTCTCAAGTGCTCAGATTTTTTCTACATCTTACGGTTCGTGAGAAAAAATTCCAATTGGAGGTCTACATGTCTTGCAAATTTCGTGAAAATAAAAACTTCGTATTTCGTTCCAAATTTAATTTATTTCGATTAAGCCTGATGTACTGATTCAAAAAAAAAATACATACCCTTATGAGAAAATGCACCGTTTGGCCGGAAAATGGAAAAAACTGAAAATTTTTAATTCGATTTTTCTATTTTTTTTGCCAAACTGTGGGTAGGGGATAGAAAAAAAACACATATTTGGAATAAGTTAGACCTAGTGTATATATTAACATAAAAAAAACAATTTCCTAAAATTGGAATTTGCCCAAAAATGTTTAAAGGGGGTACCCTTGGACTTTTTTCAAAATTCAATAATCTGGCATATCGGCGTCAATTTCGGTCCTAGAGTCAAACTGGTGCACTTTTCTTACATAAAATTTGCTACTTGTTCTTCTCAAGTGCTCAGATTTTTTCTACATCTTACGGTTCGTGAGAAAAAATTCCAATTGGAGGTCTACATGTCTTGCAAATTTCGTGAAAATAAAAACTTCGTATTTCGTTCCAAATTTAATTTATTTCGATTAAGCCTGACGTACTGATTCAAAAAAGATATACATACCCCTATGACAAAATGCACCGTTTGGCCGGAAAATGGAAAAAACTATAATTTTTTGTATTATTTGTTCATCATTTAAACATCCTTTAATCGGATATATTGGCGTCAATTTCGGTCCTAGAGTCAAACCGGTGCACTTTTCTTACATAAAATTTGCTACTTGTTCTTCTCAAGTGCTTAGATTTTTTCTACATCTTACGGTTCGTGAGAAAAAATTCCAATTGGAGGTCTACATGTCTTGCAAATTTCGTGAAAATAAAAACTTCGTATTTCGTTCCAAATTTAATTTATTTCGATTAAGCCTGACGTACTAATTCAAAAAAGATATACATACCCTTATGAGAAAATGCACCGTTTGGCCGGAAAATGGAAAAAACTGAAAATTTTTAATTCGATTTTTCCATTTTTTTTGCCAAACTGTGGGTAGGGGATAGAAAAAAAACACATATTTGGAATAAGTTAGACCTAGTGTATATATTAACATAAAAAAAACAATTTCCTAAAATTGGAATTTGCCCAAAAATGTTTAAAGGGGGTACCCTTGGACTTTTTTCAAAATTCAATAATCTGGCATATCGGCGTCAATTTCGGTCCTAGAGTCAAACTGGTGCACTTTTCTTACATAAAATTTGCTGCTTGTTCTTCTCAAGTGCTCAGATTTTTTCTACATCTTACGGTTCGTGAGAAAAAATTCCAATTGGAGGTCTACATGTCCTGCAAATTTCGTGAAAATAAAAACTTCGTATTTCGTTCCAAATTTAATTTATTTCGGTTAAGCCTGACGTGCTGATTCAAAAAAGGTATACATACTCTTATGAGAAAATGCACCGTTTGGCCGGAAAATGGAAAAAACTGAAAATTTTTAATTCGATTTTTCCATTTTTTTTTGCCAAACTGTGGGTAGGGGATAGAAAAAAAAACACATATTTGGAATAAGTTAGACCTAGTGTATATATTAACATAAAAAAAACAATTTCCTAAAATTGGAATTTGCCCAAAAATGTTTAAAGGGGGTACCCTTGGACTTTTTTCAAAATTCAATAATCTGGCATATCGGCGTCAATTTCGGTCCTAGAGTCAGACTGATGCACTTTTCTTACATAAAATTTGCTGCTTGTTCTTCTCAAGTGCTCAGATTTTTTCTACATCTTACGGTTCGTGAGAAAAAATTCCAATTGGAGGTCTACATGTCTTGCAAATTTCGTGAAAATAAAAACTTCGTATTTCGTTCCAAATTTAATTTATTTCGATTAAGCCTGAGGTACTGATTCAAAAAAGATATACATACCCCTATGACAAAATGCACCGTTTGGCCGGAAAATGGAAAAAACTATAATTTTTTGTATTATTTGTTCATCATTTAAACATCCTTTAATCGGATATATTGGCGTCAATTTCGGTCCTAGAGTCAAACCGGTGCACTTTTCTTACATAAAATTTGCTACTTGTTCTTCTCAAGTGCTCAGATTTTTTCTACATCTTACGGTTCGTGAGAAAAAATTCCAATTGGAGGTCTACATGTCTTGCAAATTTCGTGAAAATGAAAACTTCGTATTTCGTTCCAAATTTAATTTATTTCGATTAAGCCTGATGTACTGATTCAAAAAAGATATACATACCCTTATGAGAAAATGCACCGTTTGGCCGGAAAATGGAAAAAACTATAATTTTTTGTATAATTTGTTCATCATTTAAACATCCTTTAATCGGATATATTGGCGTCAATTTCGGTCCTAGAGTCAAACCGGTGCACTTTTCTTACATAAAATTTGCTACTTGTTCTTCTCAAGTGCTTAGATTTTTTCTAATATACATACCCCTATGACAAAATGCACCGTTTGGCCGGAAAATGGAAAAAACTATAATTTTTTGTATTATTTGTTCATCATTTAAACGTCCTTTAATCGGATATATTGGCGTCAATTTCGGTCCTAGAGTCAAACCGGTGCACTTTTCTTACATAAAATTTGCTACTTGTTCTTCTCAAGTGCTCAGATTTTTTCTACATCTTACGGTTCGTGAGAAAAAATTCCAATTGGAGGTCTACATGTCTTGCAAATTTCGTGAAAATAAAAACTTCGTATTTCGTTCCAAATTTAATTCATTTCGATTAAGCCTGACGCACTGATTCAAAAAAGATATACATACCCTTATAAGAAAATGCACCGTTTGGCCGGAAAATGGAAAAAACTGAAAATTTTTAATTCGATTTTTCCATTTTTTTTTGCCAAACTGTGGGTAGGGGATAGAAAAAAAACACATATTTGGAATAAGTTAGACCTAGTGTATATATTAACATAAAAAAAACAATTTCGTAAAATTGGAATTTGCCCAAAAATGTTTAAAGGGGGTACCCTTGGACTTTTTTCAAAATTCAATAATCTGGCATATCGGCGTCAATTTCGGTCCTAGAGTCAAACTGGTGCACTTTTCTTACATAAAATTTGCTGCTTGTTCTTCTCAAGTGCTCAGATTTTTTCTACATCTTACGGTTCGTGAGAAAAAATTCCAATTGGAGGTCTACATGTCCTGCAAATTTCGTGAAAATAAAAACTTCGTATTTCGTTCCAAATTTAATTTATTTCGATTAAGCCTGACGTGCTGATTCAAAAAAGGTATACATACTCTAATGAGAAAATGCACCGTTTGGCCGGAAAATGGAAAAAACTGAAAATTTTTAATTCGATTTTTCCATTTTTTTTTGCCAAACTGTGGGTAGGGGATAGAAAAAAAAACACATATTTGGAATAAGTTAGACCTAGTGTATATATTAACATAAAAAAAACAATTTCCTAAAATTGGAATTTGCCCAAAAATGTTTAAAGGGGGTACCCTTGGACTTTTTTCAAAATTCAATAATCTGGCATATCGGCGTCAATTTCGGTCCTAGAGTCAAACTGATCCACTTTTCTTACATAAAATTTGCTGCTTGTTCTTCTTAAGTGCTCAGATTTTTTCTACATCTTACGGTTCGTGAGAAAAAATTCCAATTGGAGGTCTACATGTCTTGCAAATTTCGTGAAAATAAAAACTTCGTATTTCGTTCCAAATTTAATTTATTTCGATTAAGCCTGACGTACTAATTCAAAAAAGATATACATACCCTTATGAGAAAATGCACCGTTTGGCCGGAAAATGGAAAAAACTATAATTTTTTGTATAATTTGTTCATCATTTAAACATCCTTTAATCGGATATATTGGCGTCAATTTCGGTCCTAGAGTCAAACCGGTGCACTTTTCTTACATAAAATTTGCTACTTGTTCTTCTCAAGTGCTCAGATTTTTTCTACATCTTACGGTTCGTGAGAAAAAATTCCAATTGGAGGTCTACATGTCTTGCAAATTTCGTGAAAATAAAAACTTCGTATTTCGTTCCAAATTTAATTTATTTCGATTAAGCCTGATGTACTGATTCAAAAAAAAAATACATACCCTTATGAGAAAATGCACCGTTTGGCCGGAAAATGGAAAAAACTGAAAATTTTTAATTCGATTTTTCTATTTTTTTTGCCAAACTGTGGGTAGGGGATAGAAAAAAAAACACATATTTGGAATAAGTTAGACCTAGTGTATATATTAACATAAAAAAAACAATTTCCTAAAATTGGAATTTGCCCAAAAATGTTTAAAGGGGGTACCCTTGGACTTTTTTCAAAATTCAATAATCTGGCATATCGGCGTCAATTTCGGTCCTAGAGTCAAACTGGTGCACTTTTCTTACATAAAATTTGCTACTTGTTCTTCTCAAGTGCTCAGATTTTTTCTACATCTTACGGTTCGTGAGAAAAAATTCCAATTGGAGGTCTACATGTCTTGCAAATTTCGTGAAAATAAAAACTTCGTATTTCGTTCCAAATTTAATTTATTTCGATTAAGCCTGACGTAGTGATTCAAAAAAGATATACATACCCCTATGACAAAATGCACCGTTTGGCCGGAAAATGGAAAAAACTATAATTTTTTGTATTATTTGTTCATCATTTAAACATCCTTTAATCGGATATATTGGCGTCAATTTCGGTCCTAGAGTCAAACCGGTGCACTTTTCTTACATAAAATTTGCTACTTGTTCTTCTCAAGTGCTTAGATTTTTTCTACATCTTACGGTTCGTGAGAAAAAATTCCAATTGGAGGTCTACATGTCTTGCAAATTTCGTGAAAATAAAAACTTCGTATTTCGTTCCAAATTTAATTTATTTCGATTAAGCCTGACGTACTAATTCAAAAAAGATATACATACCCTTATGAGAAAATGCACCGTTTGGCCGGAAAATGGAAAAAACTGAAAATTTTTAATTCGATTTTTCCATTTTTTTTGCCAAACTGTGGGTAGGGGATAGAAAAAAAACACATATTTGGAATAAGTTAGACCTAGTGTATATATTAACATAAAAAAAACAATTTCCTAAAATTGGAATTTGCCCAAAAATGTTTAAAGGGGGTACCCTTGGACTTTTTTCAAAATTCAATAATCTGGCATATCGGCGTCAATTTCGGTCCTAGAGTCAAACTGGTGCACTTTTCTTACATAAAATTTGCTGCTTGTTCTTCTCAAGTGCTCAGATTTTTTCTACATCTTACGGTTCGTGAGAAAAAATTCCAATTGGAGGTCTACATGTCCTGCAAATTTCGTGAAAATAAAAACTTCGTATTTCGTTCCAAATTTAATTTATTTCGGTTAAGCCTGACGTGCTGATTCAAAAAAGGTATACATACTCTTATGAGAAAATGCACCGTTTGGCCGGAAAATGGAAAAAACTGAAAATTTTTAATTCGATTTTTCCATTTTTTTTTGCCAAACTGTGGGTAGGGGATAGAAAAAAAAACACATATTTGGAATAAGTTAGACCTAGTGTATATATTAACATAAAAAAAACAATTTCCTAAAATTGGAATTTGCCCAAAAATGTTTAAAGGGGGTACCCTTGGACTTTTTTCAAAATTCAATAATCTGGCATATCGGCGTCAATTTCGGTCCTAGAGTCAGACTGATGCACTTTTCTTACATAAAATTTGCTGCTTGTTCTTCTCAAGTGCTCAGATTTTTTCTACATCTTACGGTTCGTGAGAAAAAATTCCAATTGGAGGTCTACATGTCTTGCAAATTTCGTGAAAATAAAAACTTCGTATTTCGTTCCAAATTTAATTTATTTCGATTAAGCCTGAGGTACTGATTCAAAAAAGATATACATACCCCTATGACAAAATGCACCGTTTGGCCGGAAAATGGAAAAAACTATAATTTTTTGTATTATTTGTTCATCATTATTTAAACATCCTTTAATCGGATATATTGGCGTCAATTTCGGTCCTAGAGTCAAACCGGTGCACTTTTCTTACATAAAATTTGCTACTTGTTCTTCTCAAGTGCTCAGATTTTTTCTACATCTTACGGTTCGTGAGAAAAAATTCCAATTGGAGGTCTACATGTCTTGCAAATTTCGTGAAAATAAAAACTTCGTATTTCGTTCCAAATTTAATTTATTTCGATTAAGCCTGATGTACTGATTCAAAAAAGATATACATACCCTTATGAGAAAATGCACCGTTTGGCCGGAAAATGGAAAAAACTATAATTTTTTGTATAATTTGTTCATCATTTAAACATCCTTTAATCGGATATATTGGCGTCAATTTCGGTCCTAGAGTCAAACCGGTGCACTTTTCTTACATAAAATTTGCTACTTGTTCTTCTCAAGTGCTTAGATTTTTTCTAATATACATACCCCTATGACAAAATGCACCGTTTGGCCGGAAAATGGAAAAAACTATAATTTTTTGTATTATTTGTTCATCATTTAAACGTCCTTTAATCGGATATATTGGCGTCAATTTCGGTCCTAGAGTCAAACCGGTGCACTTTTCTTACATAAAATTTGCTACTTGTTCTTCTCAAGTGCTCAGATTTTTTCTACATCTTACGGTTCGTGAGAAAAAATTCCAATTGGAGGTCTACATGTCTTGCAAATTTCGTGAAAATAAAAACTTCGTATTTCGTTCCAAATTTAATTCATTTCGATTAAGCCTGACGCACTGATTCAAAAAAGATATACATACCCTTATAAGAAAATGCACCGTTTGGCCGGAAAATGGAAAAAACTGAAAATTTTTAATTCGATTTTTCCATTTTTTTTTGCCAAACTGTGGGTAGGGGATAGAAAAAAAACACATATTTGGAATAAGTTAGACCTAGTGTATATATTAACATAAAAAAAACAATTTCCTAAAATTGGAATTTGCCCAAAAATGTTTAAAGGGGGTACCCTTGGACTTTTTTCAAAATTCAATAATCTGGCATATCGGCGTCAATTTCGGTCCTAGAGTCAAACTGGTGCACTTTTCTTACATAAAATTTGCTGCTTGTTCTTCTCAAGTGCTCAGATTTTTTCTACATCTTACGGTTCGTGAGAAAAAATTCCAATTGGAGGTCTACATGTCCTGCAAATTTCGTGTAAATAAAAACTTCGTATTTCGTTCCAAATTTAATTTATTTCGATTAAGCCTGACGTGCTGATTCAAAAAAGGTATACATACTCTAATGAGAAAATGCACCGTTTGGCCGGAAAATGGAAAAAACTGAAAATTTTTAATTCGATTTTTCCATTTTTTTTTGCCAAACTGTGGGTAGGGGATAGAAAAAAAAACACATATTTGGAATAAGTTAGACCTAGTGTATATATTAACATAAAAAAAACAATTTCCTAAAATTGGAATTTGCCCAAAAATGTTTAAAGGGGGTACCCTTGGACTTTTTTCAAAATTCAATAATCTGGCATATCGGCGTCAATTTCGGTCCTAGAGTCAAACTGATCCACTTTTCTTACATAAAATTTGCTGCTTGTTCTTCTTAAGTGCTCAGATTTTTTCTACATCTTACGGTTCGTGAGAAAAAATTCCAATTGAAGGTCTACATGTCTTGCAAATTTCGTGAAAATAAAAACTTCGTATTTCGTTCCAAATTTAATTTATTTCGATTAAGCCTGACGTACTAATTCAAAAAAGATATACATACCCTTATGAGAAAATGCACCGTTTGGCCGGAAAATGGAAAAAACTATAATTTTTTGTATAATTTGTTCATCATTTAAACATCCTTTAATCGGATATATTGGCGTCAATTTCGGTCCTAGAGTCAAACCGGTGCACTTTTCTTACATAAAATTTGCTACTTGTTCTTCTCAAGTGCTCAGATTTTTTCTACATCTTACGGTTCGTGAGAAAAAATTCCAATTGGAGGTCTACATGTCTTGCAAATTTCGTGAAAATAAAAACTTCGTATTTCGTTCCAAATTTAATTTATTTCGATTAAGCCTGATGTACTGATTCAAAAAAAAAATACATACCCTTATGAGAAAATGCACCGTTTGGCCGGAAAATGGAAAAAACTGAAAATTTTTAATTCGATTTTTCTATTTTTTTTGCCAAACTGTGGGTAGGGGATAGAAAAAAAACACATATTTGGAATAAGTTAGACCTAGTGTATATATTAACATAAAAAAAACAATTTCCTAAAATTGGAATTTGCCCAAAAATGTTTAAAGGGGGTACCCTTGGACTTTTTTCAAAATTCAATAATCTGGCATATCGGCGTCAATTTCGGTCCTAGAGTCAAACTGGTGCACTTTTCTTACATAAAATTTGCTACTTGTTCTTCTCAAGTGCTCAGATTTTTTCTACATCTTACGGTTCGTGAGAAAAAATTCCAATTGGAGGTCTACATGTCTTGCAAATTTCGTGAAAATAAAAACTTCGTATTTCGTTCCAAATTTAATTTATTTCGATTAAGCCTGACGTACTGATTCAAAAAAGATATACATACCCCTATGACAAAATGCACCGTTTGGCCGGAAAATGGAAAAAACTATAATTTTTTGTATTATTTGTTCATCATTTAAACATCCTTTAATCGGATATATTGGCGTCAATTTCGGTCCTAGAGTCAAACCGGTGCACTTTTCTTACATAAAATTTGCTACTTGTTCTTCTCAAGTGCTTAGATTTTTTCTACATCTTACGGTTCGTGAGAAAAAATTCCAATTGGAGGTCTACATGTCTTGCAAATTTCGTGAAAATAAAAACTTCGTATTTCGTTCCAAATTTAATTTATTTCGATTAAGCCTGACGTACTAATTCAAAAAAGATATACATACCCTTATGAGAAAATGCACCGTTTGGCCGGAAAATGGAAAAAACTGAAAATTTTTAATTCGATTTTTCCATTTTTTTTGCCAAACTGTGGGTAGGGGATAGAAAAAAAACACATATTTGGAATAAGTTAGACCTAGTGTATATATTAACATAAAAAAAACAATTTCCTAAAATTGGAATTTGCCCAAAAATGTTTAAAGGGGGTACCCTTGGACTTTTTTCAAAATTCAATAATCTGGCATATCGGCGTCAATTTCGGTCCTAGAGTCAGACTGATGCACTTTTCTTACATAAAATTTGCTGCTTGTTCTTCTCAAGTGCTCAGATTTTTTCTACATCTTACGGTTCGTGAGAAAAAATTCCAATTGGAGGTCTACATGTCTTGCAAATTTCGTGAAAATAAAAACTTCGTATTTCGTTCCAAATTTAATTTATTTTGATTAAGCCTGAGGTACTGATTCAAAAAAGATATACATACCCCTATGACAAAATGCACCGTTTGGCCGGAAAATGGAAAAAACTATAATTTTTTGTATTATTTGTTCATCATTATTTAAACATCCTTTAATCGGATATATTGGCGTCAATTTCGGTCCTAGAGTCAAACCGGTGCACTTTTCTTACATAAAATTTGCTACTTGTTCTTCTCAAGTGCTCAGATTTTTTCTACATCTTACGGTTCGTGAGAAAAAATTCCAATTGGAGGTCTACATGTCTTGCAAATTTCGTGAAAATAAAAACTTCGTATTTCGTTCCAAATTTAATTTATTTCGATTAAGCCTGATGTACTGATTCAAAAAAGATATACATACCCCTATGACAAAATGCACCGTTTGGCCGGAAAATGGAAAAAACTGAAAATTTTTAATTCGATTTTTCCATTTTTTTTGCCAAACTGTGGGTAGGGGATAGAAAAAAAACACATATTTGGAATAAGTTAGACCTAGTGTATATATTAACATAAAAAAAACAATTTCCTAAAATTGGAATTTGCCCAAAAATGTTTAAAGGGGGTACCCTTGGACTTTTTTCAAAATTCAATAATCTGGCATATCGGCGTCAATTTCGGTCCTAGAGTCAGACTGATGCACTTTTCTTACATAAAATTTGCTGCTTGTTCTTCTCAAGTGCTCAGATTTTTTCTACATCTTACGGTTCGTGAGAAAAAATTCCAATTGGAGGTCTACATGTCTTGCAAATTTCGTGAAAATAAAAACTTCGTATTTCGTTCCAAATTTAATTTATTTCGATTAAGCCTGAGGTACTGATTCAAAAAAGATATACATACCCCTATGACAAAATGCACCGTTTGGCCGGAAAATGGAAAAAACTATAATTTTTTGTATTATTTGTTCATCATTATTTAAACATCCTTTAATCGGATATATTGGCGTCAATTTCGGTCCTAGAGTCAAACCGGTGCACTTTTCTTACATAAAATTTGCTACTTGTTCTTCTCAAGTGCTCAGATTTTTTCTACATCTTACGGTTCGTGAGAAAAAATTCCAATTGGAGGTCTACATGTCTTGCAAATTTCGTGAAAATAAAAACTTCGTATTTCGTTCCAAATTTAATTTATTTCGATTAAGCCTGATGTACTGATTCAAAAAAGATATACATACCCCTATGACAAAATGCACCGTTTGGCCGGAAAATGGAAAAAACTATAATTTTTTGTATTATTTGTTCATCATTTAAACATCCTTTAATCGGATATATTGGCGTCAATTTCGGTCCTAGAGTCAAACCGGTGCACTTTTCTTACATAAAATTTGCTACTTGTTCTTCTCAAGTGCTTAGATTTTTTCTACATCTTACGGTTCGTGAGAAAAAATTCCAATTGGAGGTCTACATGTCTTGCAAATTTCGTGAAAATAAAAACTTCGTATTTCGTTCCAAATTTAATTTATTTCGATTAAGCCTGACGTACTAATTCAAAAAAGATATACATACCCTTATGAGAAAATGCACCGTTTGGCCGGAAAATGGAAAAAACTGAAAATTTTTAATTCGATTTTTCCATTTTTTTTGCCAAACTGTGGGTAGGGGATAGAAAAAAAACACATATTTGGAATAAGTTAGACCTAGTGTATATATTAACATAAAAAAAACAATTTCCTAAAATTGGAATTTGCCCAAAAATGTTTAAAGGGGGTACCCTTGGACTTTTTTCAAAATTCAATAATCTGGCATATCGGCGTCAATTTCGGTCCTAGAGTCAGACTGATGCACTTTTCTTACATAAAATTTGCTGCTTGTTCTTCTCAAGTGCTCAGATTTTTTCTACATCTTACGGTTCGTGAGAAAAAATTCCAATTGGAGGTCTACATGTCTTGCAAATTTCGTGAAAATAAAAACTTCGTATTTCGTTCCAAATTTAATTTATTTCGATTAAGCCTGAGGTACTGATTCAAAAAAGATATACATACCCCTATGACAAAATGCACCGTTTGGCCGGAAAATGGAAAAAACTATAATTTTTTGTATTATTTGTTCATCATTATTTAAACATCCTTTAATCGGATATATTGGCGTCAATTTCGGTCCTAGAGTCAAACCGGTGCACTTTTCTTACATAAAATTTGCTACTTGTTCTTCTCAAGTGCTCAGATTTTTTCTACATCTTACGGTTCGTGAGAAAAAATTCCAATTGGAGGTCTACATGTCTTGCAAATTTCGTGAAAATAAAAACTTCGTATTTCGTTCCAAATTTAATTTATTTCGATTAAGCCTAATGTACTGATTCAAAAAAGATATACATACCCCTATGACAAAATGCACCGTTTGGCCGGAAAATGGAAAAAACTATAATTTTTTGTATTATTTGTTCATCATTTAAACATCCTTTAATCGGATATATTGGCGTCAATTTCGGTCCTAGAGTCAAACCGGTGCACTTTTCTTACATAAAATTTGCTACTTGTTCTTCTCAAGTGCTTAGATTTTTTCTACATCTTACGGTTCGTGAGAAAAAATTCCAATTGGAGGTCTACATGTCTTGCAAATTTCGTGAAAATAAAAACTTCGTATTTCGTTCCAAATTTAATTTATTTCGATTAAGCCTGACGTACTAATTCAAAAAAGATATACATACCCTTATGAGAAAATGCACCGTTTGGCCGGAAAATGGAAAAAACTGAAAATTTTTAATTCGATTTTTCCATTTTTTTTGCCAAACTGTGGGTAGGGGATAGAAAAAAAACACATATTTGGAATAAGTTAGACCTAGTGTATATATTAACATAAAAAAAACAATTTCCTAAAATTGGAATTTGCCCAAAAATGTTTAAAGGGGGTACCCTTGGACTTTTTTCAAAATTCAATAATCTGGCATATCGGCGTCAATTTCGGTCCTAGAGTCAGACTGATGCACTTTTCTTACATAAAATTTGCTGCTTGTTCTTCTCAAGTGCTCAGATTTTTTCTACATCTTACGGTTCGTGAGAAAAAATTCCAATTGGAGGTCTACATGTCTTGCAAATTTCGTGAAAATAAAAACTTCGTATTTCGTTCCAAATTTAATTTATTTCGATTAAGCCTGAGGTACTGATTCAAAAAAGATATACATACCCCTATGACAAAATGCACCGTTTGGCCGGAAAATGGAAAAAACTATAATTTTTTGTATTATTTGTTCATCATTATTTAAACATCCTTTAATCGGATATATTGGCGTCAAGTTCGGTCCTAGAGTCAAACCGGTGCACTTTTCTTACATAAAATTTGCTACTTGTTCTTCTCAAGTGCTCAGATTTTTTCTACATCTTACGGTTCGTGAGAAAAAATTCCAATTGGAGGTCTACATGTCTTGCAAATTTCGTGAAAATAAAAACTTCGTATTTCGTTCCAAATTTAATTTATTTCGATTAAGCCTGATGTACTGATTCAAAAAAGATATACATACCCTTATGAGAAAATGCACCGTTTGGCCGGAAAATGGAAAAAACTATAATTTTTTGTATAATTTGTTCATCATTTAAACATCCTTTAATCGGATATATTGGCGTCAATTTCGGTCCTAGAGTCAAACCGGTGCACTTTTCTTACATAAAATTTGCTACTTGTTCTTCTCAAGTGCTTAGATTTTTTCTAATATACATACCCCTATGACAAAATGCACCGTTTGGCCGGAAAATGGAAAAAACTATAATTTTTTGTATTATTTGTTCATCATTTAAACGTCCTTTAATCGGATATATTGGCGTCAATTTCGGTCCTAGAGTCAAACCGGTGCACTTTTCTTACATAAAATTTGCTACTTGTTCTTCTCAAGTGCTCAGATTTTTTCTACATCTTACGGTTCGTGAGAAAAAATTCCAATTGCAGGTCTACATGTCTTGCAAATTTCGTGAAAATAAAAACTTCGTATTTCGTTCCAAGTTTAATATATTTCGATTAAGCCTGACGTACTGATTCAAAAAAGATATACATACCCTTATGAGAAAATGCACCGTTTGGCCGGAAAATGGAAAAAACTATAATTTTTTGTATTATTTGTTCATCATTTAAACATCATTTAATCGGATATATTGCGTCAATTTCGGTCCTAGAGTCAAACCGGTGCACTTTTCTTACATAAAATTTGCTGCTTGTTCTTCTCAAGTGCTCAGATTTTTTCTACATCTTACGGTTCGTGAGAAAAAATTCCAATTGGAGGTCTACATGTCTTGCAAATTTCGTGAAAATAAAAACTTCGTATTTCGTTCCAAATTTAATTTATTTCGATTACGCCTGACGTACTGATTCAAAATAGATATACATACCCTTATGAGAAAATGCACCGTTTGGCCGGAAAATGGAAAAAACTGAAAATTTTTAATTCGATTTTTCTATTTTTTTTGCCAAACTGTGGGTAGGGGATAGAAAAAAAAACACATATTTGGAATAAGTTAGACCAAGTGTATATATTAACATAAAAAAAACAATTTCCTAAAATTGGAATTTGCCCAAAAATGTTTAAAGGGGGTACCCTTGGACTTTTTTCAAAATTCAATAATCTGGCATATCGGCGTCAATTTCGGTCCTAGAGTCAAACTGGTGCACTTTTCTTACATAAAATTTGCTACTTGTTCTTCTCAAGTGCTCAGATTTTTTCTACATCTTACGGTTCGTGAGAAAAAATTCCAATTGGAGGTCTACATGTCTTGCAAATTTCGTGAAAATAAAAACTTCGTATTTCGTTCCAAATTTAATTTATTTCGATTAAGCCTGACGTACTGATTCAAAAAAGATATACATACCCCTATGACAAAATGCACCGTTTGGCCGGAAAATGGAAAAAACTATAATTTTTTGTATTATTTGTTCATCATTTAAACATCCTTTAATCGGATATATTGGCGTCAATTTCGGTCCTAGAGTCAAACCGGTGCACTTTTCTTACATAAAATTTGCTACTTGTTCTTCTCAAGTGCTTAGATTTTTTCTACATCTTACGGTTCGTGAGAAAAAATTCCAATTGGAGGTCTACATGTCTTGCAAATTTCGTGAAAATAAAAACTTCGTATTTCGTTCCAAATTTAATTTATTTCGATTAAGCCTGACGTACTGATTCAAAAAAGATATACATACCCTTATGAAAAAATGCACCGTTTGGCCGGAAAATGGAAAAAACTGAAAATTTTTAATTCGATTTTTCCATTTTTTTTGCCAAACTGTGGGTAGGGGATAGAAAAAAAACACATATTTGGAATAAGTTAGACCTAGTGTATATATTAACATAAAAAAAACAATTTCCTAAAATTGGAATTTGCCCAAAAATGTTTAAAGGGGGTACCCTTGGACTTTTTTCAAAATTCAATAATCTGGCATATCGGCGTAAATTTCGGTCCTAGAGTCAAACTGATGCACTTTTCTTACATAAAATTTGCTGCTTGTTCTTCTCAAGTGCTCAGATTTTTTCTACATCTTACGGTTCGTGAGAAAAAATTCCAATTGGAGGTCTACATGTCTTGCAAATTTCGTGAAAATAAAAACTTCGTATTTCGTTCCAAATTTAATTTATTTCGATTAAGCCTGATGTACTGATTCAAAAAAGATATACATACCCTTATGAGAAAATGCACCGTTTGGCCGGAAAATGGAAAAAACTGAAAATTTTTAATTCGATTTTTCTATTTTTTTTGCCAAACTGTGGGTAGGGGATAGAAAAAAAACACATATTTGGAATAAGTTAGACCAAGTGTATATATTAACATAAAAAAAACAATTTCCTAAATTGGAATTTGCCCAAAAATGTTTAAAGGGGGTACCCTTGGACTTTTTTCAAAATTCAATAATCTGGCATATCGGCGTCAATTTCGGTCCTAGAGTCAAACTGGTGCACTTTTCTTACATAAAATTTGCTACTTGTTCTTCTCAAGTGCTCAGATTTTTTCTACATCTTACGGTTCGTGAGAAAAAATTCCAATTGGAGGTCTACATGTCTTGCAAATTTCGTGAAAATAAAAACTTCGTATTTCGTTCCAAATTTAATTTATTTCGATTAAGCCTGACGTACTGATTCAAAAAAGATATACATACCCCTATGACAAAATGCACCGTTTGGCCGGAAAATGGAAAAAACTATAATTTTTTGTATTATTTGTTCATCATTTAAACATCCTTTAATCGGATATATTGGCGTCAATTTCGGTCCTAGAGTCAAACCGGTGCACTTTTCTTACATAAAATTTGCTACTTGTTCTTCTCAAGTGCTTAGATTTTTTCTACATCTTACGGTTCGTGAGAAAAAATTCCAATTGGAGGTCTACATGTCTTGCAAATTTCGTGAAAATAAAACTTCGTATTTCGTTCCAAATTTAATTATTTCGATTAAGCCTGACGTACTGATTCAAAAAAGATATACATACCCTTATGAAAAAATGCACCGTTTGGCCGGAAAATGGAAAAAACTGAAAATGTTTAATTCGATTTTTCCATTTTTTTTGCCAAACTGTGGGTAGGGGATAGAAAAAAAACACATATTTGGAATAAGTTAGACCTAGTGTATATATTAACATAAAAAAAACAATTTCCTAAAATTGGAATTTGCCCAAAAATGTTTAAAGGGGGTACCCTTGGACTTTTTTCAAAATTCAATAATCTGGCATATCGGCGTCAATTTCGGTCCTAGAGTCAGACTGATGCACTTTTCTTACATAAAATTTGCTGCTTGTTCTTCTCAAGTGCTCAGATTTTTTCTACATCTTACGGTTCGTGAGAAAAAATTCCAATTGGAGGTCTACATGTCTTGCAAATTTCGTGAAAATAAAAACTTCGTATTTCGTTCCAAATTTAATTTATTTCGATTAAGCCTGAGGTACTGATTCAAAAAAGATATACATACCCCTATGACAAAATGCACCGTTTGGCCGGAAAATGGAAAAAACTGAAAATTTTTAATTCGATTTTTCCATTTTTTTTGCCAAACTGTGGGTAGGGGATAGAAAAAAAAACACATATTTGGAATAAGTTAGACCTAGTGTATATATTAACATAAAAAAAACAATTTCCTAAAATTGGAATTTGCCCAAAAATGTTTAAAGGGGGTACCCTTGGACTTTTTTCAAAATTCAATAATCTGGCATATCGGCGTCAATTTCGGTCCTAGAGTCAGACTGATGCACTTTTCTTACATAAAATTTGCTGCTTGTTCTTCTCAAGTGCTCAGATTTTTTCTACATCTTACGGTTCGTGAGAAAAATTCCAATTGGAGGTCTACATGTCTTGCAAATTTCGTGAAAATAAAAACTTCGTATTTCGTTCCAAATTTAATTTATTTTGATTAAGCCTGAGGTACTGATTCAAAAAGATATACATACCCCTATGACAAAATGCACCGTTTGGCCGGAAAATGGAAAAAACTATAATTTTTTGTATTATTTGTTCATCATTATTTAAACATCCTTTAATCGGATATATTGGCGTCAATTTCGGTCCTAGAGTCAAACCGGTGCACTTTTCTTACATAAAATTTGCTACTTGTTCTTCTCAAGTGCTCAGATTTTTTCTACATCTTACGGTTCGTGAGAAAAAATTCCAATTGGAGGTCTACATGTCTTGCAAATTTCGTGAAAATAAAAACTTCGTATTTCGTTCCAAATTTAATTTATTTCGATTAAGCCTGATGTACTGATTCAAAAAAGATATACATACCCCTATGACAAAATGCACCGTTTGGCCGGAAAATGGAAAAAACTGAAAATTTTTAATTCGATTTTTCCATTTTTTTTGCCAAACTGTGGGTAGGGGATAGAAAAAAAACACATATTTGGAATAAGTTAGACCTAGTGTATATATTAACATAAAAAAAACAATTTCCTAAAATTGGAATTTGCCCAAAAATGTTTAAAGGGGGTACCCTTGGACTTTTTTCAAATTCAATAATCTGGCATATCGGCGTCAATTTCGGTCCTAGAGTCAGACTGATGCACTTTTCTTACATAAAATTTGCTGCTTGTTCTTCTCAAGTGCTCAGATTTTTTCTACATCTTACGGTTCGTGAGAAAAAATTCCAATTGGAGGTCTACATGTCTTGCAAATTTCGTGAAAATAAAAACTTCGTATTTCGTTCCAAATTTAATTTATTTCGATTAAGCCTGAGGTACTGATTCAAAAAAGATATACATACCCCTATGACAAAATGCACCGTTTGGCCGGAAAATGGAAAAAACTATAATTTTTTGTATTATTTGTTCATCATTATTTAAACATCCTTTAATCGGATATATTGGCGTCAATTTCGGTCCTAGAGTCAAACCGGTGCACTTTTCTTACATAAAATTTGCTACTTGTTCTTCTCAAGTGCTCAGATTTTTTCTACATCTTACGGTTCGTGAGAAAAAATTCCAATTGGAGGTCTACATGTCTTGCAAATTTCGTGAAAATAAAAACTTCGTATTTCGTTCCAAATTTAATTTATTTCGATTAAGCCTGATGTACTGATTCAAAAAAGATATACATACCCCTATGACAAAATGCACCGTTTGGCCGAAAATGGAAAAAACTATAATTTTTTGTATTATTTGTTCATCATTTAAACATCCTTTAATCGGATATATTGGCGTCAATTTCGGTCCTAGAGTCAAACCGGTGCACTTTTCTTACATAAAATTTGCTACTTGTTCTTCTCAAGTGCTTAGATTTTTTCTACATCTTACGGTCGTGAGAAAAAATTCCAATTGGAGGTCTACATGTCTTGCAAATTTCGTGAAAATAAAAACTTCGTATTTCGTTCCAAATTTAATTTATTTCGATTAAGCCTGACGTACTAATTCAAAAAAGATATACATACCCTTATGAGAAAATGCACCGTTTGGCCGGAAAATGGAAAAAACTGAAAATTTTTAATTCGATTTTTCCATTTTTTTTGCCAAACTGTGGGTAGGGGATAGAAAAAAAACACATATTTGGAATAAGTTAGACCTAGTGTATATATTAACATAAAAAAAACAATTTCCTAAAATTGGAATTTGCCCAAAAATGTTTAAAGGGGGTACCCCTTGGACTTTTTTCAAAATTCAATAATCTGGCATATCGGCGTCAATTTCGGTCCTAGAGTCAGACTGATGCACTTTTCTTACATAAAATTTGCTGCTTGTTCTTCTCAAGTGCTCAGATTTTTTCTACATCTTACGGTTCGTGAGAAAAAATTCCAATTGGAGGTCTACATGTCTTGCAAATTTCGTGAAAATAAAAACTTCGTATTTCGTTCCAAATTTAATTTATTTCGATTAAGCCTGAGGTACTGATTCAAAAAAGATATACATACCCCTATGACAAAATGCACCGTTTGGCCGGAAAATGGAAAAAACTATAATTTTTTGTATTATTTGTTCATCATTATTTAAACATCCTTTAATCGGATATATTGGCGTCAATTTCGGTCCTAGAGTCAAACCGGTGCACTTTTCTTACATAAAATTTGCTACTTGTTCTTCTCAAGTGCTCAGATTTTTTCTACATCTTACGGTTCGTGAGAAAAAATTCCAATTGGAGGTCTACATGTCTTGCAAATTTCGTGAAAATAAAAACTTCGTATTTCGTTCCAAATTTAATTTATTTCGATTAAGCCTAATGTACTGATTCAAAAAAGATATACATACCCCTATGACAAAATGCACCGTTTGGCCGGAAAATGGAAAAAACTATAATTTTTTGTATTATTTGTTCATCATTTAAACATCCTTTAATCGGATATATTGGCGTCAATTTCGGTCCTAGAGTCAAACCGGTGCACTTTTCTTACATAAAATTTGCTACTTGTTCTTCTCAAGTGCTTAGATTTTTTCTACATCTTACGGTTCGTGAGAAAAAATTCCAATTGGAGGTCTACATGTCTTGCAAATTTCGTGAAAATAAAAACTTCGTATTTCGTTCCAAATTTAATTTATTTCGATTAAGCCTGACGTACTAATTCAAAAAAGATATACATACCCTTATGAGAAAATGCACCGTTTGGCCGGAAAATGGAAAAAACTGAAAATTTTTAATTCGATTTTTCCATTTTTTTTGCCAAACTGTGGGTAGGGGATAGAAAAAAAACACATATTTGGAATAAGTTAGACCTAGTGTATATATTAACATAAAAAAAACAATTTCCTAAAATTGGAATTTGCCCAAAAATGTTTAAAGGGGGTACCCTTGGACTTTTTTCAAAATTCAATAATCTGGCATATCGGCGTCAATTTCGGTCCTAGAGTCAGACTGATGCACTTTTCTTACATAAAATTTGCTGCTTGTTCTTCTCAAGTGCTCAGATTTTTTCTACATCTTACGGTTCGTGAGAAAAAATTCCAATTGGAGGTCTACATGTCTTGCAAATTTCGTGAAAATAAAAACTTCGTATTTCGTTCCAAATTTAATTTATTTCGATTAAGCCTGAGGTACTGATTCAAAAAAGATATACATACCCCTATGACAAAATGCACCGTTTGGCCGGAAAATGGAAAAAACTATAATTTTTTGTATTATTTGTTCATCATTATTTAAACATCCTTTAATCGGATATATTGGCGTCAAGTTCGGTCCTAGAGTCAAACCGGTGCACTTTTCTTACATAAAATTTGCTACTTGTTCTTCTCAAGTGCTCAGATTTTTTCTACATCTTACGGTTCGTGAGAAAAAATTCCAATTGGAGGTCTACATGTCTTGCAAATTTCGTGAAAATAAAAACTTCGTATTTCGTTCCAAATTTAATTTATTTCGATTAAGCCTGATGTACTGATTCAAAAAAGATATACATACCCTTATGAGAAAATGCACCGTTTGGCCGGAAAATGGAAAAAACTATAATTTTTTGTATAATTTGTTCATCATTTAAACATCCTTTAATCGGATATATTGGCGTCAATTTCGGTCCTAGAGTCAAACCGGTGCACTTTTCTTACATAAAATTTGCTACTTGTTCTTCTCAAGTGCTTAGATTTTTTCTAATATACATACCCCTATGACAAAATGCACCGTTTGGCCGGAAAATGGAAAAAACTATAATTTTTTGTATTATTTGTTCATCATTTAAACGTCCTTTAATCGGATATATTGGCGTCAATTTCGGTCCTAGAGTCAAACCGGTGCACTTTTCTTACATAAAATTTGCTACTTGTTCTTCTCAAGTGCTCAGATTTTTTCTACATCTTACGGTTCGTGAGAAAAAATTCCAATTGCAGGTCTACATGTCTTGCAAATTTCGTGAAAATAAAAACTTCGTATTTCGTTCCAAGTTTAATATATTTCGATTAAGCCTGACGTACTGATTCAAAAAAGATATACATACCCTTATGAGAAAATGCACCGTTTGGCCGGAAAATGGAAAAAACTATAATTTTTTGTATTATTTGTTCATCATTTAAACATCATTTAATCGGATATATTGGCGTCAATTTCGGTCCTAGAGTCAAACCGGTGCACTTTTCTTACATAAAATTTGCTGCTTGTTCTTCTCAAGTGCTCAGATTTTTTCTACATCTTACGGTTCGTGAGAAAAAATTCCAATTGGAGGTCTACATGTCTTGCAAATTTCGTGAAAATAAAAACTTCGTATTTCGTTCCAAATTTAATTTATTTCGATTACGCCTGACGTACTGATTCAAAATAGATATACATACCCTTATGAGAAAATGCACCGTTTGGCCGGAAAATGGAAAAAACTGAAAATTTTTAATTCGATTTTTCTATTTTTTTTGCCAAACTGTGGGTAGGGGATAGAAAAAAAACACATATTTGGAATAAGTTAGACCAAGTGTATATATTAACATAAAAAAAACAATTTCCTAAAATTGGAATTTGCCCAAAAATGTTTAAAGGGGGTACCCTTGGACTTTTTTCAAAATTCAATAATCTGGCATATCGGCGTCAATTTCGGTCCTAGAGTCAAACTGGTGCACTTTTCTTACATAAAATTTGCTACTTGTTCTTCTCAAGTGCTCAGATTTTTTCTACATCTTACGGTTCGTGAGAAAAAATTCCAATTGGAGGTCTACATGTCTTGCAAATTTCGTGAAAATAAAAACTTCGTATTTCGTTCCAAATTTAATTTATTTCGATTAAGCCTGACGTACTGATTCAAAAAAGATATACATACCCCTATGACAAAATGCACCGTTTGGCCGGAAAATGGAAAAAACTATAATTTTTTGTATTATTTGTTCATCATTTAAACATCCTTTAATCGGATATATTGGCGTCAATTTCGGTCCTAGAGTCAAACCGGTGCACTTTTCTTACATAAAATTTGCTACTTGTTCTTCTCAAGTGCTTAGATTTTTTCTACATCTTACGGTTCGTGAGAAAAAATTCCAATTGGAGGTCTACATGTCTTGCAAATTTCGTGAAAATAAAAACTTCGTATTTCGTTCCAAATTTAATTTATTTCGATTAAGCCTGACGTACTGATTCAAAAAAGATATACATACCCTTATGAAAAAATGCACCGTTTGGCCGGAAAATGGAAAAAACTGAAAATTTTTAATTCGATTTTTCCATTTTTTTTGCCAAACTGTGGGTAGGGGATAGAAAAAAAACACATATTTGGAATAAGTTAGACCTAGTGTATATATTAACATAAAAAAAACAATTTCCTAAAATTGGAATTTGCCCAAAAATGTTTAAAGGGGGTACCCTTGGACTTTTTTCAAAATTCAATAATCTGGCATATCGGCGTAAATTTCGGTCCTAGAGTCAAACTGATGCACTTTTCTTACATAAAATTTGCTGCTTGTTCTTCTCAAGTGCTCAGATTTTTTCTACATCTTACGGTTCGTGAGAAAAAATTCCAATTGGAGGTCTACATGTCTTGCAAATTTCGTGAAAATAAAAACTTCGTATTTCGTTCCAAATTTAATTTATTTCGATTAAGCCTGATGTACTGATTCAAAAAAGATATACATACCCTTATGAGAAAATGCACCGTTTGGCCGGAAAATGGAAAAAACTGAAAATTTTTAATTCGATTTTTCTATTTTTTTTGCCAAACTGTGGGTAGGGGATAGAAAAAAAACACATATTTGGAATAAGTTAGACCAAGTGTATATATTAACATAAAAAAAAACAATTTCCTAAAATTGGAATTTGCCCAAAAATGTTTAAAGGGGGTACCCTTGGACTTTTTTCAAAATTCAATAATCTGGCATATCGGCGTCAATTTCGGTCCTAGAGTCAAACTGGTGCACTTTTCTTACATAAAATTTGCTACTTGTTCTTCTCAAGTGCTCAGATTTTTTCTACATCTTACGGTTCGTGAGAAAAAATTCCAATTGGAGGTCTACATGTCTTGCAAATTTCGTGAAAATAAAAACTTCGTATTTCGTTCCAAATTTAATTTATTTCGATTAAGCCTGACGTACTGATTCAAAAAAGATATACATACCCCTATGACAAAATGCACCGTTTGGCCGGAAAATGGAAAAAACTATAATTTTTTGTATTATTTGTTCATCATTTAAACATCCTTTAATCGGATATATTGGCGTCAATTTCGGTCCTAGAGTCAAACCGGTGCACTTTTCTTACATAAAATTTGCTACTTGTTCTTCTCAAGTGCTTAGATTTTTTCTACATCTTACGGTTCGTGAGAAAAAATTCCAATTGGAGGTCTACATGTCTTGCAAATTTCGTGAAAATAAAAACTTCGTATTTCGTTCCAAATTTAATTTATTTCGATTAAGCCTGACGTACTGATTCAAAAAAGATATACATACCCTTATGAAAAAATGCACCGTTTGGCCGGAAAATGGAAAAAACTGAAAATGTTTAATTCGATTTTTCCATTTTTTTTGCCAAACTGTGGGTAGGGGATAGAAAAAAAACACATATTTGGAATAAGTTAGACCTAGTGTATATATTAACATAAAAAAAACAATTTCCTAAAATTGGAATTTGCCCAAAAATGTTTAAAGGGGGTACCCTTGGACTTTTTTCAAAATTCAATAATCTGGCATATCGGCGTCAATTTCGGTCCTAGAGTCAGACTGATGCACTTTTCTTACATAAAATTTGCTGCTTGTTCTTCTCAAGTGCTCAGATTTTTTCTACATCTTACGGTTCGTGAGAAAAAATTCCAATTGGAGGTCTACATGTCTTGCAAATTTCGTGAAAATAAAAACTTCGTATTTCGTTCCAAATTTAATTTATTTCGATTAAGCCTGAGGTACTGATTCAAAAAAGATATACATACCCCTATGACAAAATGCACCGTTTGGCCGGAAAATGGAAAAAACTATAATTTTTTGTATTATTTGTTCATCATTATTTAAACATCCTTTAATCGGATATATTGGCGTCAATTTCGGTCCTAGAGTCAAACCGGTGCACTTTTCTTACATAAAATTTGCTACTTGTTCTTCTCAAGTGCTCAGATTTTTTCTACATCTTATGGTTCGTGAGAAAAAATTCCCATTGGAGGTCTACATGTCTTGCAAATTTCGTGAAAATAAAAACTTCGTATTTCGTTCCAAATTTAATTTATTTCGATTAAGCCTGATGTACTGATTCAAAAAAGATATACATACCCTTATGAGAAAATGCACCGTTTGGCCGGAAAATGGAAAAAACTATAATTTTTTGTATAATTTGTTCATCATTTAAACATCCTTTAATCGGATATATTGGCGTCAATTTCGGTCCTAGAGTCAAACCGGTGCACTTTTCTTACATAAAATTTGCTACTTGTTCTTCTCAAGTGCTTAGATTTTTTCTAATATACATACCCCTATGACAAAATGCACCGTTTGGCCGGAAAATGGAAAAAACTATAATTTTTTGTATTATTTGTTCATCATTTAAACGTCCTTTAATCGGATATATTGGCGTCAATTTCGGTCCTAGAGTCAAACCGGTGCACTTTTCTTACATAAAATTTGCTACTTGTTCTTCTCAAGTGCTCAGATTTTTTCTACATCTTACGGTTCGTGAGAAAAAATTCCAATTGGAGGTCTACATGTCTTGCAAATTTCGTGAAAATAAAAACTTCGTATTTCGTTCCAAATTTAATATATTTCGATTAAGCCTGACGTACTGATTCAAAAAAGATATACATACCCTTATGAGAAAATGCACCGTTTGGCCGAAAAATGGAAAAAACTATAATTTTTTGTATTATTTGTTCATCATTTAAACATCATTTAATCGGATATATTGGCGTCAATTTCGGTCCTAGAGTCAAACCGGTGCACTTTTCTTACATAAAATTTGCTACTTGTTCTTCTCAAGTGCTCAGATTTTTTCTACATCTTACGGTTCGTGAGAAAAAATTCCAATTGGAGGTCTACATGTCTTGCAAATTTCGTGAAAATAAAAACTTCGTATTTCGTTCCAAATTTAATTTATTTCGATTACGCCTGACGTACTGATTCAAAATAGATATACATACCCTTATGAGAAAATCCACCGTTTGGCCGGAAAATGAAAAAAACTGAAAATTTTTAATTCGATTTTTCCATTTTTTTTGCCAAACTGTGGGTAGGAGATAGAAAAAAAACACATATTTGGAATAAGTTAGACCTAGTGTATATATTAACATAAAAAAAACAATTTCCTAAAATTGTAATTTGCCCAAAAATGTTTAAAGGGGGTACCCTTGGACTTTTTTCAAAATTCAATAATCTGGCATATCGGCGTCAATTTCGGTCCTAGAGTCAAACTGGTGCACTTTTCTTACATAAAATTTGCTACTTGTTCTTCTCAAGTGCTCAGATTTTTTCTACATCTTACGGTTCGTGAGAAAAAATTCCAATTGGTGGTCTACATGTCTTGCAAATTTCGTGAAAATAAAAACTTCGTATTTCGTTCCAAATTTAATATATTTCGATTAAGCCTGACGTACTGATTCAAAAAAGATATACATACCCTTATGAGAAAATGCAATGTTTGGCCGGAAAATGGAAAAAACTATAATTTTTTGTATTATTTGTTCATCATTTAAACATCCTTTAATCGGATATATTGGCGTCAATTTCGGTCCTAGAGTCAAACCGGTGCACTTTTCTTACATAAAATTTGCTACTTGTTCTTCTCAAGTGCTCAGATTTTTTCTACATCTTACGGTTCGTGAGAAAAAATTCCAATTGGAGGTCTACATGTCTTGCAAATTTCGTGAAAATAAAAACTTCGTATTTCGTTCCAAATTTAATTTATTTCGATTAAGCCTGATGTACTGATTCAAAAAAGATATACATACCCCTATGACAAAATGCACCGTTTGGCCGGAAAATGGAAAAAACTGAAAATTTTTAATTCGATTTTTCCATTTTTTTTGCCAAACTGTGGGTAGGGGATAGAAAAAAAACACATATTTGGAATAAGTTAGACCTAGTGTATATATTAACATAAAAAAAACAATTTCCTAAAATTGGAATTTGCCCAAAAATGTTTAAAGGGGGTACCCTTGGACTTTTTTCAAAATTCAATAATCTGGCATATCGGCGTCAATTTCGGTCCTAGAGTCAGACTGATGCACTTTTCTTACATAAAATTTGCTGCTTGTTCTTCTCAAGTGCTCAGATTTTTTCTACATCTTACGGTTCGTGAGAAAAAATTCCAATTGGAGGTCTACATGTCTTGCAAATTTCGTGAAAATAAAAACTTCGTATTTCGTTCCAAATTTAATTTATTTCGATTAAGCCTGAGGTACTGATTCAAAAAAGATATACATACCCCTATGACAAAATGCACCGTTTGGCCGGAAAATGGAAAAAACTATAATTTTTTGTATTATTTGTTCATCATTATTTAAACATCCTTTAATCGGATATATTGGCGTCAATTTCGGTCCTAGAGTCAAACCGGTGCACTTTTCTTACATAAAATTTGCTACTTGTTCTTCTCAAGTGCTCAGATTTTTTCTACATCTTACGGTTCGTGAGAAAAAATTCCAATTGGAGGTCTACATGTCTTGCAAATTTCGTGAAAATAAAAACTTCGTATTTCGTTCCAAATTTAATTTATTTCGATTAAGCCTGATGTACTGATTCAAAAAAGATATACATACCCCTATGACAAAATGCACCGTTTGGCCGGAAAATGGAAAAAACTATAATTTTTTGTATTATTTGTTCATCATTTAAACATCCTTTAATCGGATATATTGGCGTCAATTTCGGTCCTAGAGTCAAACCGGTGCACTTTTCTTACATAAAATTTGCTACTTGTTCTTCTCAAGTGCTTAGATTTTTTCTACATCTTACGGTTCGTGAGAAAAAATTCCAATTGGAGGTCTACATGTCTTGCAAATTTCGTGAAAATAAAAACTTCGTATTTCGTTCCAAATTTAATTTATTTCGATTAAGCCTGACGTACTAATTCAAAAAAGATATACATACCCTTATGAGAAAATGCACCGTTTGGCCGGAAAATGGAAAAAACTGAAAATTTTTAATTCGATTTTTCCATTTTTTTTGCCAAACTGTGGGTAGGGGATAGAAAAAAAACACATATTTGGAATAAGTTAGACCTAGTGTATATATTAACATAAAAAAAACAATTTCCTAAAATTGGAATTTGCCCAAAAATGTTTAAAGGGGGTACCCTTGGACTTTTTTCAAAATTCAATAATCTGGCATATCGGCGTCAATTTCGGTCCTAGAGTCAGACTGATGCACTTTTCTTACATAAAATTTGCTGCTTGTTCTTCTCAAGTGCTCAGATTTTTTCTACATCTTACGGTTCGTGAGAAAAAATTCCAATTGGAGGTCTACATGTCTTGCAAATTTCGTGAAAATAAAAACTTCGTATTTCGTTCCAAATTTAATTTATTTCGATTAAGCCTGAGGTACTGATTCAAAAAAGATATACATACCCCTATGACAAAATGCACCGTTTGGCCGGAAAATGGAAAAAACTATAATTTTTTGTATTATTTGTTCATCATTATTTAAACATCCTTTAATCGGATATATTGGCGTCAATTTCGGTCCTAGAGTCAAACCGGTGCACTTTTCTTACATAAAATTTGCTACTTGTTCTTCTCAAGTGCTCAGATTTTTTCTACATCTTACGGTTCGTGAGAAAAAATTCCAATTGGAGGTCTACATGTCTTGCAAATTTCGTGAAAATAAAAACTTCGTATTTCGTTCCAAATTTAATTTATTTCGATTAAGCCTAATGTACTGATTCAAAAAAGATATACATACCCCTATGACAAAATGCACCGTTTGGCCGGAAAATGGAAAAAACTATAATTTTTTGTATTATTTGTTCATCATTTAAACATCCTTTAATCGGATATATTGGCGTCAATTTCGGTCCTAGAGTCAAACCGGTGCACTTTTCTTACATAAAATTTGCTACTTGTTCTTCTCAAGTGCTTAGATTTTTTCTACATCTTACGGTTCGTGAGAAAAAATTCCAATTGGAGGTCTACATGTCTTGCAAATTTCGTGAAAATAAAAACTTCGTATTTCGTTCCAAATTTAATTTATTTCGATTAAGCCTGACGTACTAATTCAAAAAAGATATACATACCCTTATGAGAAAATGCACCGTTTGGCCGGAAAATGGAAAAAACTGAAAATTTTTAATTCGATTTTTCCATTTTTTTTGCCAAACTGTGGGTAGGGGATAGAAAAAAAACACATATTTGGAATAAGTTAGACCTAGTGTATATATTAACATAAAAAAAACAATTTCCTAAAATTGGAATTTGCCCAAAAATGTTTAAAGGGGGTACCCTTGGACTTTTTTCAAAATTCAATAATCTGGCATATCGGCGTCAATTTCGGTCCTAGAGTCAGACTGATGCACTTTTCTTACATAAAATTTGCTGCTTGTTCTTCTCAAGTGCTCAGATTTTTTCTACATCTTACGGTTCGTGAGAAAAAATTCCAATTGGAGGTCTACATGTCTTGCAAATTTCGTGAAAATAAAAACTTCGTATTTCGTTCCAAATTTAATTTATTTCGATTAAGCCTGAGGTACTGATTCAAAAAAGATATACATACCCCTATGACAAAATGCACCGTTTGGCCGGAAAATGGAAAAAACTATAATTTTTTGTATTATTTGTTCATCATTATTTAAACATCCTTTAATCGGATATATTGGCGTCAAGTTCGGTCCTAGAGTCAAACCGGTGCACTTTTCTTACATAAAATTTGCTACTTGTTCTTCTCAAGTGCTCAGATTTTTTCTACATCTTACGGTTCGTGAGAAAAAATTCCAATTGGAGGTCTACATGTCTTGCAAATTTCGTGAAAATAAAAACTTCGTATTTCGTTCCAAATTTAATTTATTTCGATTAAGCCTGATGTACTGATTCAAAAAAGATATACATACCCTTATGAGAAAATGCACCGTTTGGCCGGAAAATGGAAAAAACTATAATTTTTTGTATAATTTGTTCATCATTTAAACATCCTTTAATCGGATATATTGGCGTCAATTTCGGTCCTAGAGTCAAACCGGTGCACTTTTCTTACATAAAATTTGCTACTTGTTCTTCTCAAGTGCTTAGATTTTTTCTAATATACATACCCCTATGACAAAATGCACCGTTTGGCCGGAAAATGGAAAAAACTATAATTTTTTGTATTATTTGTTCATCATTTAAACGTCCTTTAATCGGATATATTGGCGTCAATTTCGGTCCTAGAGTCAAACCGGTGCACTTTTCTTACATAAAATTTGCTACTTGTTCTTCTCAAGTGCTCAGATTTTTTCTACATCTTACGGTTCGTGAGAAAAAATTCCAATTGCAGGTCTACATGTCTTGCAAATTTCGTGAAAATAAAAACTTCGTATTTCGTTCCAAGTTTAATATATTTCGATTAAGCCTGACGTACTGATTCAAAAAAGATATACATACCCTTATGAGAAAATGCACCGTTTGGCCGGAAAATGGAAAAAACTATAATTTTTTGTATTATTTGTTCATCATTTAAACATCATTTAATCGGATATATTGGCGTCAATTTCGGTCCTAGAGTCAAACCGGTGCACTTTTCTTACATAAAATTTGCTGCTTGTTCTTCTCAAGTGCTCAGATTTTTTCTACATCTTACGGTTCGTGAGAAAAAATTCCAATTGGAGGTCTACATGTCTTGCAAATTTCGTGAAAATAAAAACTTCGTATTTCGTTCCAAATTTAATTTATTTCGATTACGCCTGACGTACTGATTCAAAATAGATATACATACCCTTATGAGAAAATGCACCGTTTGGCCGGAAAATGGAAAAAACTGAAAATTTTTAATTCGATTTTTCTATTTTTTTTGCCAAACTGTGGGTAGGGGATAGAAAAAAAACACATATTTGGAATAAGTTAGACCAAGTGTATATATTAACATAAAAAAAACAATTTCCTAAAATTGGAATTTGCCCAAAAATGTTTAAAGGGGGTACCCTTGGACTTTTTTCAAAATTCAATAATCTGGCATATCGGCGTCAATTTCGGTCCTAGAGTCAAACTGGTGCACTTTTCTTACATAAAATTTGCTACTTGTTCTTCTCAAGTGCTCAGATTTTTTCTACATCTTACGGTTCGTGAGAAAAAATTCCAATTGGAGGTCTACATGTCTTGCAAATTTCGTGAAAATAAAAACTTCGTATTTCGTTCCAAATTTAATTTATTTCGATTAAGCCTGACGTACTGATTCAAAAAAGATATACATACCCCTATGACAAAATGCACCGTTTGGCCGGAAAATGGAAAAAACTATAATTTTTTGTATTATTTGTTCATCATTTAAACATCCTTTAATCGGATATATTGGCGTCAATTTCGGTCCTAGAGTCAAACCGGTGCACTTTTCTTACATAAAATTTGCTACTTGTTCTTCTCAAGTGCTTAGATTTTTTCTACATCTTACGGTTCGTGAGAAAAAATTCCAATTGGAGGTCTACATGTCTTGCAAATTTCGTGAAAATAAAAACTTCGTATTTCGTTCCAAATTTAATTTATTTCGATTAAGCCTGACGTACTGATTCAAAAAAGATATACATACCCTTATGAAAAAATGCACCGTTTGGCCGGAAAATGGAAAAAACTGAAAATTTTTAATTCGATTTTTCCATTTTTTTTGCCAAACTGTGGGTAGGGGATAGAAAAAAAACACATATTTGGAATAAGTTAGACCTAGTGTATATATTAACATAAAAAAAACAATTTCCTAAAATTGGAATTTGCCCAAAAATGTTTAAAGGGGGTACCCTTGGACTTTTTTCAAAATTCAATAATCTGGCATATCGGCGTCAATTTCGGTCCTAGAGTCAAACTGATGCACTTTTCTTACATAAAATTTGCTGCTTGTTCTTCTCAAGTGCTCAGATTTTTTCTACATCTTACGGTTCGTGAGAAAAAATTCCAATTGGAGGTCTACATGTCTTGCAAATTTCGTGAAAATAAAAACTTCGTATTTCGTTCCAAATTTAATTTATTTCGATTAAGCCTGATGTACTGATTCAAAAAAGATATACATACCCTTATGAGAAAATGCACCGTTTGGCCGGAAAATGGAAAAAACTGAAAATTTTTAATTCGATTTTTCTATTTTTTTTGCCAAACTGTGGGTAGGGGATAGAAAAAAAACACATATTTGGAATAAGTTAGACCAAGTGTATATATTAACATAAAAAAAACAATTTCCTAAAATTGGAATTTGCCCAAAAATGTTTAAAGGGGGTACCCTTGGACTTTTTTCAAAATTCAATAATCTGGCATATCGGCGTCAATTTCGGTCCTAGAGTCAAACTGGTGCACTTTTCTTACATAAAATTTGCTACTTGTTCTTCTCAAGTGCTCAGATTTTTTCTACATCTTACGGTTCGTGAGAAAAAATTCCAATTGGAGGTCTACATGTCTTGCAAATTTCGTGAAAATAAAAACTTCGTATTTCGTTCCAAATTTAATTTATTTCGATTAAGCCTGACGTACTGATTCAAAAAAGATATACATACCCCTATGACAAAATGCACCGTTTGGCCGGAAAATGGAAAAAACTATAATTTTTTGTATTATTTGTTCATCATTTAAACATCCTTTAATCGGATATATTGGCGTCAATTTCGGTCCTAGAGTCAAACCGGTGCACTTTTCTTACATAAAATTTGCTACTTGTTCTTCTCAAGTGCTTAGATTTTTTCTACATCTTACGGTTCGTGAGAAAAAATTCCAATTGGAGGTCTACATGTCTTGCAAATTTCGTGAAAATAAAAACTTCGTATTTCGTTCCAAATTTAATTTATTTCGATTAAGCCTGACGTACTGATTCAAAAAAGATATACATACCCTTATGAAAAAATGCACCGTTTGGCCGGAAAATGGAAAAAACTGAAAATGTTTAATTCGATTTTTCCATTTTTTTTGCCAAACTGTGGGTAGGGGATAGAAAAAAAACACATATTTGGAATAAGTTAGACCTAGTGTATATATTAACATAAAAAAAACAATTTCCTAAAATTGGAATTTGCCCAAAAATGTTTAAAGGGGGTACCCTTGGACTTTTTTCAAAATTCAATAATCTGGCATATCGGCGTCAATTTCGGTCCTAGAGTCAGACTGATGCACTTTTCTTACATAAAATTTGCTGCTTGTTCTTCTCAAGTGCTCAGATTTTTTCTACATCTTACGGTTCGTGAGAAAAAATTCCAATTGGAGGTCTACATGTCTTGCAAATTTCGTGAAAATAAAAACTTCGTATTTCGTTCCAAATTTAATTTATTTCGATTAAGCCTGAGGTACTGATTCAAAAAAGATATACATACCCCTATGACAAAATGCACCGTTTGGCCGGAAAATGGAAAAAACTATAATTTTTTGTATTATTTGTTCATCATTATTTAAACATCCTTTAATCGGATATATTGGCGTCAATTTCGGTCCTAGAGTCAAACCGGTGCACTTTTCTTACATAAAATTTGCTACTTGTTCTTCTCAAGTGCTCAGATTTTTTCTACATCTTATGGTTCGTGAGAAAAAATTCCCATTGGAGGTCTACATGTCTTGCAAATTTCGTGAAAATAAAAACTTCGTATTTCGTTCCAAATTTAATTTATTTCGATTAAGCCTGATGTACTGATTCAAAAAAGATATACATACCCTTATGAGAAAATGCACCGTTTGGCCGGAAAATGGAAAAAACTATAATTTTTTGTATAATTTGTTCATCATTTAAACATCCTTTAATCGGATATATTGGCGTCAATTTCGGTCCTAGAGTCAAACCGGTGCACTTTTCTTACATAAAATTTGCTACTTGTTCTTCTCAAGTGCTTAGATTTTTTCTAATATACATACCCCTATGACAAAATGCACCGTTTGGCCGGAAAATGGAAAAAACTATAATTTTTTGTATTATTTGTTCATCATTTAAACGTCCTTTAATCGGATATATTGGCGTCAATTTCGGTCCTAGAGTCAAACCGGTGCACTTTTCTTACATAAAATTTGCTACTTGTTCTTCTCAAGTGCTCAGATTTTTTCTACATCTTACGGTTCGTGAGAAAAAATTCCAATTGGAGGTCTACATGTCTTGCAAATTTCGTGAAAATAAAAACTTCGTATTTCGTTCCAAATTTAATATATTTCGATTAAGCCTGACGTACTGATTCAAAAAAGATATACATACCCTTATGAGAAAATGCACCGTTTGGCCGAAAAATGGAAAAAACTATAATTTTTTGTATTATTTGTTCATCATTTAAACATCATTTAATCGGATATATTGGCGTCAATTTCGGTCCTAGAGTCAAACCGGTGCACTTTTCTTACATAAAATTTGCTACTTGTTCTTCTCAAGTGCTCAGATTTTTTCTACATCTTACGGTTCGTGAGAAAAAATTCCAATTGGAGGTCTACATGTCTTGCAAATTTCGTGAAAATAAAAACTTCGTATTTCGTTCCAAATTTAATTTATTTCGATTACGCCTGACGTACTGATTCAAAATAGATATACATACCCTTATGAGAAAATCCACCGTTTGGCCGGAAAATGAAAAAAACTGAAAATTTTTAATTCGATTTTTCCATTTTTTTTGCCAAACTGTGGGTAGGAGATAGAAAAAAAACACATATTTGGAATAAGTTAGACCTAGTGTATATATTAACATAAAAAAAACAATTTCCTAAAATTGTAATTTGCCCAAAAATGTTTAAAGGGGGTACCGTTGGACTTTTTTCAAAATTCAATAATCTGGCATATCGGCGTCAATTTCGGTCCTAGAGTCAAACTGGTGCACTTTTCTTACATAAAATTTGCTACTTGTTCTTCTCAAGTGCTCAGATTTTTTCTACATCTTACGGTTCGTGAGAAAAAATTCCAATTGGTGGTCTACATGTCTTGCAAATTTCGTGAAAATAAAAACTTCGTATTTCGTTCCAAATTTAATATATTTCGATTAAGCCTGACGTACTGATTCAAAAAAGATATACATACCCTTATGAGAAAATGCACCGTTTGGCCGGAAAATGGAAAAAACTATAATTTTTTGTATTATTTGTTCATCATTTAAACATCCTTTAATCGGATATATTGGCGTCAATTTCGGTCCTAGAGTCAAACCGGTGCACTTTTCTTACATAAAATTTGCTACTTGTTCTTCTCAAGTGCTCAGATTTTTTCTACATCTTACGGTTCGTGAGAAAAAATTCCAATTGGAGGTCTACATGTCTTGCAAATTTCGTGAAAATAAAAACTTCGTATTTCGTTCCAAATTTAATTTATTTTGATTAAGCCTGACGTACTGATTCAAAAAAGATATACATACTCTTATGAGAAAATGCACCGTTTGGCCGGAAAATGGAAAAAACTATAATTTTTTGTATTATTTGTTCATCATTTAAACATCCTTTAATCGGATATATTGGCGTCAATTTCGGTCCTAGAGTCAAACCGGTACACTTTTCTTACATAAAATTTGCTACTTGTTGTTCTCAAGTGCTCAGATTTTTTCTACATCTTACGGTTCGTGAGAAAAAATTCCAATTGGAGGTCTACATGTCTTGCAAATTTCGTGAAAATAAAAACTTCGTATTTCGTTCCAAATTTAATTTATTTCGATTATGCCTGACGTACTGATTCAAAAAAGATATACATACCCTTATGAGAAAATGCACCGTTTGGCCGGAAAATGGAAAAAACTGAAAATTTTTAATTCGATTTTTCCATTTTTTTTGCCAAACTGTGGGTAGGAGATAGAAAAAAAACACATATTTGGAATAAGTTAGACCTAGTGTATATATTAACATAAAAAAAACAATTTCCTAAAATTGCAATTTGCCCAAAAATGTTTAAAGGGGGTACCCTTGGACTTTTTTCAAAATTCAATAATCTGGCATATCGGCGTCAATTTCGGTCCTAGAGTCAAACTGGTGCACTTTTCTTACATAAAATTTGCTACTAGTTTTTCTCAAGTGCTCAGATTTTTTCTACATCTTACGGTTCGTGAGAAAAAATTCCAATTGGTGGTCTACATGTCTTGCAAATTTCGTGAAAATAAAAACTTCGTATTTCGTTCCAAATTTAATATATTTCGATTAAGCCTGACGTACTGATTCAAAAAAGATATACATACCCTTATGAGAAAATGCACCGTTTGGCCGGAAAATGGAAAAAACTATAATTTTTTGTATTATTTGTTCATCATTTAAACATCCTTTAATCGGATATATTGGCGTCAATTTCGATCCTAGAGTCAAACCGGTGCACTTTTCTTACATAAAATTTGTTACTTGTTCTTCTCAAGTGCTCAGATTTTTTCTACATCTTACGGTTCGTGAGAAAAAATTCCAATTGGTGGTCTACATGTCTTGCAAATTTCGTGAAAATAAAAACTTCGTATTTCGTTCCAAATTTAATATATTTCGATTATGCCTGACGTACTGATTCAAAATAGATATACATACCCTTATGAGAAAATGCACCGTTTGGCCGGAAAATGAAAAAAACTGAAAATTTTTAATTCGATTTTTCCATTTTTTTTTGCCAAACTGTGGGTAGGAGATAGAAAAAAAACACATATTTGGAATAAGTTAGACCTAGTGTATATATTAACATAAAAAAAACAATTTCCTAAAATTGTAATTTGCCCAAAAATGTTTAAAGGGGGTACCCTTGGACTTTTTTCAAAATTCAATAATCTGGCATATCGGCGTCAATTTCGGTCCTAGAGTCAAACTGGTGCACTTTTCTTACATAAAATTTGCTACTTGTTCTTCTCAAGTGCTCAGATTTTTTCTACATCTTACGGTTCGTGAGAAAAAATTCCAATTGGTGGTCTACATGTCTTGCAAATTTCGTGAAAATAAAAACTTCGTATTTCGTTCCAAATTTAATTTATTTTGATTAAGCCTGACGTACTGATTCAAAAAAGATATACATACTCTTATGAGAAAATGCACCGTTTGGCCGGAAAATGGAAAAAACTATAATTTTTTGTATTATTTGTTCATCATTTAAACATCCTTTAATCGGATATATTGGCGTCAATTTCGGTCCTAGAGTCAAACCGGTACACTTTTCTTACATAAAATTTGCTACTTGTTGTTCTCAAGTGCTCAGATTTTTTCTACATCTTACGGTTCGTGAGAAAAAATTCCAATTGGAGGTCTACATGTCTTGCAAATTTCGTGAAAATAAAAACTTCGTATTTCGTTCCAAATTTAATTTGTTTCGATTAAGCCTGATGTACTGATTCAAAAAAGATATACATACCCTTATGAGAAAATGCACCGTTTGGCCGGAAAATGGAAAAAACTATAATTTTTTGTATTATTTGTTCATCATTTAAACGTCCTTTAATCGGATATATTGGCGTCAATTTCGGTCCTAGAGTCAAACCGGTGCACTTTTCTTACATAAAATTTGCTACTTGTTCTTCTCAAGTGCTCAGATTTTTTCTACATCTTACGGTTCGTGAGAAAAAATTCCAATTGGAGGTCTACATGTCTTGCAAATTTCGTGAAAATAAAAACTTCGTATTTCGTTCCAAATTTAATATATTTCGATTAAGCCTGACGTACTGATTCAAAAAAGATATACATACCCTTATGAGAAAATGCACCGTTTGGCCGAAAAATGGAAAAAACTATAATTTTTTGTATTATTTGTTCATCATTTAAACATCCTTTAATCGGATATATTGGCGTCAATTTCGGTCCTAGAGTCAAACCGGTGCACTTTTCTTACATAAAATTTGCTACTTGTTCTTCTCAAGTGCTCAGATTTTTTCTACATCTTACGGTTCGTGAGAAAAAATTCCAATTGGAGGTCTACATGTCTTGCAAATTTCGTGAAAATAAAAACTTCGTATTTCGTTCCAAATTTAATTTATTTTGATTAAGCCTGACGTACTGATTCAAAAAAGATATACATACTCTTATGAGAAAATGCACCGTTTGGCCGGAAAATGGAAAAAACTATAATTTTTTGTATTATTTGTTCATCATTTAAACATCCTTTAATCGGATATATTGGCGTCAATTTCGGTCCTAGAGTCAAACCGGTACACTTTTCTTACATAAAATTTGCTACTTGTTGTTCTCAAGTGCTCAGATTTTTTCTACATCTTACGGTTCGTGAGAAAAAATTCCAATTGGAGGTCTACATGTCTTGCAAATTTCGTGAAAATAAAAACTTCGTATTTCGTTCCAAATTTAATTTATTTCGATTATGCCTGACGTACTGATTCAAAAAAGATATACATACCCTTATGAGAAAATGCACCGTTTGGCCGGAAAATGGAAAAAACTGAAAATTTTTAATTCGATTTTTCCATTTTTTTTGCCAAACTGTGGGTAGGAGATAGAAAAAAAACACATATTTGGAATAAGTTAGACCTAGTGTATATATTAACATAAAAAAAACAATTTCCTAAAATTGCAATTTGCCCAAAAATGTTTAAAGGGGGTACCCTTGGACTTTTTTCAAAATTCAATAATCTGGCATATCGGCGTCAATTTCGGTCCTAGAGTCAAACTGGTGCACTTTTCTTACATAAAATTTGCTACTAGTTTTTCTCAAGTGCTCAGATTTTTTCTACATCTTACGGTTCGTGAGAAAAAATTCCAATTGGTGGTCTACATGTCTTGCAAATTTCGTGAAAATAAAAACTTCGTATTTCGTTCCAAATTTAATATATTTCGATTAAGCCTGACGTACTGATTCAAAAAAGATATACATACCCTTATGAGAAAATGCACCGTTTGGCCGGAAAATGGAAAAAACTATAATTTTTTGTATTATTTGTTCATCATTTAAACATCCTTTAATCGGATATATTGGCGTCAATTTCGATCCTAGAGTCAAACCGGTGCACTTTTCTTACATAAAATTTGCTACTTGTTCTTCTCAAGTGCTCAGATTTTTTCTACATCTTACGGTTCGTGAGAAAAAATTCCAATTGGTGGTCTACATGTCTTGCAAATTTCGTGAAAATAAAAACTTCGTATTTCGTTCCAAATTTAATATATTTCGATTATGCCTGACGTACTGATTCAAAATAGATATACATACCCTTATGAGAAAATGCACCGTTTGGCCGGAAAATGAAAAAAACTGAAAATTTTTAATTCGATTTTTCCATTTTTTTTTGCCAAACTGTGGGTAGGAGATAGAAAAAAAACACATATTTGGAATAAGTTAGACCTAGTGTATATATTAACATAAAAAAAACAATTTCCTAAAATTGTAATTTGCCCAAAAATGTTTAAAGGGGGTACCCTTGGACTTTTTTCAAAATTCAATAATCTGGCATATCGGCGTCAATTTCGGTCCTAGAGTCAAACTGGTGCACTTTTCTTACATAAAATTTGCTACTTGTTCTTCTCAAGTGCTCAGATTTTTTCTACATCTTACGGTTCGTGAGAAAAAATTCCAATTGGTGGTCTACATGTCTTGCAAATTTCGTGAAAATAAAAACTTCGTATTTCGTTCCAAATTTAATATATTTCGATTAAGCCTGACGTACTGATTCAAAAAAGATATACATACCCTTATGAGAAAATGCACCGTTTGGCCGGAAAATGGAAAAAACTATAATTTTTTGTATTATTTGTTCATCATTTAAACATCCTTTAATCGGATATATTGGCGTCAATTTCGGTCCTAGAGTCAAACCGGTGCACTTTTCTTACATAAAATTTGCTACTTATTCTTCTCAAGTGCTCAGATTTTTTCTACATCTTACGGTTCGTGAGAAAAAATTCCAATTGGAGGTCTACATGTCTTGCAAATTTCGTGAAAATAAAAACTTCGTATTTCGTTCCAAATTTAATTTATTTTGATTAAGCCTGACGTACTGATTCAAAAAAGATATACATACTCTTATGAGAAAATGCACCGTTTGGCCGGAAAATGGAAAAAACTATAATTTTTTGTATTATTTGTTCATCATTTAAACATCCTTTAATCGGATATATTGGCGTCAATTTCGGTCCTAGAGTCAAACCGGTACACTTTTCTTACATAAAATTTGCTACTTGTTGTTCTCAAGTGCTCAGATTTTTTCTACATCTTACGGTTCGTGAGAAAAAATTCCAATTGGAGGTCTACATGTCTTGCAAATTTCGTGAAAATAAAAACTTCGTATTTCGTTCCAAATTTAATTTATTTCGATTATGCCTGACGTACTGATTCAAAAAAGATATACATACCCTTATGAGAAAATGCACCGTTTGGCCGGAAAATGGAAAAAACTATAATTTTTTGTATTATTTGTTCATCATTTAAACGTCCTTTAATCGGATATATTGGCGTCAATTTCGGTCCTAGAGTCAAACCGGTGCACTTTTCTTACATAAAATTTGCTACTTGTTCTTCTCAAGTGCTCAGATTTTTTCTACATCTTACGGTTCGTGAGAAAAAATTCCAATTGGAGGTCTACATGTCTTGCAAATTTCGTGAAAATAAAAACTTCGTATTTCGTTCCAAATTTAATTTATTTTGATTAAGCCTGACGTACTGATTCAAAAAAGATATACATACTCTTATGAGAAAATGCACCGTTTGGCCGGAAAATGGAAAAAACTATAATTTTTTGTATAATTTGTTCATCATTTAAACATCCTTTAATCGGATATATTGGCGTCAATTTCGGTCCTAGAGTCAAACCGGTGCACTTTTCTTACATAAAATTTGCTACTTGTTCTTCTCAAGTGCTCAGATTTTTTCTACATCTTACGGTTCGTGAGAAAAAATTCCAATTGGAGGTCTACATGTCTTGCAAATTTCGTGAAAATAAAAACTTCGTATTTCGTTCCAAATTTAATTTATTTCGATTATGCCTGACGTACTGATTCAAAATAGATATACATACCCTTATGAGAAAATGCACCGTTTGGCCGGAAAATGAAAAAAACTGAAAATTTTTAATTCGATTTTTCCATTTTTTTTGCCAAACTGTGGGTAGGAGATAGAAAAAAAACATATATTTGGAATAAGTTAGACCTAGTGTATATATTAACATAAAAAAAACAATTTCCTAAAATTGGAATTTGCCCAAAAATGTTTAAAGGGGGTACCCTTGGACTTTTTTCAAAATTCAATAATCTGGCATATCGGCGTCAATTTCGGTCCTAGAGTCAAACTGGTGCACTTTTCTTACATAAAATTTGCTACTTGTTCTTCTCAAGTGCTCAGATTTTTTCTACATCTTACGGTTCGTGAGAAAAAATTCCAATTGGAGGTCTACATGTCTTGCAAATTTCGTGAAAATAAAAACTTTGTATTTCGTTCCAAATTTAATTTATTTCGATTATGCCTGACGTACTGATTCAAAAAAGATATACATACCCTTATGAGAAAATGCACCGTTTGGCCGGAAAATGGAAAAAACTGAAAATTTTTAATTCGATTTTTCCATTTTTTTTGCCAAACTGTGGGTAGGAGATAGAAAAAAAACATATATTTGGAATAAGTTAGACCTAGTGTATATATTAACATAAAAAAAACAATTTCCTAAAATTGGAATTTGCCCAAAAATGTTTAAAGGGGGTACCCTTGGACTTTTTTCAAAATTCAATAATCTGGCATATCGGCGTCAATTTCGGTCCTAGAGTCAAACTGGTGCACTTTTCTTACATAAAATTTGCTACTTGTTCTTCTCAAGTGCTCAGATTTTTTCTACATCTTACGGTTCGTGAGAAAAAATTCCAATTGGAGGTCTACATGTCTTGCAAATTTCGTGAAAATAAAAACTTCGTATTTCGTTCCAAATTTAATATATTTCGATTAAGCCTGACTTACTGATTCAAAAAAGATATACATACCCCTATGACAAAATGCACCGTTTGGCCGGAAAATGGAAAAAACTATAATTTTTTGTATTATTTGTTCATCATTTAAACGTCCTTTAATCGGATATATTGGCGTCAATTTCGGTCCTAGAGTCAAACCGGTGCACTTTTCTTACATAAAATTTGCTACTTGTTCTTCTCAAGTGCTCAGATTTTTTCTACATCTTACGGTTCGTGAGAAAAAATTCCAATTGGAGGTCTACATGTCTTGCAAATTTCGTGAAAATAAAAACTTCGTATTTCGTTCCAAATTTAATTTATTTTGATTAAGCCTGACGTACTGATTCAAAAAAGATATACATACTCTTATGAGAAAATGCACCGTTTGGCCGGAAAATGGAAAAAACTATAATTTTTTGTATAATTTGTTCATCATTTAAACATCCTTTAATCGGATATATTGGCGTCAATTTCGGTCCTAGAGTCAAACCGGTGCACTTTTCTTACATAAAATTTGCTACTTGTTCTTCTCAAGTGCTCAGATTTTTTCTACATCTTACGGTTCGTGAGAAAAAATTCCAATTGGAGGTCTACATGTCTTGCAAATTTCGTGAAAATAAAAACTTCGTATTTCGTTCCAAATTTAATTTATTTCGATTATGCCTGACGTACTGATTCAAAATAGATATACACACCCTTATGAGAAAATGCACCGTTTGGCCGGAAAATGAAAAAAACTGAAAATTTTTAATTCGATTTTTCCATTTTTTTTGCCAAACTGTGGGTAGGAGATAGAAAAAAAACACATATTTGGAATAAGTTGGACCTAGTGTATATATTAACATAAAAAAAACAATTTCCTAAAATTGCAATTTGCCCAAAAATGTTTAAAGGGGGTACCCTTGGACTTTTTTCAAAATTCAATAATCTGGCATATCGGCGTCAATTTCGGTCCTAGAGTCAAACTGGTGCACTTTTCTTACATAAAATTTGCTACTTGTTTTTTTCAAGTGCTCAGATTTTTTCTACATCTTACGGTTCGTGAGAAAAAATTCCAATTGGTGGTCTACATGTCTTGCAAATTTCGTGAAAATAAAAACTTCGTATTTCGTTCCAAATTTAATATATTTCGATTAAGCCTGACGTACTGATTCAAAAAAGATATACATACCCTTATGAGAAAATGCACCGTTTGGCCGGAAAATGGAAAAAACTATAATTTTTTGTATTATTTGTTCATCATTTAAACATCATTTAATCGGATATATTGGCGTCAATTTCGGTCCTAGAGTCAAACCGGTACACTTTTCTTACATAAAATTTGCTACTTGTTGTTCTCAAGTGCTCAGATTTTTTCTACATCTTACGGTTCGTGAGAAAAAATTCCAATTGGAGGTCTACATGTCTTGCAAATTTCGTGAAAATAAAAACTTCGTATTTCGTTCCAAATTTAATTTATTTTGATTAAGCCTGACGTACTGATTCAAAAAAGATATACATACTCTTATGAGAAAATGCACCGTTTGGCCGGAAAATGGAAAAAACTATAATTTTTTGTATAATTTGTTCATCATTTAAACATCCTTTAATCGGATATATTGGCGTCAATTTCGGTCCTAGAGTCAAACCGGTGCACTTTTCTTACATAAAATTTGCTACTTTTTCTTCTCAAGTGCTTAGATTTTTTCTACATCTTACGGTTCGTGAGAAAAAATTCCAATTGGAGGTCTACATGTCTTGCAAATTTCGTGAAAATAAAAACTTTGTATTTCGTTCCAAATTTAATTTATTTCGATTATGCCTGACGTACTGATTCAAAAAAGATATACATACCCTTATGAGAAAATGCACCGTTTGGCCGGAAAATGGAAAAAACTGAAAATTTTTAATTCGATTTTTCCATTTTTTTTGCCAAACTGTGGGTAGGAGATAGAAAAAAAACATATATTTGGAATAAGTTAGACCTAGTGTATATATTAACATAAAAAAAACAATTTCCTAAAATTGGAATTTGCCCAAAAATGTTTAAAGGGGGTACCCTTGGACTTTTTTCAAAATTCAATAATCTGGCATATCGGCGTCAATTTCGGTCCTAGAGTCAAACTGGTGCACTTTTCTTACATAAAATTTGCTACTTGTTCTTCTCAAGTGCTCAGATTTTTTCTACATCTTACGGTTCGTGAGAAAAAATTCCAATTGGAGGTCTACATGTCTTGCAAATTTCGTGAAAATAAAAACTTCGTATTTCGTTCCAAATTTAATATATTTCGATTAAGCCTGACGTACTGATTCAAAAAAGATATACATACCCTTATGAGAAAATGCACCGTTTGGCCGGAAAATGGAAAAAACTATAATTTTTTGTATTATTTGTTCATCATTTAAACATCCTTTAATCGGATATATTGGCGTCAATTTCGGTCCTAGAGTCAAACCGGTACACTTTTCTTACATAAAATTTGCTACTTGTTGTTCTCAAGTGCTCAGATTTTTTCTACATCTTACGGTTCGTGAGAAAAAATTCCAATTGGAGGTCTACATGTCTTGCAAATTTCGTGAAAATAAAAACTTCGTATTTCGTTCCAAATTTAATTTATTTTGATTAAGCCTGACGTACTGATTCAAAAAAGATATACATACTCTTATGAGAAAATGCACCGTTTGGCCGGAAAATGGAAAAAACTATAATTTTTTGTATAATTTGTTCATCATTTAAACATCCTTTAATCGGATATATTGGCGTCAATTTCGGTCCTAGAGTCAAACCGGTGCACTTTTCTTACATAAAATTTGCTACTTGTTCTTCTCAAGTGCTCAGATTTTTTCTACATCTTACGGTTCGTGAGAAAAAATTCCAATTGGAGGTCTACATGTCTTGCAAATTTCGTGAAAATAAAAACTTCGTATTTCGTTCCAAATTTAATATATTTCGATTAAGCCTGACGTACTGATTCAAAAAAGATATACATACCCTTATGAGAAAATGCACCGTTTGGCCGGAAAATGGAAAAAACTATAATTTTTTGTATTATTTGTTCATCATTTAAACATCCTTTAATCGGATATATTGGCGTCAATTTCGGTCCTAGAGTCAAACCGGTACACTTTTCTTACATAAAATTTGCTACTTGTTGTTCTCAAGTGCTCAGATTTTTTCTACATCTTACGGTTCGTGAGAAAAAATTCCAATTGGAGGTCTACATGTCTTGCAAATTTCGTGAAAATAAAAACTTCGTATTTCGTTCCAAATTTAATTTATTTTGATTAAGCCTGACGTACTGATTCAAAATAGATATACATACCCTTATGAGAAAATGCACCGTTTGGCCGGAAAATGAAAAAAACTGAAAATTTTTAATTCGATTTTTCCATTTTTTTTGCCAAACTGTGGGTAGGAGATAGAAAAAAAACATATATTTGGAATAAGTTAGACCTAGTGTATATATTAACATAAAAAAAACAATTTCCTAAAATTGGAATTTGCCCAAAAATGTTTAAAGGGGGTACCCTTGGACTTTTTTCAAAATTCAATAATCTGGCATATCGGCGTCAATTTCGGTCCTAGAGTCAAACTGGTGCACTTTTCTTACATAAAATTTGCTACTTGTTCTTCTCAAGTGCTCAGATTTTTTCTACATCTTACGGTTCGTGAGAAAAAATTCCAATTGGAGGTCTACATGTCTTGCAAATTTCGTGAAAATAAAAACTTTGTATTTCGTTCCAAATTTAATTTATTTCGATTATGCCTGACGTACTGATTCAAAAAAGATATACATACCCTTATGAGAAAATGCACCGTTTGGCCGGAAAATGGAAAAAACTGAAAATTTTTAATTCGATTTTTCCATTTTTTTTGCCAAACTGTGGGTAGGAGATAGAAAAAAAACATATATTTGGAATAAGTTAGACCTAGTGTATATATTAACATAAAAAAAACAATTTCCTAAAATTGGAATTTGCCCAAAAATGTTTAAAGGGGGTACCCTTGGACTTTTTTCAAAATTCAATAATCTGGCATATCGGCGTCAATTTCGGTCCTAGAGTCAAACTGGTGCACTTTTCTTACATAAAATTTGCTACTTGTTCTTCTCAAGTGCTCAGATTTTTTCTACATCTTACGGTTCGTGAGAAAAAATTCCAATTGGAGGTCTACATGTCTTGCAAATTTCGTGAAAATAAAAACTTCGTATTTCGTTCCAAATTTAATATATTTCGATTAAGCCTGACTTACTGATTCAAAAAAGATATACATACCCCTATGACAAAATGCACCGTTTGGCCGGAAAATGGAAAAAACTATAATTTTTTGTATTATTTGTTCATCATTTAAACGTCCTTTAATCGGATATATTGGCGTCAATTTCGGTCCTAGAGTCAAACCGGTGCACTTTTCTTACATAAAATTTGCTACTTGTTCTTCTCAAGTGCTCAGATTTTTTCTACATCTTACGGTTCGTGAGAAAAAATTCCAATTGGAGGTCTACATGTCTTGCAAATTTCGTGAAAATAAAAACTTCGTATTTCGTTCCAAATTTAATTTATTTTGATTAAGCCTGACGTACTGATTCAAAAAAGATATACATACTCTTATGAGAAAATGCACCGTTTGGCCGGAAAATGGAAAAAACTATAATTTTTTGTATAATTTGTTCATCATTTAAACATCCTTTAATCGGATATATTGGCGTCAATTTCGGTCCTAGAGTCAAACCGGTGCACTTTTCTTACATAAAATTTGCTACTTGTTCTTCTCAAGTGCTCAGATTTTTTCTACATCTTACGGTTCGTGAGAAAAAATTCCAATTGGAGGTCTACATGTCTTGCAAATTTCGTGAAAATAAAAACTTCGTATTTCGTTCCAAATTTAATTTATTTCGATTATGCCTGACGTACTGATTCAAAATAGATATACACACCCTTATGAGAAAATGCACCGTTTGGCCGGAAAATGAAAAAAACTGAAAATTTTTAATTCGATTTTTCCATTTTTTTTGCCAAACTGTGGGTAGGAGATAGAAAAAAAACACATATTTGGAATAAGTTGGACCTAGTGTATATATTAACATAAAAAAAACAATTTCCTAAAATTGCAATTTGCCCAAAAATGTTTAAAGGGGGTACCCTTGGACTTTTTTCAAAATTCAATAATCTGGCATATCGGCGTCAATTTCGGTCCTAGAGTCAAACTGGTGCACTTTTCTTACATAAAATTTGCTACTTGTTTTTTTCAAGTGCTCAGATTTTTTCTACATCTTACGGTTCGTGAGAAAAAATTCCAATTGGTGGTCTACATGTCTTGCAAATTTCGTGAAAATAAAAACTTCGTATTTCGTTCCAAATTTAATATATTTCGATTAAGCCTGACGTACTGATTCAAAAAAGATATACATACCCTTATGAGAAAATGCACCGTTTGGCCGGAAAATGGAAAAAACTATAATTTTTTGTATTATTTGTTCATCATTTAAACATCATTTAATCGGATATATTGGCGTCAATTTCGGTCCTAGAGTCAAACCGGTACACTTTTCTTACATAAAATTTGCTACTTGTTGTTCTCAAGTGCTCAGATTTTTTCTACATCTTACGGTTCGTGAGAAAAAATTCCAATTGGAGGTCTACATGTCTTGCAAATTTCGTGAAAATAAAAACTTCGTATTTCGTTCCAAATTTAATTTATTTTGATTAAGCCTGACGTACTGATTCAAAAAAGATATACATACTCTTATGAGAAAATGCACCGTTTGGCCGGAAAATGGAAAAAACTATAATTTTTTGTATAATTTGTTCATCATTTAAACATCCTTTAATCGGATATATTGGCGTCAATTTCGGTCCTAGAGTCAAACCGGTGCACTTTTCTTACATAAAATTTGCTACTTTTTCTTCTCAAGTGCTTAGATTTTTTCTACATCTTACGGTTCGTGAGAAAAAATTCCAATTGGAGGTCTACATGTCTTGCAAATTTCGTGAAAATAAAAACTTTGTATTTCGTTCCAAATTTAATTTATTTCGATTATGCCTGACGTACTGATTCAAAAAAGATATACATACCCTTATGAGAAAATGCACCGTTTGGCCGGAAAATGGAAAAAACTGAAAATTTTTAATTCGATTTTTCCATTTTTTTTGCCAAACTGTGGGTAGGAGATAGAAAAAAAACATATATTTGGAATAAGTTAGACCTAGTGTATATATTAACATAAAAAAAACAATTTCCTAAAATTGGAATTTGCCCAAAAATGTTTAAAGGGGGTACCCTTGGACTTTTTTCAAAATTCAATAATCTGGCATATCGGCGTCAATTTCGGTCCTAGAGTCAAACTGGTGCACTTTTCTTACATAAAATTTGCTACTTGTTCTTCTCAAGTGCTCAGATTTTTTCTACATCTTACGGTTCGTGAGAAAAAATTCCAATTGGAGGTCTACATGTCTTGCAAATTTCGTGAAAATAAAAACTTCGTATTTCGTTCCAAATTTAATATATTTCGATTAAGCCTGACGTACTGATTCAAAAAAGATATACATACCCTTATGAGAAAATGCACCGTTTGGCCGGAAAATGGAAAAAACTATAATTTTTTGTATTATTTGTTCATCATTTAAACATCCTTTAATCGGATATATTGGCGTCAATTTCGGTCCTAGAGTCAAACCGGTACACTTTTCTTACATAAAATTTGCTACTTGTTGTTCTCAAGTGCTCAGATTTTTTCTACATCTTACGGTTCGTGAGAAAAAATTCCAATTGGAGGTCTACATGTCTTGCAAATTTCGTGAAAATAAAAACTTCGTATTTCGTTCCAAATTTAATTTATTTTGATTAAGCCTGACGTACTGATTCAAAAAAGATATACATACTCTTATGAGAAAATGCACCGTTTGGCCGGAAAATGGAAAAAACTATAATTTTTTGTATAATTTGTTCATCATTTAAACATCCTTTAATCGGATATATTGGCGTCAATTTCGGTCCTAGAGTCAAACCGGTGCACTTTTCTTACATAAAATTTGCTACTTTTTCTTCTCAAGTGCTTAGATTTTTTCTACATCTTACGGTTCGTGAGAAAAAATTCCAATTGGAGGTCTACATGTCTTGCAAATTTCGTGAAAATAAAAACTTCGTATTTCGTTCCAAATTTAATTTATTTTGATTAAGCCTGACGTACTGATTCAAAAAAGATATACATACTCTTATGAGAAAATGCACCGTTTGGCCGGAAAATGGAAAAAACTATAATTTTTTGTATAATTTGTTCATCATTTAAACATCCTTTAATCGGATATATTGGCGTCAATTTCGGTCCTAGAGTCAAACCGGTGCACTTTTCTTACATAAAATTTGCTACTTGTTCTTCTCAAGTGCTCAGATTTTTTCTACATCTTACGGTTCGTGAGAAAAAATTCCAATTGGAGGTCTACATGTCTTGCAAATTTCGTGAAAATAAAAACTTTGTATTTCGTTCCAAATTTAATTTATTTCGATTATGCCTGACGTACTGATTTAAAAAAGATATACATACCCTTATGAGAAAATGCACCGTTTGGCCGGAAAATGGAAAAAACTGAAAATTTTTAATTCGATTTTTCCATTTTTTTTGCCAAACTGTGGGTAGGAGATAGAAAAAAAACATATATTTGGAATAAGTTAGACCTAGTGTATATATTAACATAAAAAAAACAATTTCCTAAAATTGGAATTTGCCCAAAAATGTTTAAAGGGGGTACCCTTGGACTTTTTTCAAAATTCAATAATCTGGCATATCGGCGTCAATTTCGGTCCTAGAGTCAAACTGGTGCACTTTTCTTACATAAAATTTGCTACTTGTTCTTCTCAAGTGCTCAGATTTTTTCTACATCTTACGGTTCGTGAGAAAAAATTCCAATTGGAGGTCTACATGTCTTGCAAATTTCGTGAAAATAAAAACTTCGTATTTCGTTCCAAATTTAATATATTTCGATTAAGCCTGACGTACTGATTCAAAAAAGATATACATACCCTTATGAGAAAATGCACCGTTTGGCCGGAAAATGGAAAAAACTATAATTTTTTGTATTATTTGTTCATCATTTAAACATCCTTTAATCGGATATATTGGCGTCAATTTCGGTCCTAGAGTCAAACCGGTACACTTTTCTTACATAAAATTTGCTACTTGTTGTTCTCAAGTGCTCAGATTTTTTCTACATCTTACGGTTCGTGAGAAAAAATTCCAATTGGAGGTCTACATGTCTTGCAAATTTCGTGAAAATAAAAACTTCGTATTTCGTTCCAAAGTTAATTTATTTTGATTAAGCCTGACGTACTGATTCAAAAAAGATATACATACTCTTATGAGAAAATGCACCGTTTGGCCGGAAAATGGAAAAAACTATAATTTTTTGTATAATTTGTTCATCATTTAAACATCCTTTAATCGGATATATTGGCGTCAATTTCGGTCCTAGAGTCAAACCGGTGCACTTTTCTTACATAAAATTTGCTACTTTTTCTTCTCAAGTGCTTAGATTTTTTCTACATCTTACGGTTCGTGAGAAAAAATTCCAATTGGAGGTCTACATGTCTTGCAAATTTCGTGAAAATAAAAACTTCGTATTTCGTTCCAAATTTAATTTATTTTGATTAAGCCTGACGTACTGATTCAAAAAAGATATACATACTCTTATGAGAAAATGCACCGTTTGGCCGGAAAATGGAAAAAACTATAATTTTTTGTATAATTTGTTCATCATTTAAACATCCTTTAATCGGATATATTGGCGTCAATTTCGGTCCTAGAGTCAAACCGGTGCACTTTTCTTACATAAAATTTGCTACTTGTTCTTCTCAAGTGCTCAGATTTTTTCTACATCTTACGGTTCGTGAGAAAAAATTCCAATTGGAGGTCTACATGTCTTGCAAATTTCGTGAAAATAAAAACTTCGTATTTCGTTCCAAATTTAATATATTTCGATTAAGCCTGACGTACTGATTCAAAAAAGATATACATACCCTTATGAGAAAATCCACCGTTTGGCCGGAAAATGGAAAAAACTATAATTTTTTGTATTATTTGTTCATCATTTAAACATCCTTTAATCGGATATATTGGCGTCAATTTCGGTCCTAGAGTCAAACCGGTGCACTTTTCTTACATAAAATTTGCTACTTGTTCTTCTCATGTGCTCAGATTTTTTCTACATCTTACGGTTCGTGAGAAAAAATTCCAATTGGAGGTCTACATGTCTTGCAAATTTCGTGAAAATAAAAACTTCGTATTTCGTTCCAAATTTAATTTATTTCGATTAAGCCTGACGTACTGATTCAAAAAAGATATACATACCCCTATGAGAAAATGCACCGTTTGGCCGGAAAATGGAAAAAACTGAAAATTTTTAATTCGATTTTTCCATTTTTTTTGCCAAACTGTGGGTAGGGGATAGAAAAAAAACATATATTTGGAATAAGTTAGACCTAGTGTATATATTAACATAAAAAAAACAATTTCCTAAAATTGGAATTTGCCCAAAAATGTTTAAAGGGGGTACCCTTGGACTTTTTTCAAAATTCAATAATCTGGCATATCGGCGTCAATTTCGGTCCTAGAGTCAAACTGGTGCACTTTTCTTACATAAAATTTGCTACTTGTTCTTCTCAAGTGCTCAGATTTTTTCTACATCTTACGGTTCGTGAGAAAAAATTCCAATTGGAGGTCTACATGTCTTGCAAATTTCGTGAAAATAAAAACTTCGTATTTCGTTCCAAATTTAATATATTTCGATTAAGCCTGACGTACTGATTCAAAAAAGATATACATACCCTTATGAGAAAATGCACCGTTTGGCCGGAAAATGGAAAAAACTATAATTTTTTGTATTATTTGTTCATCATTTAAACATCCTTTAATCGGATATATTGGCGTCAATTTCGGTCCTAGAGTCAAACCGGTGCACTTTTCTTACATAAAATTTGCTACTTGTTCTTCTCAAGTGCTCAGATTTTTTCTACATCTTACGGTTCGTGAGAAAAAATTCCAATTGGAGGTCTACATGTCTTGCAAATTTCGTGAAAATAAAAACTTCGTATTTCGTTCCAAATTTAATATATTTCGATTAAGCCTGACGTACTGATTCAAAAAAGATATACATACCCTTATGAGAAAATGCACCGTTTGGCCGGAAAATGGAAAAAACTATAATTTTTTGTATTATTTGTTCATCATTTAAACATCCTTTAATCGGATATATTGGCGTCAATTTCGGTCCTAGAGTCAAACCGGTGCACTTTTCTTACATAAAATTTGCTACTTGTTCTTCTCAAGTGCTCAGATTTTTTCTACATCTTTCGGTTCGTGAGAAAAAATTCCAATTGGAGGTCTACATGTCTTGCAAATTTCGTGAAAATAAAAACTTCGTATTTCGTTCCAAATTTAATTTATTTCGATTATGCCTGACGTACTGATTCAAAAAAGATATACATACCCTTATGAGAAAATGCACCGTTTGGCCGGAAAATGGAAAAAACTGAAAATTTTTAATTCGATTTTTCCATTTTTTTTGCCAAACTGTGGGTAGGAGATAGAAAAAAAAACACATATTTGGAATAAGTTAGACCTAGTGTATATATTAACATAAAAAAAACAATTTCCTAAAATTGTAATTTGCCCAAAAATGTTTAAAGGGGGTACCCTTGGACTTTTTTCAAAATTCAATAATCTGGCATATCGGCGTCAATTTCGGTCCTAGAGTCAAACTGGTGCACTTTTCTTACATAAAATTTGCTACTTGTTCTTCTCAAGTGCTCAGATTTTTTCTACATCTTACGGTTTGTGAGAAAAAATTCCAATTGGAGGTCTACATGTCTTGCAAATTTCGTGAAAATAAAAACTTCGTATTTCGTTACAAATTTATTTTTATTTCGATTAAGCCTGACGTACTGATTCAAAAAAGATATACATACCCCTATGAGAAAATGCACCGTTTGGCCGGAAAATGGAAAAAACTATAATTTTTTGTATAATTTGTTCATCATTTAAACATCCTTTAATCGGATATATTGGCGTCAATTTCGGTCCTAGAGTCAAACCGGTGCACTTTTCTTACATAAAATTTGCTACTTGTTCTTCTCAAGTGCTCAGATTTTTTCTACATCTTACGGTTCGTGAGAAAAAATTCCAATTGGAGGTCTACATGCCTTGCAAATTTCGTGAAAATAAAAACTTCGTATTTCGTTCCAAATTTAATATATTTCGATTAAGCCTGACGTACTGATTCAAAAAAGATATACATACCCCTATGACAAAATGCACCGTTTGGCCGGAAAATGGAAAAAACTATAATTTTTTGTATTATTTGTTCATCATTTAAACGTCCTTTAATCGGATATATTGGCGTCAATTTCGGTCCTAGAGTCAAACCGGTGCACTTTTCTTACATAAAATTTGCTACTTGTTCTTCTCAAGTGCTTAGATTTTTTCTACATCTTACGGTTCGTGAGAAAAAATTCCAATTGGAGGTCTACATGTCTTGCAAATTTCGTGAAAATAAAAACTTCGTATTTCGTTCCAAATTTAATATATTTCGATTAAGCCTGACGTACTGATTCAAAAAAGATATACATACCCTTATGAGAAAATGCACCGTTTGGCCGGAAAATGGAAAAAACTATAATTTTTTGTATTATTTGTCATCATCATGTCATCATTTAAACATCATTTAATCGGATATATTGGCGTCAATTTCGGTCCTAGAGTCAAACCGGTGCACTTTTCTTACATAAAATTTGCTACTTGTTCTTCTCAAGTGCTCAGATTTTTTCTACATCTTACGGTTCGTGAGAAAAAATTCCAATTGGAGGTCTACATGTCTTGCAAATTTCGTGAAAATAAAAACTTCGTATTTCGTTCCAAATTTAATTTATTTCGATTATGCCTGACGTACTGATTCAAAATAGATATACATACCCTTATGAGAAAATGCACCGTTTGGCCGGAAAATGAAAAAAACTGAAAATTTTTAATTCGATTTTTCCATTTTTTTTGCCAAACTGTGGGTAGGAGATAGAAAAAAAACACATATTTGAAATTAGTTAGACCCAGTGTATATATTAACATAAAAAAAACAATTTCCTAAAATTGTAATTTGCCCAAAAATGTTTAAAGGGGGTACCCTTGGACTTTTTTCAAAATTCAATAATCTGGCATATCGGCGTCAATTTCGGTCCTAGAGTCAAACCGGTGCACTTTTCTTACATAAAATTTGCTACTTGTTCTTCTCAAGTGCTCAGATTTTTTCTACATCTTACGGTTCGTGAGAAAAAATTCCAATTGGAGGTCTACATGTCTTGCAAATTTCGTGAAAATAAAAACTTCGTATTTCGTTCCAAATTTAATTTATTTTGATTAAGCCTGACGTACTGATTCAAAAAAGATATACATACCCTTATGAGAAAATGCACCGTTTGGCCGGAAAATGGAAAAAACTGAAAATTTTTAATTCGATTTTTCCATTTTTTTTGCCAAACTGTGGGTAGGAGATAGAAAAAAAACACATATTTGGAATAAGTTAGACCTAGTGTATATATTAACATAAAAAAAACAATTTCCTAAAATTGTAATTTGCCCAAAAATGTTTAAAGGGGGTACCCTTGGACTTTTTTCAAAATTCAATAATCTGGCATATCAGCGTCAATTTCGGTCCTAGAGTCAAACTGGTGCACTTTTCTTACATAAAATTTGCTACTTGTTCTTCTTAAGTGCTCAGATTTTTTCTACATCTTACGGTTCGTGAGAAAAAATTCCAATTGGTGGTCTACATGTCTTGCAAATTTCGTGAAAATAAAAACTTCGTATTTCGTTCCAAATTTAATATATTTCGATTAAGCCTGACGTACTGATTCAAAAAAGATATACATACCCTTATGAGAAAATGCACCGTTTGGCCGGAAAATGGAAAAAACTATAATTTTTTGTATTATTTGTTCATCATTTAAACATCCTTTAATCGGATATATTGGCGTCAATTTCGATCCTAGAGTCAAACCGGTGCACTTTTCTTACATAAAATTTGCTACTTGTTTTTCTCAAGTGCTCAGATTTTTTCTACATCTTACGGTTCGTGAGAAAAAATTCCAATTGGAGGTCTACATGTCTTGCAAATTTCGTGAAAATAAAAACTTCGTATTTCGTTCCAAATTTAATTTATTTTGATTAAGCCTGACATACTGATTCAAAAAAGATATACATACTCTTATGAGAAAATGCACCGTTTGGCCGGAAAATGGAAAAAACTATAATTTTTTGTATAATTTGTTCATCATTTAAACATCCTTTAATCGGATATATTGGCGTCAATTTCGGTCCTAGAGTCAAACCGGTGCACTTTTCTTACATAAAATTTGCTACTTGTTCTTCTCAAGTGCTTAGATTTTTTCTACATCTTACGGTTCGTGAGAAAAAATTCCAATTGGAGGTCTACATGTCTTGCAAATTTCGTGAAAATAAAAACTTCGTATTTCGTTCCAAATTTAATTTATTTCGATTATGCCTGACGTACTGATTCAAAAAAGATATACATACCCTTATGAGAAAATGCACCGTTTGGCCGGAAAATGGAAAAAACTGAAAATTTTTAATTCGATTTTTCCATTTTTTTTGCCAAACTGTGGGTAGGAAATAGAAAAAAAAACACATATTTGGAATAAGTTAGACCTAGTGTATATATTAACATAAAAAAAACAATTTCCTAAAATTGTAATTTGCCCAAAAATGTTTAAAGGGGGTACCCTTGGACTTTTTTCAAAATTCAATAATCTGGCATATCGGCGTCAATTTCGGTCCTAGAGTCAAACTGGTGCACTTTTCTTACATAAAATTTGCTACTTGTTCTTCTCAAGTGCTCAGATTTTTTCTACATCTTACGGTTCGTGAGAAAAAATTCCAATTGGTGGTCTACATGTCTTGCAAATTTCGTGAAAATAAAAACTTCGTATTTCGTTCCAAATTTAATATATTTCGATTAAGCCTGACGTACTGATTCAAAAAAGATATACATACCCTTATGAGAAAATGCACCGTTTGGCCGGAAAATGGAAAAAACTATAATTTTTTGTATTATTTGTTCATCATTTAAACATCCTTTAATCGGATATATTGGCGTCAATTTCGATCCTAGAGTCAAACCGGTGCACTTTTCTTACATAAAATTTGCTACTTGTTCTTCTCAAGTGCTCAGATTTTTTCTACATCTTACGGTTCGTGAGAAAAAATTCCAATTGGAGGTCTACATGTCTTGCAAATTTCGTGAAAATAAAAACTTCGTATTTCGTTCCAAATTTAATTTATTTTGATTAAGCCTGACGTACTGATTCAAAAAAGATATACATACTCTTATGAGAAAATGCACCGTTTGGCCGGAAAATGGAAAAAACTATAATTTTTTGTATAATTTGTTCATCATTTAAACATCCTTTAATCGGATATATTGGCGTCAATTTCGGTCCTAGAGTCAAACCGGTGCACTTTTCTTACATAAAATTTGCTACTTGTTCTTCTCAAGTGCTTAGATTTTTTCTACATCTTACGGTTCGTGAGAAAAAATTCCAATTGGAGGTCTACATGTCTTGCAAATTTCGTGAAAATAAAAACTTCGTATTTCGTTCCATATTTAATTTATTTCGATTAAGCCTGACGTACTGATTCAAAAAAGATATACATACTCTTATGAGAAAATGCACCGTTTGGCCGGAAAATGGAAAAAACTGAAAATTTTTAATTCGATTTTTCCATTTTTTTTGCCAAACTGTGGGTAGGGTATAGAAAAAAAACACATATTTGGAATAAGTTAGACCAAGTGTATATAATAACATAAAAAAAACAATTTCCTAAAATTGGAATTTGCCCAAAAATGTTTAAAGGGGGTACCCTTGGACTTTTTTCAAAATTCAATAATCTGGCATATCGGCGTCAATTTCGGTCCTAGAGTCAAACTGGTGCACTTTTCTTACATAAAATTTGCTACTTGTTCTTCTCAAGTGCTCAGATTTTTTCTACATCTTACGGTTCGTGAGAAAAAATTCCAATTGGAGGTCTACATGTCTTGCAAATTTCGTGAAAATAAAAACTTCGTATTTCGTTCCAAATTTAATATATTTCGATTAAGCCTGACGTTCTGATTCAAAAAAGATATACATACCCTTATGAGAAAATGCACCGTTTGGCCGGAAAATGGAAAAAACTATAATTTTTTGTATTATTTGTTCATCATTTAAACATCCTTTAATCGGATATATTGGCGTCAATTTCGGTCCTAGAGTCAAACCGGTGCACTTTTCTTACATAAAATTTGCTACTTATTCTTCTCAAGTGCTCAGATTTTTTCTACATCTTACGGTTCGTGAGAAAAAATTCCAATTGGAGGTCTACATGTCTTGCAAATTTCGTGAAAATAAAAACTTCGTATTTCGTTCCACATTTAATTTATTTCGATTAAGCCTGACGTACTGATTTAAAAAAGATATACATACTCTTATGAGAAAATGCACCGTTTGGCCGGAAAATGGAAAAAACTGAAAATTTTTAATTCGATTTTTCCATTTTTTTTGCCAAACTGTGGGTAGGGTATAGAAAAAAAACACATATTTGGAATAAGTTAGACCAAGTGTATATAATAACATAAAAAAAACAATTTCCTAAAATTGGAATTTGCCCAAAAATGTTTAAAGGGGGTACCCTTGGACTTTTTTCAAAATTCAATAATCTGGCATATCGGCGTCAATTTCGGTCCTAGAGTCAAACTGGTGCTTTTTTCTTACATAAAATTTGCTACTTGTTCTTCTCAAGTGCTCAGATTTTTTCTACATCTTACGGTTCGTGAGAAAAAATTCCAATTGGTGGTCTACATGTCTTGCAAATTTCGTGAAAATAAAAACTTCGTATTTCGTTACAAATTTATTTTTATTTCGATTAAGCCTGACGTACTGATTCAAAAAAGATATACATACCCCTATGAGAAAATGCACCGTTTGGCCGGAAAATGGAAAAAACTATAATTTTTTGTATAATTTGTTCATCATTTAAACATCCTTTAATCGGATATATTGGCGTCAATTTCGGTCCTAGAGTCAAACCGGTGCACTTTTCTTACATAAAATTTGCTACTTGTTCTTCTCAAGTGCTCAGATTTTTTCTACATCTTACGGTTCGTGAGAAAAAATTCCAATTGGAGGTCTACATGCCTTGCAAATTTCGTGAAAATAAAAACTTCGTATTTCGTTCCAAATTTAATATATTTCGATTAAGCCTGACGTACTGATTCAAAAAAGATATACATACCCCTATGACAAAATGCACCGTTTGGCCGGAAAATGGAAAAAACTATAATTTTTTGTATTATTTGTTCATCATTTAAACGTCCTTTAATCGGATATATTGGCGTCAATTTCGGTCCTAGAGTCAAACCGGTGCACTTTTCTTACATAAAATTTGCTACTTGTTCTTCTCAAGTGCTTAGATTTTTTCTACATCTTACGGTTCGTGAGAAAAAATTCCAATTGGAGGTCTACATGTCTTGCAAATTTCGTGAAAATAAAAACTTCGTATTTCGTTCCAAATTTAATATATTTCGATTAAGCCTGACGTACTGATTCAAAAAAGATATACATACTCTTATGAGAAAATGCACCGTTTGGCCGGAAAATGGAAAAAACTATAATTTTTTGTATAATTTGTTCATCATTTAAACATCCTTTAATCGGATATATTGGCGTCAATTTCGGTCCTAGAGTCAAACCGGTGCACTTTTCTTACATAAAATTTGCTACTTGTTCTTCTCAAGTGCTTAGATTTTTTCTACATCTTACGGTTCGTGAGAAAAAATTCCAATTGGAGGTCTACATGCCTTGCAAATTTCGTGAAAATAAAAACTTCGTATTTCGTTCCAAATTTAATATATTTCGATTAAGCCTGACGTACTGATTCAAAAAAGATATACATACCCCTATGACAAAATGCACCGTTTGGCCGGAAAATGGAAAAAACTATAATTTTTTGTATTATTTGTTCATCATTTAAACGTCCTTTAATCGGATATATTGGCGTCAATTTCGGTCCTAGAGTCAAACCGGTGCACTTTTCTTACATAAAATTTGCTACTTGTTCTTCTCAAGTGCTTAGATTTTTTCTACATCTTACGGTTCGTGAGAAAAAATTCCAATTGGAGGTCTACATGTCTTGCAAATTTCGTGAAAATAAAAACTTCGTATTTCGTTCCAAATTTAATATATTTCGATTAAGCCTGACGTACTGATTCAAAAAAGATATACATACTCTTATGAGAAAATGCACCGTTTGGCCGGAAAATGGAAAAAACTATAATTTTTTGTATAATTTGTTCATCATTTAAACATCCTTTAATCGGATATATTGGCGTCAATTTCGGTCCTAGAGTCAAACCGGTGCACTTTTCTTACATAAAATTTGCTACTTGTTCTTCTCAAGTGCTTAGATTTTTTCTACATCTTACGGTTCGTGAGAAAAAATTCCAATTGGAGGTCTACATGTCTTGCAAATTTCGTGAAAATAAAAACTTCGTATTTCGTTCCATATTTAATTTATTTCGATTAAGCCTGACGTACTGATTCAAAAAAGATATACATACTCTTATGAGAAAATGCACCGTTTGGCCGGAAAATGGAAAAAACTGAAAATTTTTAATTCGATTTTTCCATTTTTTTTGCCAAACTGTGGGTAGGGTATAGAAAAAAAACACATATTTGGAATAAGTTAGACCAAGTGTATATAATAACATAAAAAAAACAATTTCCTAAAATTGGAATTTGCCCAAAAATGTTTAAAGGGGGTACCCTTGGACTTTTTTCAAAATTCAATAATCTGGCATATCGGCGTCAATTTCGGTCCTAGAGTCAAACTGGTGCACTTTTCTTACATAAAATTTGCTACTTGTTCTTCTCAAGTGCTCAGATTTTTTCTACATCTTACGGTTCGTGAGAAAAAATTCCAATTGGTGGTCTACATGTCTTGCAAATTTCGTGAAAATAAAAACTTCGTATTTCGTTCCAAATTTAATATATTTCGATTAAGCCTGACGTACTGATTCAAAAAAGATATACATACCCTTATGAGAAAATGCACCGTTTGGCCGGAAAATGGAAAAAACTATAATTTTTTGTATTATTTGTTCATCATTTAAACATCCTTTAATCGGATATATTGGCGTCAATTTCGATCCTAGAGTCAAACCGGTGCACTTTTCTTACATAAAATTTGCTACTTGTTCTTCTCAAGTGCTCAGATTTTTTCTACATCTTACGGTTCGTGAGAAAAAATTCCAATTGGAGGTCTACATGTCTTGCAAATTTCGTGAAAATAAAAACTTCGTATTTCGTTCCAAATTTAATTTATTTTGATTAAGCCTGACGTACTGATTCAAAAAAGATATACATACTCTTATGAGAAAATGCACCGTTTGGCCGGAAAATGGAAAAAACTATAATTTTTTGTATAATTTGTTCATCATTTAAACATCCTTTAATCGGATATATTGGCGTCAATTTCGGTCCTAGAGTCAAACCGGTGCACTTTTCTTACATAAAATTTGCTACTTGTTCTTCTCAAGTGCTTAGATTTTTTCTACATCTTACGGTTCGTGAGAAAAAATTCCAATTGGAGGTCTACATGTCTTGCAAATTTCGTGAAAATAAAAACTTCGTATTTCGTTCCATATTTAATTTATTTCGATTAAGCCTGACGTACTGATTCAAAAAAGATATACATACTCTTATGAGAAAATGCACCGTTTGGCCGGAAAATGGAAAAAACTGAAAATTTTTAATTCGATTTTTCCATTTTTTTTGCCAAACTGTGGGTAGGGTATAGAAAAAAAACACATATTTGGAATAAGTTAGACCAAGTGTATATAATAACATAAAAAAAACAATTTCCTAAAATTGGAATTTGCCCAAAAATGTTTAAAGGGGGTACCCTTGGACTTTTTTCAAAATTCAATAATCTGGCATATCGGCGTCAATTTCGGTCCTAGAGTCAAACTGGTGCACTTTTCTTACATAAAATTTGCTACTTGTTCTTCTCAAGTGCTCAGATTTTTTCTACATCTTACGGTTCGTGAGAAAAAATTCCAATTGGAGGTCTACATGTCTTGCAAATTTCGTGAAAATAAAAACTTCGTATTTCGTTCCAAATTTAATATATTTCGATTAAGCCTGACGTTCTGATTCAAAAAAGATATACATACCCTTATGAGAAAATGCACCGTTTGGCCGGAAAATGGAAAAAACTATAATTTTTTGTATTATTTGTTCATCATTTAAACATCCTTTAATCGGATATATTGGCGTCAATTTCGGTCCTAGAGTCAAACCGGTGCACTTTTCTTACATAAAATTTGCTACTTATTCTTCTCAAGTGCTCAGATTTTTTCTACATCTTACGGTTCGTGAGAAAAAATTCCAATTGGAGGTCTACATGTCTTGCAAATTTCGTGAAAATAAAAACTTCGTATTTCGTTCCACATTTAATTTATTTCGATTAAGCCTGACGTACTGATTCAAAAAAGATATACATACTCTTATGAGAAAATGCACCGTTTGGCCGGAAAATGGAAAAAACTGAAAATTTTTAATTCGATTTTTCCATTTTTTTTGCCAAACTGTGGGTAGGGTATAGAAAAAAAACACATATTTGGAATAAGTTAGACCAAGTGTATATAATAACATAAAAAAAACAATTTCCTAAAATTGGAATTTGCCCAAAAATGTTTAAAGGGGGTACCCTTGGACTTTTTTCAAAATTCAATAATCTGGCATATCGGCGTCAATTTCGGTCCTAGAGTCAAACTGGTGCTTTTTTCTTACATAAAATTTGCTACTTGTTCTTCTCAAGTGCTCAGATTTTTTCTACATCTTACGGTTCGTGAGAAAAAATTCCAATTGGTGGTCTACATGTCTTGCAAATTTCGTGAAAATAAAAACTTCGTATTTCGTTACAAATTTATTTTTATTTCGATTAAGCCTGACGTACTGATTCAAAAAAGATATACATACCCCTATGAGAAAATGCACCGTTTGGCCGGAAAATGGAAAAAACTATAATTTTTTGTATAATTTGTTCATCATTTAAACATCCTTTAATCGGATATATTGGCGTCAATTTCGGTCCTAGAGTCAAACCGGTGCACTTTTCTTACATAAAATTTGCTACTTGTTCTTCTCAAGTGCTCAGATTTTTTCTACATCTTACGGTTCGTGAGAAAAAATTCCAATTGGAGGTCTACATGCCTTGCAAATTTCGTGAAAATAAAAACTTCGTATTTCGTTCCAAATTTAATATATTTCGATTAAGCCTGACGTACTGATTCAAAAAAGATATACATACCCCTATGACAAAATGCACCGTTTGGCCGGAAAATGGAAAAAACTATAATTTTTTGTATTATTTGTTCATCATTTAAACGTCCTTTAATCGGATATATTGGCGTCAATTTCGGTCCTAGAGTCAAACCGGTGCACTTTTCTTACATAAAATTTGCTACTTGTTCTTCTCAAGTGCTTAGATTTTTTCTACATCTTACGGTTCGTGAGAAAAAATTCCAATTGGAGGTCTACATGTCTTGCAAATTTCGTGAAAATAAAAACTTCGTATTTCGTTCCAAATTTAATATATTTCGATTAAGCCTGACGTACTGATTCAAAAAAGATATACATACTCTTATGAGAAAATGCACCGTTTGGCCGGAAAATGGAAAAAACTATAATTTTTTGTATAATTTGTTCATCATTTAAACATCCTTTAATCGGATATATTGGCGTCAATTTCGGTCCTAGAGTCAAACCGGTGCACTTTTCTTACATAAAATTTGCTACTTGTTCTTCTCAAGTGCTTAGATTTTTTCTACATCTTACGGTTCGTGAGAAAAAATTCCAATTGGAGGTCTACATGCCTTGCAAATTTCGTGAAAATAAAAACTTCGTATTTCGTTCCAAATTTAATATATTTCGATTAAGCCTGACGTACTGATTCAAAAAAGATATACATACCCCTATGACAAAATGCACCGTTTGGCCGGAAAATGGAAAAAACTATAATTTTTTGTATTATTTGTTCATCATTTAAACGTCCTTTAATCGGATATATTGGCGTCAATTTCGGTCCTAGAGTCAAACCGGTGCACTTTTCTTACATAAAATTTGCTACTTGTTCTTCTCAAGTGCTTAGATTTTTTCTACATCTTACGGTTCGTGAGAAAAAATTCCAATTGGAGGTCTACATGTCTTGCAAATTTCGTGAAAATAAAAACTTCGTATTTCGTTCCAAATTTAATATATTTCGATTAAGCCTGACGTACTGATTCAAAAAAGATATACATACTCTTATGAGAAAATGCACCGTTTGGCCGGAAAATGGAAAAAACTATAATTTTTTGTATAATTTGTTCATCATTTAAACATCCTTTAATCGGATATATTGGCGTCAATTTCGGTCCTAGAGTCAAACCGGTGCACTTTTCTTACATAAAATTTGCTACTTGTTCTTCTCAAGTGCTTAGATTTTTTCTACATCTTACGGTTCGTGAGAAAAAATTCCAATTGGAGGTCTACATGTCTTGCAAATTTCGTGAAAATAAAAACTTCGTATTTCGTTCCATATTTAATTTATTTCGATTAAGCCTGACGTACTGATTCAAAAAAGATATACATACTCTTATGAGAAAATGCACCGTTTGGCCGGAAAATGGAAAAAACTGAAAATTTTTAATTCGATTTTTCCATTTTTTTTGCCAAACTGTGGGTAGGGTATAGAAAAAAAACACATATTTGGAATAAGTTAGACCAAGTGTATATAATAACATAAAAAAAACAATTTCCTAAAATTGGAATTTGCCCAAAAATGTTTAAAGGGGGTACCCTTGGACTTTTTTCAAAATTCAATAATCTGGCATATCGGCGTCAATTTCGGTCCTAGAGTCAAACTGGTGCACTTTTCTTACATAAAATTTGCTACTTGTTCTTCTCAAGTGCTCAGATTTTTTCTACATCTTACGGTTCGTGAGAAAAAATTCCAATTGGAGGTCTACATGTCTTGCAAATTTCGTGAAAATAAAAACTTCGTATTTCGTTCCAAATTTAATATATTTCGATTAAGCCTGACGTTCTGATTCAAAAAAGATATACATACCCTTATGAGAAAATGCACCGTTTGGCCGGAAAATGGAAAAAACTATAATTTTTTGTATTATTTGTTCATCATTTAAACATCCTTTAATCGGATATATTGGCGTCAATTTCGGTCCTAGAGTCAAACCGGTGCACTTTTCTTACATAAAATTTGCTACTTATTCTTCTCAAGTGCTCAGATTTTTTCTACATCTTACGGTTCGTGAGAAAAAATTCCAATTGGAGGTCTACATGTCTTGCAAATTTCGTGAAAATAAAAACTTCGTATTTCGTTCCACATTTAATTTATTTCGATTAAGCCTGACGTACTGATTCAAAAAAGATATACATACTCTTATGAGAAAATGCACCGTTTGGCCGGAAAATGGAAAAAACTGAAAATTTTTAATTCGATTTTTCCATTTTTTTTGCCAAACTGTGGGTAGGGTATAGAAAAAAAACACATATTTGGAATAAGTTAGACCAAGTGTATATAATAACATAAAAAAAACAATTTCCTAAAATTGGAATTTGCCCAAAAATGTTTAAAGGGGGTACCCTTGGACTTTTTTCAAAATTCAATAATCTGGCATATCGGCGTCAATTTCGGTCCTAGAGTCAAACTGGTGCTTTTTTCTTACATAAAATTTGCTACTTGTTCTTCTCAAGTGCTCAGATTTTTTCTACATCTTACGGTTCGTGAGAAAAAATTCCAATTGGTGGTCTACATGTCTTGCAAATTTCGTGAAAATAAAAACTTCGTATTTCGTTACAAATTTATTTTTATTTCGATTAAGCCTGACGTACTGATTCAAAAAAGATATACATACCCCTATGAGAAAATGCACCGTTTGGCCGGAAAATGGAAAAAACTATAATTTTTTGTATAATTTGTTCATCATTTAAACATCCTTTAATCGGATATATTGGCGTCAATTTCGGTCCTAGAGTCAAACCGGTGCACTTTTCTTACATAAAATTTGCTACTTGTTCTTCTCAAGTGCTCAGATTTTTTCTACATCTTACGGTTCGTGAGAAAAAATTCCAATTGGAGGTCTACATGCCTTGCAAATTTCGTGAAAATAAAAACTTCGTATTTCGTTCCAAATTTAATATATTTCGATTAAGCCTGACGTACTGATTCAAAAAAGATATACATACCCCTATGACAAAATGCACCGTTTGGCCGGAAAATGGAAAAAACTATAATTTTTTGTATTATTTGTTCATCATTTAAACGTCCTTTAATCGGATATATTGGCGTCAATTTCGGTCCTAGAGTCAAACCGGTGCACTTTTCTTACATAAAATTTGCTACTTGTTCTTCTCAAGTGCTTAGATTTTTTCTACATCTTACGGTTCGTGAGAAAAAATTCCAATTGGAGACATGTCTTGCAAATTTCGTGAAAATAAAAACTTCGTATTTCGTTCCACATTTAATTTATTTCGATTAAGCCTGACGTACTGATTCAAAAAAGATATACATACTCTTATGAGAAAATGCACCGTTTGGCCGGAAAATGGAAAAAACTGAAAATTTTTAATTCGATTTTTCCATTTTTTTTGCCAAACTGTGGGTAGGGTATAGAAAAAAAACACATATTTGGAATAAGTTAGACCAAGTGTATATAATAACATAAAAAAAACAATTTCCTAAAATTGGAATTTGCCCAAAAATGTTTAAAGGGGGTACCCTTGGACTTTTTTCAAAATTCAATAATCTGGCATATCGGCGTCAATTTCGGTCCTAGAGTCAAACTGGTGCTTTTTTCTTACATAAAATTTGCTACTTGTTCTTCTCAAGTGCTCAGATTTTTTCTACATCTTACGGTTCGTGAGAAAAAATTCCAATTGGTGGTCTACATGTCTTGCAAATTTCGTGAAAATAAAAACTTCGTATTTCGTTACAAATTTATTTTTATTTCGATTAAGCCTGACGTACTGATTCAAAAAAGATATACATACCCCTATGAGAAAATGCACCGTTTGGCCGGAAAATGGAAAAAACTATAATTTTTTGTATAATTTGTTCATCATTTTAACATCCTTTAATCGGATATATTGGCGTCAATTTCGGTCCTAGAGTCAAACCGGTGCACTTTTCTTACATAAAATTTGCTACTTGTTCTTCTCAAGTGCTCAGATTTTTTCTACATCTTACGGTTCGTGAGAAAAAATTCCAATTGGAGGTCTACATGCCTTGCAAATTTCGTGAAAATAAAAACTTCGTATTTCGTTCCAAATTTAATATATTTCGATTAAGCCTGACGTACTGATTCAAAAAAGATATACATACCCCTATGACAAAATGCACCGTTTGGCCGGAAAATGGAAAAAACTATAATTTTTTGTATTATTTGTTCATCATTTAAACGTCCTTTAATCGGATATATTGGCGTCAATTTCGGTCCTAGAGTCAAACCGGTGCACTTTTCTTACATAAAATTTGCTACTTGTTCTTCTCAAGTGCTTAGATTTTTTCTACATCTTACGGTTCGTGAGAAAAAATTCCAATTGGAGGTCTACATGTCTTGCAAATTTCGTGAAAATAAAAACTTCGTATTTCGTTCCAAATTTAATATATTTCGATTAAGCCTGACGTACTGATTCAAAAAAGATATACATACCCTTATGAGAAAATGCACCGTTTGGCCGGAAAATGGAAAAAACTATAATTTTTTGTATTATTTGTTCATCATTTAAACATCATTTAATCGGATATATTGGCGTCAATTTCGGTCCTAGAGTCAAACCGGTGCACTTTTCTTACATAAAATTTGCTACTTGTTCTTCTCAAGTGCTCAGATTTTTTCTACATCTTACGGTTCGTGAGAAAAAATTCCAATTGGAGGTCTACATGTCTTGCAAATTTCGTGAAAATAAAAACTTCGTATTTCGTTCCAAATTTAATTTATTTCGATTATGCCTGACGTACTGATTCAAAATAGATATACATACCCTTATGAGAAAATGCACCGTTTGGCCGGAAAATGAAAAAAACTGAAAATTTTTAATTCGATTTTTCCATTTTTTTTGCCAAACTGTGGGTAGGAGATAGAAAAAAAACACATATTTGAAATTAGTTAGACCCAGTGTATATATTAACATAAAAAAAACAATTTCCTAAAATTGTAATTTGCCCAAAAATGTTTAAAGGGGGTACCCTTGGACTTTTTTCAAAATTCAATAATCTGGCATATCGGCGTCAATTTCGGTCCTAGAGTCAAACTGGTGCACTTTTCTTACATAAAATTTGCTACTTGTTCTTCTTAAGTGCTCAGATTTTTTCTACATCTTACGGTTCGTGAGAAAAAATTCCAATTGGTGGTCTACATGTCTTGCAAATTTCGTGAAAATAAAAACTTCGTATTTCGTTCCAAATTTAATATATTTCGATTAAGCCTGACGTACTGATTCAAAAAAGATATACATACCCTTATGAGAAAATGCACCGTTTGGCCGGAAAATGGAAAAAACTATAATTTTTTGTATTATTTGTTCATCATTTAAACATCCTTTAATCGGATATATTGGCGTCAATTTCGATCCTAGAGTCAAACCGGTGCACTTTTCTTACATAAAATTTGCTACTTGTTTTTCTCAAGTGCTCAGATTTTTTCTACATCTTACGGTTCGTGAGAAAAAATTCCAATTGGAGGTCTACATGTCTTGCAAATTTCGTGAAAATAAAAACTTCGTATTTCGTTCCAAATTTAATTTATTTTGATTAAGCCTGACATACTGATTCAAAAAAGATATACATACTCTTATGAGAAAATGCACCGTTTGGCCGGAAAATGGAAAAAACTATAATTTTTTGTATAATTTGTTCATCATTTAAACATCCTTTAATCGGATATATTGGCGTCAATTTCGGTCCTAGAGTCAAACCGGTGCACTTTTCTTACATAAAATTTGCTACTTGTTCTTCTCAAGTGCTTAGATTTTTTCTACATCTTACGGTTCGTGAGAAAAAATTCCAATTGGAGGTCTACATGTCTTGCAAATTTCGTGAAAATAAAAACTTCGTATTTCGTTCCAAATTTAATTTATTTCGATTATGCCTGACGTACTGATTCAAAAAAGATATACATACCCTTATGAGAAAATGCACCGTTTGGCCGGAAAATGGAAAAAACTGAAAATTTTTAATTCGATTTTTCCATTTTTTTTGCCAAACTGTGGGTAGGAAATAGAAAAAAAAACACATATTTGGAATAAGTTAGACCTAGTGTATATATTAACATAAAAAAAACAATTTCCTAAAATTGTAATTTGCCCAAAAATGTTTAAAGGGGGTACCCTTGGACTTTTTTCAAAATTCAATAATCTGGCATATCGGCGTCAATTTCGGTCCTAGAGTCAAACTGGTGCACTTTTCTTACATAAAATTTGCTACTTGTTCTTCTCAAGTGCTCAGATTTTTTCTACATCTTACGGTTCGTGAGAAAAAATTCCAATTGGTGGTCTACATGTCTTGCAAATTTCGTGAAAATAAAAACTTCGTATTTCGTTCCAAATTTAATATATTTCGATTAAGCCTGACGTACTGATTCAAAAAAGATATACATACCCTTATGAGAAAATGCACCGTTTGGCCGGAAAATGGAAAAAACTATAATTTTTTGTATTATTTGTTCATCATTTAAACATCCTTTAATCGGATATATTGGCGTCAATTTCGATCCTAGAGTCAAACCGGTGCACTTTTCTTACATAAAATTTGCTACTTGTTCTTCTCAAGTGCTCAGATTTTTTCTACATCTTACGGTTCGTGAGAAAAAATTCCAATTGGAGGTCTACATGTCTTGCAAATTTCGTGAAAATAAAAACTTCGTATTTCGTTCCAAATTTAATTTATTTTGATTAAGCCTGACGTACTGATTCAAAAAAGATATACATACTCTTATGAGAAAATGCACCGTTTGGCCGGAAAATGGAAAAAACTATAATTTTTTGTATAATTTGTTCATCATTTAAACATCCTTTAATCGGATATATTGGCGTCAATTTCGGTCCTAGAGTCAAACCGGTGCACTTTTCTTACATAAAATTTGCTACTTGTTCTTCTCAAGTGCTTAGATTTTTTCTACATCTTACGGTTCGTGAGAAAAAATTCCAATTGGAGGTCTACATGTCTTGCAAATTTCGTGAAAATAAAAACTTCGTATTTCGTTCCATATTTAATTTATTTCGATTAAGCCTGACGTACTGATTCAAAAAAGATATACATACTCTTATGAGAAAATGCACCGTTTGGCCGGAAAATGGAAAAAACTGAAAATTTTTAATTCGATTTTTCCATTTTTTTTGCCAAACTGTGGGTAGGGTATAGAAAAAAAACACATATTTGGAATAAGTTAGACCAAGTGTATATAATAACATAAAAAAAACAATTTCCTAAAATTGGAATTTGCCCAAAAATGTTTAAAGGGGGTACCCTTGGACTTTTTTCAAAATTCAATAATCTGGCATATCGGCGTCAATTTCGGTCCTAGAGTCAAACTGGTGCACTTTTCTTACATAAAATTTGCTACTTGTTCTTCTCAAGTGCTCAGATTTTTTCTACATCTTACGGTTCGTGAGAAAAAATTCCAATTGGAGGTCTACATGTCTTGCAAATTTCGTGAAAATAAAAACTTCGTATTTCGTTCCAAATTTAATATATTTCGATTAAGCCTGACGTTCTGATTCAAAAAAGATATACATACCCTTATGAGAAAATGCACCGTTTGGCCGGAAAATGGAAAAAACTATAATTTTTTGTATTATTTGTTCATCATTTAAACATCCTTTAATCGGATATATTGGCGTCAATTTCGGTCCTAGAGTCAAACCGGTGCACTTTTCTTACATAAAATTTGCTACTTATTCTTCTCAAGTGCTCAGATTTTTTCTACATCTTACGGTTCGTGAGAAAAAATTCCAATTGGAGGTCTACATGTCTTGCAAATTTCGTGAAAATAAAAACTTCGTATTTCGTTCCACATTTAATTTATTTCGATTAAGCCTGACGTACTGATTCAAAAAAGATATACATACTCTTATGAGAAAATGCACCGTTTGGCCGGAAAATGGAAAAAACTGAAAATTTTTAATTCGATTTTTCCATTTTTTTTGCCAAACTGTGGGTAGGGTATAGAAAAAAAACACATATTTGGAATAAGTTAGACCAAGTGTATATAATAACATAAAAAAAACAATTTCCTAAAATTGGAATTTGCCCAAAAATGTTTAAAGGGGGTACCCTTGGACTTTTTTCAAAATTCAATAATCTGGCATATCGGCGTCAATTTCGGTCCTAGAGTCAAACTGGTGCTTTTTTCTTACATAAAATTTGCTACTTGTTCTTCTCAAGTGCTCAGATTTTTTCTACATCTTACGGTTCGTGAGAAAAAATTCCAATTGGTGGTCTACATGTCTTGCAAATTTCGTGAAAATAAAAACTTCGTATTTCGTTCCAAATTTAATTTATTTCGATTAAGCCTGACGTACTGATTCAAAAAAGATATACATACCCTTATGAGAAAATGCACCATTTGGCCGGAAAATGGAAAAAACTATAATTTTTTGTATAATTTGTTCATCATTTAAACATCCTTTAATCGGATATATTGGCGTCAATTTCGGTCCTAGAGTCAAACCGGTGCACTTTTCTTACATAAAATTTGCTACTTGTTCTTCTCAAGTGCTCAGATTTTTTCTACATCTTACGGTTCGTGAGAAAAAATTCCAAATGGAGGTCTACATGTCTTGCAAATTTCGTGAAAATAAAAACTTCGTATTTCGTTCCAAATTTAATATATTTCGATTAAGCCTGACGTACTGATTCAAAAAAGATATACATACCCTTATGAGAAAATGCACCGTTTGGCCGGAAAATGGAAAAAACTATAATTTTTTGTATTATTTGTTCATCATTTAAACATCCTTTAATCGGATATATTGGCGTCAATTTCGGTCCTAGAGTCAAACCGGTGCACTTTTCTTACATAAAATTTGCTACTTGTTCTTCTCAAGTGCTCAGATTTTTTCTACATCTTACGGTTCGTGAGAAAAAATTCCAATTGTAGGTCTACATGTCTTGCAAATTTCGTGAAAATAAAAACTTCGTATTTCGTTCCAAATTTAATTTATTTCGATTATGCCTGACGTACTGATTCAAAAAAGATATACATACCCTTATGAGAAAATGCACCGTTTGGCCGGAAAATGGAAAAAACTGAAAATTTTTAATTCGATTTTTCCATTTTTTTTGCCAAACTGTGCGTAGGAGATAGAAAAAAAACACATATTTGGAATAAGTTAGACCTAGTGTATATATTAACATAAAAAAAACAATTTCCTAAAATTGTAATTTGCCCAAAAATGTTTAAAGGGGGTACCCTTGGACTTTTTTCAAAATTCAATAATCTGGCATATCGGCGTCAATTTCGGTCCTAGAGTCAAACTGGTGCACTTTTCTTACATAAAATTTGCTACTTGTTCTTCTCAAGTGCTCAGATTTTTTCTACATCTTACGGTTCGTGAGAAAAAATTCCAATTGGTGGTCTACATGTCTTGCAAATTTCGTGAAAATAAAAACTTCGTATTTCGTTCCAAATTTAATATCTTTCGATTAAGCCTGACGTACTGATTCAAAAAAGATATACATACTCTTATGAGAAAATGCACCGTTTGGCCGGAAAATGGAAAAAACTATAATTTTTTGTATAATTTGTTCATCATTTAAACATCCTTTAATCGGATATATTGGCGTCAATTTCGGTCCTAGAGTCAAACCGGTGCACTTTTCTTACATAAAATTTGCTACTTGTTCTTCTCAAGTGCTCAGATTTTTTCTACATTTACGGTTTGTGAGAAAAAATTCCAATTGGAGGTCTACATGTCTTGCAAATTTCGTGAAAATAAAAACTTCGTATTTCGTTCCAAATTTAATATATTTCGATTAAGCCTGACGTACTGATTCAAAAAAGATATACATACCCTTATGAGAAAATGCACCGTTTGGCCGGAAAATGGAAAAAACTATAATTTTTTGTATTATTTGTTCATCATTTAAACATCCTTTAATCGGATATATTGGCGTCAATTTCGGTCCTAGAGTCAAACCGGTACACTTTTCTTACATAAAATTTGCTACTTGTTGTTCTCAAGTGCTCAGATTTTTTCTACATCTTACGGTTCGTGAGAAAAAATTCCAATTGGAGGTCTACATGTCTTGCAAATTTCGTGAAAATAAAAACTTCGTATTTCGTTCCAAATTTAATTTATTTCGATTATGCCTGACGTACTGATTCAAAAAAGATATACATACCCTTATGAGAAAATGCACCGTTTGGCCGGAAAATGGAAAAAACTGAAAATTTTTAATTCGATTTTTCCATTTTTTTTGCCAAACTGTGGGTAGGAGATAGAAAAAAAACACATATTTGGAATAAGTTAGACCTAGTGTATATATTAACATAAAAAAAACAATTTCCTAAAATTGGAATTTGCCCAAAAATGTTTAAAGTGGGTACCCTTGGACTTTTTTCAAAATTCAATAATCTGGCATATCGGCGTCAATTTCGGTCCTAGAGTCAAACTGGTGCACTTTTCTTACATAAAATTTGCTACTTGTTCTTCTCAAGTGCTCAGATTTTTTCTACATCTTACGATTCGTGAGAAAAAATTCCAATTGGTGGTCTACATGTCTTGCAAATTTCGTGAAAATAAAAACTTCGTATTTCGTTCCAAATTTAATATATTTCGATTAAGCCTGACGTACTGATTCAAAAAAGATATACATACCCTTATGAGAAAATGCACCGTTTGGCCGGAAAATGGAAAAAAACTATAATTTTTTGTATTATTTGTTCATCATTTAAACATCCTTTAATCGGATATATTGGCGTCAATTTCGATCCTAGAGTCAAACCGGTGCACTTTTCTTACATAAAATTTGCTACTTGTTCTTCTCAAGTGCTCAGATTTTTTCTACATCTTACGGTTCGTGAGAAAAAATTCCAATTGGAGGTCTACATGTCTTGCAAATTTCGTGAAAATAAAAACTTCGTATTTCGTTCCAAATTTAATTTATTTTGATTAAGCCTGACGTACTGATTCAAAAAAGATATACATACTCTTATGAGAAAATGCACCGTTTGGCCGAAAAATGGAAAAAACTATAATTTTTTGTATAATTTGTTCATCATTTAAACATCCTTTAATCGGATATATTGGCGTCAATTTCGGTCCTAGAGTCAAACCGGTGCACTTTTCTTACATAAAATTTGCTACTTGTTCTTCTCAAGTGCTTAGATTTTTTCTACATCTTACGGTTCGTGAGAAAAAATTCCAATTGGAGGTCTACATGTCTTGCAAATTTCGTGAAAATAAAAACTTCGTATTTCGTTCCAAATTTAATTTATTTCGATTAAGCCTGACGTACTGATTCAAAAAAGATATACATACCCTTATGAGAAAATGCACCGTTTGGCCGGAAAATGGAAAAAACTGAAAATTTTTAATTCGATTTTTCCATTTTTTTTGCCAAACTGTGGGTAGGGTATAGAAAAAAAACACATATTTGGAATAAGTTAGACCAAGTGTATATATTAACATAAAAAAAACAATTTCCTAAAATTGGAATTTGCCCAAAAATGTTTAAAGGGGGTACCCTTGGACTTTTTTCAAAATTCAATAATCTGGCATATCGGCGTCAATTTCGGTCCTAGAGTCAAACTGGTGCACTTTTCTTACATAAAATTTGCTACTTGTTCTTCTCAAGTGCTCAGATTTTTTCTACATCTTACGGTTCGTGAGAAAAAATTCCAATTGGAGGTCTACATGTCTTGCAAATTTCGTGAAAATAAAAACTTCGTATTTCGTTCCAAATTTAATTTATTTCGATTAAGCCTGACGTTCTGATTCAAAAAAGATATACATACCCTTATGAGAAAATGCACCGTTTGGCCGGAAAATGGAAAAAACTATAATTTTTTGTATTATTTGTTCATCATTTAAACATCCTTTAATCGGATATATTGGCGTCAATTTCGGTCCTAGAGTCAAACCGGTGCACTTTTCTTACATAAAATTTGCTACTTGTTCTTCTCAAGTGCTCAGATTTTTTCTACATCTTACGGTTCGTGAGAAAAAATTCCAATTGGAGGTCTACATGTCTTGCAAATTTCGTGAAAATAAAAACTTCGTATTTCGTTCCAAATTTAATTTATTTCGATTAAGCCTGACGTACTGATTCAAAAAAGATATACATACCCTTATGAGAAAATGCACCGTTTGGCCGGAAAATGGAAAAAACTATAATTTTTTGTATAATTTGTTCATCATTTAAACATCCTTTAATCGGATATATTGGCGTCAATTTCGGTCCTAGAGTCAAACCGGTGCACTTTTCTTACATAAAATTTGCTACTTGTTCTTCTCAAGTGTTCAGATTTTTTCTACATCTTACGGTTCGTGAGAAAAAATTCCAATTGGAGGTCTACATGTCTTGCAAATTTCGTGAAAATAAAAACTTCGTATTTCGTTCCAAATTTAATTTATTTCGATTAAACCTGACGTACTGATTCAAAAAAGATATACATACCCTAATGAGAAAATGCACCGTTTGGCCGGAAAATGGAAAAAACTATAATTTTTTGTATAATTTGTTCATCATTTAAACATCCTTTAATCGGATATATTGGCGTCAATTTCGGTCCTAGAGTCAAACCGGTGCACTTTTCTTACATAAAATTTACTACTTGTTCTTCTCAAGTGCTTAGATTTTTTCTACATCTTACGGTTCGTGAGAAAAAATTCCAATTGGAGGTCTACATGTCTTGCAAATTTCGTGAAAATAAAAACTTCGTATTTCGTTCCAAGTTTAATTTATTTCGATTAAGCCTGACCTACTGATTTTAAAAAAAATACATACTCCTATGAGAAAATGCACCGTTTGGCCGGAAAATGGAAAAAACTATAATTTTTTGTATTATTTGTTCATCATTTAAACATCCTTTAATCGGATATATTGGCGTCAATTTCGGTCCTAGAGTCAAACCGGTGCACTTTTCTTACATAAAATTTGCTACTTGTTCTTCTCAAGTGCTCAGATTTTTTCTACATCTTACGGTTCGTGAGAAAAAATTCCAATTGGAGGTCTACATGTCTTGCAAATTTCGTGAAAATAAAAACTTCGTATTTCGTTCCAAATTTAATTTATTTCGATTATGCCTGACGTACTAATTCAAAAAAGATATACATACCCTTATGAGAAAATGCACCGTTTGGCCGGAAAATGGAAAAAACTGAAAATTTTTAATTCGATTTTTCCATTTTTTTTGCCAAACTGTGGGTAGGAGATAGAAAAAAAACACATATTTGGAATAAGTTAGACCTAGTGTATATATTAACATAAAAAAAACAATTTCCTAAAATTGTAATTTGCCCAAAAATGTTTAAAGGGGGTACCCTTGGACTTTTTTCAAAATTCAATAATCTGGCATATCGGCGTCAATTTCGGTCCTAGAGTCAAACTGGTGCACTTTTCTTACATAAAATTTGCTACTTGTTCTTCTCAAGTGCTCAGATTTTTTCTACATCTTACGGTTCGTGAGAAAAAATTCCAATTGGTGGTCTACATGTCTTGCAAATTTCGTGAAAATAAAAACTTCGTATTTCGTTCCAAATTTAATATCTTTCGATTAAGCCTGACGTACTGATTCAAAAAAGATATACATACCCTTATGAGAAAATGCACCGTTTGGCCGGAAAATGGAAAAAACTATAATTTTTTGTATTATTTGTTCATCATTTAAACATCCTTTAATCGGATATATTGGCGTCAATTTCGGTCCTAGAGTCAAACCGGTGCACTTTTCTTACATAAAATTTGCTACTTGTTCTTCTCAAGTGCTCAGATTTTTTCTACATCTTACGGTTCGTGAGAAAAAATTCCAATTGGAGGTCTACATGTCTTGCATATTTCGTGAAAATAAAAACTTCGTATTTCGTTCCAAATTTAATTTATTTTGATTAAGCCTGACGTACTGATTCAAAAAAGATATACATACTCTTATGAGAAAATGCACCGTTTGGCCGGAAAATGGAAAAAACTGAAAATTTTTAATTCGATTTTTCCATTTTTTTTGCCAAACTGTGGGTAGGGTATAGAAAAAAAATACATATTTGGAATAAGTTAGACCAAGTGTATATATTAACATAAAAAAAACAATTTCCTAAAATTGGAATTTGCCCAAAAATGTTTAAAGGGGGTACCCTTGGACTTTTTTCAAAATTCAATAATCTGGCATATCGGCGTCAATTTCGGTCCTAGAGTCAAACTGGTGCACTTTTCTTACATAAAATTTGCTACTTGTTCTTCTCAAGTGCTCAGATTTTTTCTACATCTTACGGTTCGTGAGAAAAAATTCCAATTGGTGGTCTACATGTCTTGCAAATTTCGTGAAAATAAAAACTTCGTATTTCGTTCCAAATTTAATATCTTTCGATTAAGCCTGACGTACTGATTCAAAAAAGATATACATACCCTTATGAGAAAATGCACCGTTTGGCCGGAAAATGGAAAAAACTATAATTTTTTGTATTATTTGTTCATCATTTAAACATCCTTTAATCGGATATATTGGCGTCAATTTCGGTCCTAGAGTCAAACCGGTGCACTTTTCTTACATAAAATTTGCTACTTGTTCTTCTCAAGTGCTCAGATTTTTTCTACATCTTACGGTTCGTGAGAAAAAATTCCAATTGGAGGTCTACATGTCTTGCATATTTCGTGAAAATAAAAACTTCGTATTTCGTTCCAAATTTAATTTATTTTGATTAAGCCTGACGTACTGATTCAAAAAAGATATACATACTCTTATGAGAAAATGCACCGTTTGGCCGGAAAATGGAAAAAACTGAAAATTTTTAATTCGATTTTTCCATTTTTTTTGCCAAACTGTGGGTAGGGTATAGAAAAAAAATACATATTTGGAATAAGTTAGACCAAGTGTATATATTAACATAAAAAAAACAATTTCCTAAAATTGGAATTTGCCCAAAAATGTTTAAAGGGGGTACCCTTGGACTTTTTTCAAAATTCAATAATCTGGCATATCGGCGTCAATTTCGGTCCTAGAGTCAAACTGGTGCACTTTTCTTACATAAAATTTGCTACTTGTTCTTCTCAAGTGCTCAGATTTTTTCTACATCTTACGGTTCGTGAGAAAAAATTCCAATTGGAGACATGTCTTGCAAATTTCGTGAAAATAAAAACTTCGTATTTTGTTCCCAATTTAATTTATTTCGATTAAGCCTGACGTACTGATTCAAAAAAGATATACATACCCTTATGAGAAAATGCACCGTTTGGCCGGAAAATGGAAAAAACTATAATTTTTTGTATTATTTGTTCATCATTTAAACATCCTTTAATCGGATATATTGGCGTCAATTTCGGTCCTAGAGTCAAACCGGTGCACTTTTCTTACATAAAATTTGCTACTTGTTCTTCGCATGTGCTCAGATTTTTTCTACATCTTACGGTTCGTGAGAAAAAATTCCAATTGGAGGTCTACATGTCTTGCAAATTTCGTGAAAATAAAAACTTCGTATTTCGTTCCAAATTTAATTTATTTCGATTAAGCCTGACGTACTGATTCAAAAAAGATATACATACCCCTATGAGAAAATGCACCGTTTGGCCGGAAAATGGAAAAAACTGAAAATTTTTAATTCGATTTTTCCATTTTTTTTGCCAAACTGTGGGTAGGGGATAGAAAAAAACACATATTTGGAATAAGTTAGACCTAGTGTATATATTAATATAAAAAAAACAATTTCCTAAAATTGGAATTTGCCCAAAAATGTTTAAAGGGGGTACCCTTGGACTTTTTTCAAAATTCAATAATCTGGCATATCGGCGTCAATTTCGGTCCTAGAGTCAAACTGGTGCACTTTTCTTACATAAAATTTGCTACTTGTTCTTCTCAAGTGCTCAGATTTTTTCTACATCTTACGGTTCGTGAGAAAAAATTCCAATTGGTGGTCTACATGTCTTGCAAATTTCGTGAAAATAAAAACTTCGTATTTCGTTCCAAATTTAATATCTTTCGATTAAGCCTGACGTACTGATTCAAAAAAGATATACATACCCTTATGAGAAAATGCACCGTTTGGCCGGAAAATGGAAAAAACTATAATTTTTTGTATTATTTGTTCATCATTTAAACATCCTTTAATCGGATATATTGGCGTCAATTTCGGTCCTAGAGTCAAACCGGTGCACTTTTCTTACATAAAATTTGCTACTTGTTCTTCTCAAGTGCTCAGATTTTTTCTACATCTTACGGTTCGTGAGAAAAAATTCCAATTGGAGGTCTACATGTCTTGCATATTTCGTGAAAATAAAAACTTCGTATTTCGTTCCAAATTTAATTTATTTTGATTAAGCCTGACGTACTGATTCAAAAAAGATATACATACTCTTATGAGAAAATGCACCGTTTGGCCGGAAAATGGAAAAAACTGAAAATTTTTAATTCGATTTTTCCATTTTTTTTGCCAAACTGTGGGTAGGGTATAGAAAAAAAATACATATTTGGAATAAGTTAGACCAAGTGTATATATTAACATAAAAAAAACAATTTCCTAAAATTGGAATTTGCCCAAAAATGTTTAAAGGGGGTACCCTTGGACTTTTTTCAAAATTCAATAATCTGGCATATCGGCGTCAATTTCGGTCCTAGAGTCAAACTGGTGCACTTTTCTTACATAAAATTTGCTACTTGTTCTTCTCAAGTGCTCAGATTTTTTCTACATCTTACGGTTCGTGAGAAAAAATTCCAATTGGAGACATGTCTTGCAAATTTCGTGAAAATAAAAACTTCGTATTTTGTTCCCAATTTAATTTATTTCGATTAAGCCTGACGTACTGATTCAAAAAAGATATACATACCCTTATGAGAAAATGCACCGTTTGGCCGGAAAATGGAAAAAACTATAATTTTTTGTATTATTTGTTCATCATTTAAACATCCTTTAATCGGATATATTGGCGTCAATTTCGGTCCTAGAGTCAAACCGGTGCACTTTTCTTACATAAAATTTGCTACTTGTTCTTCGCATGTGCTCAGATTTTTTCTACATCTTACGGTTCGTGAGAAAAAATTCCAATTGGAGACATGTCTTGCAAATTTCGTGAAAATAAAAACTTCGTATTTTGTTCCCAATTTAATTTATTTCGATTAAGCCTGACGTACTGATTCAAAAAAGATATACATACCCTTATGAGAAAATGCACCGTTTGGCCGGAAAATGGAAAAAACTATAATTTTTTGTATTATTTGTTCATCATTTAAACATCCTTTAATCGGATATATTGGCGTCAATTTCGGTCCTAGAGTCAAACCGGTGCACTTTTCTTACATAAAATTTGCTACTTGTTCTTCGCATGTGCTCAGATTTTTTCTACATCTTACGGTTCGTGAGAAAAAATTCCAATTGGAGGTCTACATGTCTTGCAAATTTCGTGAAAATAAAAACTTCGTATTTCGTTCCAAATTTAATATATTTCGATTAAGCCTGACGTACTGATTCAAAAAAGATATACATACCCTTATGATAAAATGCACCGTTTGGCCGGAAAATGGAAAAAACTATAATTTTTTGTATAATTTGTTCATCATTTAAACATCCTTTAATCGGATATATTGGCGTCAATTTCGGTCCTAGAGTCAAACCGGTGCACTTTTCTTACATAAAATTTGCTACTTGTTCTTCTCAAGTGCTCAGATTTTTTCTACATCTTACGGTTCGTGAGAAAAAATTCCAATTGGAGGTCTACATGTCTTGCAAATTTCGTGAAAATAAAAACTTCGTATTTCGTTCCAAGTTTAATTTATTTCGATTAAGCCTGACCTACTGATTTTAAAAAAAATACATACTCCTATGAGAAAATGCACCGTTTGGCCGAAAAATGGAAAAAACTATAATTTTTTGTATTATTTGTTCATCATTTAAACATCCTTTAATCGGATATATTGGCGTCAATTTCGGTCCTAGAGTCAAACCGGTGCACTTTTCTTACATAAAATTTGCTACTTGTTCTTCTCAAGTGCTCAGATTTTTTCTACATCTTACGGTTCGTGAGAAAAAATTCCAATTGGAGGTCTACATGTCTTGCAAATTTCGTGAAAATAAAAACTTCGTATTTCGTTCCAAATTTAATTTATTTCGATTACGCCTGACGTACTGATTCAAAAAAGATATACATACCCTTATGAGAAAATGCACCGTTTGGCCGGAAAATGGAAAAAACTGAAAATTTTTAATTTGATTTTTCCATTTTTTTTGCCAAACTGTGGGTAGGAGATAGAAAAAAAACACATATTTGGAATAAGTTAGACCTAGTGTATATATTAACATAAAAAAAACAATTTCCTAAAATTGTAATTTGCCCAAAAATGTTTAAAGGGGGTACCCTTGGACTTTTTTCAAAATTCAATAATCTGGCATATCGGCGTCAATTTCGGTCCTAGAGTCAAACTGGTGCACTTTTCTTACATAAAATTTGCTACTTGTTCTTCTCAAGTGCTCAGATTTTTTCTACATCTTACGGTTCGTGAGAAAAAATTCCAATTGGTGGTCTACATGTCTTGCAAATTTCGTGAAAATAAAAACTTCGTATTTCGTTCCAAATTTAATATCTTTCGATTAAGCCTGACGTACTGATTCAAAAAAGATATACATACCCTTATGAGAAAATGCACCGTTTGGCCGGAAAATGGAAAAAACTATAATTTTTTGTATTATTTGTTCATCATTTAAACATCCTTTAATCGGATATATTGGCGTCAATTTCGGTCCTAGAGTCAAACCGGTGCACTTTTCTTACATAAAATTTGCTACTTGTTCTTCTCAAGTGCTCAGATTTTTTCTACATCTTACGGTTCGTGAGAAAAAATTCCAATTGGTGGTCTACATGTCTTGCAAATTTCGTGAAAATAAAAACTTCGTATTTCGTTCCAAATTTAATATCTTTCGATTAAGCCTGACGTACTGATTCAAAAAAGATATACATACCCTTATGAGAAAATGCACCGTTTGGCCGGAAAATGGAAAAAACTATAATTTTTTGTATAATTTGTTCATCATTTAAACATCCTTTAATCGGATATATTGGCGTCAATTTCGGTCCTAGAGTCAAACCGGTGCACTTTTCTTACATAAAATTTGCTACTTGTTCTTCTCAAGTGCTCAGATTTTTTCTACATCTTACGGTTCGTGAGAAAAAATTCCAATTGGAGGTCTACATGTCTTGCAAATTTCGTGAAAATAAAAACTTCGTATTTCGTTCCAAATTTAATTTATTTCGATTAAACCTGACGTACTGATTCAAAAAAGATATACATACCCTAATGAGAAAATGCACCGTTTGGCCGGAAAATGGAAAAAACTATAATTTTTTGTATAATTTGTTCATCATTTAAACATCCTTTAATCGGATATATTGGCGTCAATTTCGGTCCTAGAGTCAAACCGGTGCACTTTTCTTACATAAAATTTACTACTTGTTCTTCTCAAGTGCTTAGATTTTTTCTACATCTTACGGTTCGTGAGAAAAAATTCCAATTGGAGGTCTACATGTCTTGCAAATTTCGTGAAAATAAAAACTTCGTATTTCGTTCCAAGTTTAATTTATTTCGATTAAGCCTGACCTACTGATTTTAAAAAAAATACATACTCCTATGAGAAAATGCACCGTTTGGCCGGAAAATGGAAAAAACTATAATTTTTTGTATTATTTGTTCATCATTTAAACATCCTTTAATCGGATATATTGGCGTCAATTTCGGTCCTAGAGTCAAACCGGTGCACTTTTCTTACATAAAATTTGCTACTTGTTCTTCTCAAGTGCTCAGATTTTTTCTACATCTTACGGTTCGTGAGAAAAAATTCCAATTGGAGGTCTACATGTCTTGCAAATTTCGTGAAAATAAAAACTTCGTATTTCGTTCCAAATTTAATTTATTTCGATTATGCCTGACGTACTAATTCAAAAAAGATATACATACCCTCATGAGAAAATGCACCGTTTGGCCGGAAAATGGAAAAAACTGAAAATTTTTAATTCGATTTTTCCATTTTTTTTGCCAAACTGTGGGTAGGAGATAGAAAAAAAACACATATTTGGAATAAGTTAGACCTAGTGTATATATTAACATAAAAAAAACAATTTCCTAAAATTGTAATTTGCCCAAAAATGTTTAAAGGGGGTACCCTTGGACTTTTTTCAAAATTCAATAATCTGGCATATCGGCGTCAATTTCGGTCCTAGAGTCAAACTGGTGCACTTTTCTTACATAAAATTTGCTACTTGTTCTTCTCAAGTGCTCAGATTTTTTCTACATCTTACGGTTCGTGAGAAAAAATTCCAATTGGTGGTCTACATGTCTTGCAAATTTCGTGAAAATAAAAACTTCGTATTTCGTTCCAAATTTAATATCTTTCGATTAAGCCTGACGTACTGATTCAAAAAAGATATACATACCCTTATGAGAAAATGCACCGTTTGGCCGGAAAATGGAAAAAACTATAATTTTTTGTATTATTTGTTCATCATTTAAACATCCTTTAATCGGATATATTGGCGTCAATTTCGGTCCTAGAGTCAAACCGGTGCACTTTTCTTACATAAAATTTGCTACTTGTTCTTCTCAAGTGCTCAGATTTTTTCTACATCTTACGGTTCGTGAGAAAAAATTCCAATTGGAGGTCTACATGTCTTGCATATTTCGTGAAAATAAAAACTTCGTATTTCGTTCCAAATTTAATTTATTTTGATTAAGCCTGACGTACTGATTCAAAAAAGATATACATACTCTTATGAGAAAATGCACCGTTTGGCCGGAAAATGGAAAAAACTGAAAATTTTTAATTCGATTTTTCCATTTTTTTTGCCAAACTGTGGGTAGGGTATAGAAAAAAAATACATATTTGGAATAAGTTAGACCAAGTGTATATATTAACATAAAAAAAACAATTTCCTAAAATTGGAATTTGCCCAAAAATGTTTAAAGGGGGTACCCTTGGACTTTTTTCAAAATTCAATAATCTGGCATATCGGCGTCAATTTCGGTCCTAGAGTCAAACTGGTGCACTTTTCTTACATAAAATTTGCTACTTGTTCTTCTCAAGTGCTCAGATTTTTTCTACATCTTACGGTTCGTGAGAAAAAATTCCAATTGGAGACATGTCTTGCAAATTTCGTGAAAATAAAAACTTCGTATTTTGTTCCCAATTTAATTTATTTCGATTAAGCCTGACGTACTGATTCAAAAAAGATATACATACCCTTATGAGAAAATGCACCGTTTGGCCGGAAAATGGAAAAAACTATAATTTTTTGTATTATTTGTTCATCATTTAAACATCCTTTAATCGGATATATTGGCGTCAATTTCGGTCCTAGAGTCAAACCGGTGCACTTTTCTTACATAAAATTTGCTACTTGTTCTTCGCATGTGCTCAGATTTTTTCTACATCTTACGGTTCGTGAGAAAAAATTCCAATTGGAGGTCTACATGTCTTGCAAATTTCGTGAAAATAAAAACTTCGTATTTCGTTCCAAATTTAATTTATTTCGATTAAGCCTGACGTACTGATTCAAAAAAGATATACATACCCCTATGAGAAAATGCACCGTTTGGCCGGAAAATGGAAAAAACTGAAAATTTTTAATTCGATTTTTCCATTTTTTTTGCCAAACTGTGGGTAGGGGATAGAAAAAAACACATATTTGGAATAAGTTAGACCTAGTGTATATATTAATATAAAAAAAACAATTTCCTAAAATTGGAATTTGCCCAAAAATGTTTAAAGGGGGTACCCTTGGACTTTTTTCAAAATTCAATAATCTGGCATATCGGCGTCAATTTCGGTCCTAGAGTCAAACTGGTGCACTTTTCTTACATAAAATTTGCTACTTGTTCTTCTCAAGTGCTCAGATTTTTTCTACATCTTACGGTTCGTGAGAAAAAATTCCAATTGGAGGTCTACATGTCTTGCAAATTTCGTGAAAATAAAAACTTCGTATTTCGTTCCAAATTTAATTTATTTCGATTACGCCTGACGTACTGATTCAAAAAAGATATACATACCCTTATGAGAAAATGCACCGTTTGGCCGGAAAATGGAAAAAACTGAAAATTTTTAATTCGATTTTTCCATTTTTTTTGCCAAACTGTGGGTAGGAGATAGAAAAAAAACACATATTTGGAATAAGTTAGACCTAGTGTATATATTAACATAAAAAAAACAATTTCCTAAAATTGTAATTTGCCCAAAAATGTTTAAAGGGGGTACCCTTGGACTTTTTTCAAAATTCAATAATCTGGCATATCGGCGTCAATTTCGGTCCTAGAGTCAAACTGGTGCACTTTTCTTACATAAAATTTGCTACTTGTTCTTCTCAAGTGCTCAGATTTTTTCTACATCTTACGGTTCGTGAGAAAAAATTCCAATTGGTGGTCTACATGTCTTGCAAATTTCGTGAAAATAAAAACTTCGTATTTCGTTCCAAATTTAATATCTTTCGATTAAGCCTGACGTACTGATTCAAAAAAGATATACATACCCTTATGAGAAAATGCACCGTTTGGCCGGAAAATGGAAAAAACTATAATTTTTTGTATTATTTGTTCATCATTTAAACATCCTTTAATCGGATATATTGGCGTCAATTTCGGTCCTAGAGTCAAACCGGTGCACTTTTCTTACATAAAATTTGCTACTTGTTCTTCTCAAGTGCTCAGATTTTTTCTACATCTTACGGTTCGTGAGAAAAAATTCCAATTGGAGGTCTACATGTCTTGCATATTTCGTGAAAATAAAAACTTCGTATTTCGTTCCAAATTTAATTTATTTTGATTAAGCCTGACGTACTGATTCAAAAAAGATATACATACTCTTATGAGAAAATGCACCGTTTGGCCGGAAAATGGAAAAAACTGAAAATTTTTAATTCGATTTTTCCATTTTTTTTGCCAAACTGTGGGTAGGGTATAGAAAAAAAACACATATTTGGAATAAGTTAGACCAAGTGTATATATTAACATAAAAAAAAACAATTTCCTAAAATTGGAATTTGCCCAAAAATGTTTAAAGGGGGTACCCTTGGACTTTTTTCAAAATTCAATAATCTGGCATATCGGCGTCAATTTCGGTCCTAGAGTCAAACTGGTGCACTTTTCTTACATAAAATTTGCTACTTGTTCTTCTCAAGTGCTCAGATTTTTTCTACATCTTACGGTTCGTGAGAAAAAATTCCAATTGGAGGTCTACATGTCTTGCAAATTTCGTGAAAATAAAAACTTCGTATTTCGTTCCAAATTTAATTTATTTCGATTAAGCCTGACGTACTGATTCAAAAAAGATATACATACCCTTATGAGAAAATGCACCGTTTGGCCGGAAAATGGAAAAAACTATAATTTTTTGTATTATTTGTTCATCATTTAAACATCCTTTAATCGGATATATTGGCGTCAATTTCGGTCCTAGAGTCAAACCGGTGCACTTTTCTTACATAAAATTTGCTACTTGTTCTTCTCATGTGCTCAGATTTTTTCTACATCTTACGGTTCGTGAGAAAAAATTCCAATTGGAGGTCTACATGTCTTGCAAATTTCGTGAAAATAAAAACTTCGTATTTCGTTCCAAATTTAATTTATTTCGATTAAGCCTGACGTACTGATTCAAAAAAGATATACATACCCCTATGAGAAAATGCACCGTTTGGCCGGAAAATGGAAAAAACTGAAAATTTTTAATTCGATTTTTCCATTTTTTTTGCCAAACTGTGGGTAGGGGATAGAAAAAAACACATATTTGGAATAAGTTAGACCTAGTGTATATATTAATATAAAAAAAACAATTTCCTAAAATTGGAATTTCCCCAAAAATGTTTAAAGGGGGTACCCTTGGACTTTTTTCAAAATTCAATAATCTGGCATATCGGCGTCAATTTCGGTCCTAGAGTCAAACTGGTGCACTTTTCTTACATAAAATTTGCTACTTGTTCTTCTCAAGTGCTCAGATTTTTTCTACATCTTACGGTTCGTGAGAAAAAATTCCAATTGGAGGTCTACATGTCTTGCAAATTTCGTGAAAATAAAAACTTCGTATTTCGTTCCAAATTTAATATATTTCGATTAAGCCTGACGTACTGATTCAAAAAAGATATACATACCCTTATGATAAAATGCACCGTTTGGCCGGAAAATGGAAAAAACTATAATTTTTTGTATAATTTGTTCATCATTTAAACATCCTTTAATCGGATATATTGGCGTCAATTTCGGTCCTAGAGTCAAACCGGTGCACTTTTCTTACATAAAATTTGCTACTTGTTCTTCTCAAGTGCTCAGATTTTTTCTACATCTTACGGTTCGTGAGAAAAAATTCCAATTGGAGGTCTACATGTCTTGCAAATTTCGTGAAAATAAAAACTTCGTATTTCGTTCCAAATTTAATATATTTCGATTAAGCCTGACGTGCTGATTCAAAAAAGATATACATACCCTTATGATAAAATGCACCGTTTGGCCGGAAAATGGAAAAAACTATAATTTTTTGTATAATTTGTTCATCATTTAAACATCCTTTAATCGGATATATTGGCGTCAATTTCGGTCCTAGAGTCAAACCGGTGCACTTTTCTTACATAAAATTTGCTACTTGTTCTTCTCAAGTGCTCAGATTTTTTCTACATCTTACGGTTCGTGAGAAAAAATTCCAATTGGAGGTCTACATGTCTTGCATATTTCGTGAAAATAAAAACTTCGTATTTCGTTCCAAATTTAATTTATTTTGATTAAGCCTGACGTACTGATTCAAAAAAGATATACATACCCTTATGAGAAAATGCACCGTTTGGCCGGAAAATGGAAAAAACTATAATTTTTTGTATTATTTGTTCATCATTTAAACATCCTTTAATCGGATATATTGGCGTCAATTTCGGTCCTAGAGTCAAACCGGTGCACTTTTCTTACATAAAATTTGCTACTTGTTCTTCTCATGTGCTCAGATTTTTTCTACATCTTACGGTTCGTGAGAAAAAATTCCAATTGGAGGTCTACATGTCTTGCAAATTTCGTAAAAATAAAAACTTCGTATTTCGTTCCAAATTTAATTTATTTCGATTAAGCCTGACGTACTGATTCAAAAAAGATATACATACCCCTATGAGAAAATGCACCGTTTGGCCGGAAAATGGAAAAAACTGAAAATTTTTAATTCGATTTTTCCATTTTTTTTGCCAAACTGTGGGTAGGGGATAGAAAAAAACACATATTTGGAATAAGTTAGACCTAGTGTATATATTAATATAAAAAAAACAATTTCCTAAAATTGGAATTTGCCCAAAAATGTTTAAAGGGGGTACCCTTGGACTTTTTTCAAAATTCAATAATCTGGCATATCGGCGTCAATTTCGGTCCTAGAGTCAAACTGGTGCACTTTTCTTACATAAAATTTGCTACTTGTTCTTCTCAAGTGCTCAGATTTTTTCTACATCTTACGGTTCGTGAGAAAAAATTCCAATTGGAGGTCTACATGTCTTGCAAATTTCGTGAAAATAAAAACTTCGTATTTCGTTCCAAATTTAATATATTTCGATTAAGCCTGACGTACTGATTCAAAAAAGATATACATACCCTTATGATAAAATGCACCGTTTGGCCGGAAAATGGAAAAAACTATAATTTTTTGTATAATTTGTTCATCATTTAAACATCCTTTAATCGGATATATTGGCGTCAATTTCGGTCCTAGAGTCAAACCGGTGCACTTTTCTTACATAAAATTTGCTACTTGTTCTTCTCAAGTGCTCAGATTTTTTCTACATCTTACGGTTCGTGAGAAAAAATTCCAATTGGAGGTCTACATGTCTTGCAAATTTCGTGAAAATAAAAACTTCGTATTTCGTTCCAAATTTAATATATTTCGATTAAGCCTGACGTACTGATTCAAAAAAGATATACATACCCTTATGATAAAATGCACCGTTTGGCCGGAAAATGGAAAAAACTATAATTTTTTGTATAATTTGTTCATCATTTAAACATCCTTTAATCGGATATATTGGCGTCAATTTCGGTCCTAGAGTCAAACCGGTGCACTTTTCTTACATAAAATTTGCTACTTGTTGTTCTCAAGTGCTCAGATTTTTTCTACATCTTACGGTTCGTGAGAAAAAATTCCAATTGGAGGTCTACATGTCTTGCATATTTCGTGAAAATAAAAACTTCGTATTTCGTTCCAAATTTAATTTATTTTGATTAAGCCTGACGTACTGATTCAAAAAAGATATACATACTCTTATGAGAAAATGCACCGTTTGGCCGGAAAATGGAAAAAACTGAAAATTTTTAATTCGATTTTTCCATTTTTTTTGCCAAACTGTGGGTAGGGTATAGAAAAAAAACACATATTTGGAATAAGTTAGACCAAGTGTATATATTAACATAAAAAAAACAATTTCCTAAAATTGGAATTTGCCCAAAAATGTTTAAAGGGGGTACCCTTGGACTTTTTTCAAAATTCAATAATCTGGCATATCGGCGTCAATTTCGGTCCTAGAGTCAAACTGGTGCACTTTTCTTACATAAAATTTGCTACTTGTTCTTCTCAAGTGCTCAGATTTTTTCTACATCTTACGGTTCGTGAGAAAAAATTCCAAATGGAGGTCTACATGTCTTGCAAATTTCGTGAAAATAAAAACTTCGTATTTCGTTCCAAATTTAATTTATTTCGATTAAGCCTGACGTACTGATTCAAAAAAGATATACATACCCTTATGAGAAAATGCACCGTTTGGCCGGAAAATGGAAAAAACTATAATTTTTTGTATTATTTGTTCATCATTTAAACATCCTTTAATCGGATATATTGGCGTCAATTTCGGTCCTAGAGTCAAACCGGTGCACTTTTCTTACATAAAATTTGCTACTTGTTCTTCTCATGTGCTCAGATTTTTTCTACATCTTACGGTTCGTGAGAAAAAATTCCAATTGGAGGTCTACATGTCTTGCAAATTTCGTGAAAATAAAAACTTCGTATTTCGTTCCAAATTTAATTTATTTCGATTAAGCCTGACGTACTGATTCAAAAAAGATATACATACCGTTATGAGAAAATGCACCGTTTGGCCGGAAAATGGAAAAAACTGAAAATTTTTAATTCGATTTTTCCATTTTTTTTGCCAAACTGTGGGTAGGGGATAGAAAAAAACACATATTTGGAATAAGTTAGACCTAGTGTATATATTAATATAAAAAAAACAATTTCCTAAAATTGGAATTTGCCCAAAAATGTTTAAAGGGGGTACCCTTGGACTTTTTTCAAAATTCAATAATCTGGCATATCGGCGTCAATTTCGGTCCTAGAGTCAAACTGGTGCACTTTTCTTACATAAAATTTGCTACTTGTTCTTCTCAAGTGCTCAGATTTTTTCTACATCTTACGGTTCGTGAGAAAAAATTCCAATTGGTGGTCTACATGTCTTGCAAATTTCGTGAAAATAAAAACTTCGTATTTCGTTCCAAATTTAATATCTTTCGATTAAGCCTGACGTACTGATTCAAAAAAGATATACATACCCTTATGAGAAAATGCACCGTTTGGCCGGAAAATGGAAAAAACTATAATTTTTTGTATTATTTGTTCATCATTTAAACATCCTTTAATCGGATATATTGGCGTCAATTTCGGTCCTAGAGTCAAACCGGTGCACTTTTCTTACATAAAATTTGCTACTTGTTCTTCTCAAGTGCTCAGATTTTTTCTACATCTTACGGTTCGTGAGAAAAAATTCCAATTGGAGGTCTACATGTCTTGCATATTTCGTGAAAATAAAAACTTCGTATTTCGTTCCAAATTTAATTTATTTTGATTAAGCCTGACGTACTGATTCAAAAAAGATATACATACTCTTATGAGAAAATGCACCGTTTGGCCGGAAAATGGAAAAAACTGAAAATTTTTAATTCGATTTTTCCATTTTTTTTGCCAAACTGTGGGTAGGGTATAGAAAAAAAATACATATTTGGAATAAGTTAGACCAAGTGTATATATTAACATAAAAAAAACAATTTCCTAAAATTGGAATTTGCCCAAAAATGTTTAAAGGGGGTACCCTTGGACTTTTTTCAAAATTCAATAATCTGGCATATCGGCGTCAATTTCGGTCCTAGAGTCAAACTGGTGCACTTTTCTTACATAAAATTTGCTACTTGTTCTTCTCAAGTGCTCAGATTTTTTCTACATCTTACGGTTCGTGAGAAAAAATTCCAATTGGAGACATGTCTTGCAAATTTCGTGAAAATAAAAACTTCGTATTTTGTTCCCAATTTAATTTATTTCGATTAAGCCTGACGTACTGATTCAAAAAAGATATACATACCCTTATGAGAAAATGCACCGTTTGGCCGGAAAATGGAAAAAACTATAATTTTTTGTATTATTTGTTCATCATTTAAACATCCTTTAATCGGATATATTGGCGTCAATTTCGGTCCTAGAGTCAAACCGGTGCACTTTTCTTACATAAAATTTGCTACTTGTTCTTCGCATGTGCTCAGATTTTTTCTACATCTTACGGTTCGTGAGAAAAAATTCCAATTGGAGGTCTACATGTCTTGCAAATTTCGTGAAAATAAAAACTTCGTATTTCGTTCCAAATTTAATTTATTTCGATTAAGCCTGACGTACTGATTCAAAAAAGATATACATACCCCTATGAGAAAATGCACCGTTTGGCCGGAAAATGGAAAAAACTGAAAATTTTTAATTCGATTTTTCCATTTTTTTTGCCAAACTGTGGGTAGGGGATAGAAAAAAACACATATTTGGAATAAGTTAGACCTAGTGTATATATTAATATAAAAAAAACAATTTCCTAAAATTGGAATTTGCCCAAAAATGTTTAAAGGGGGTACCCTTGGACTTTTTTCAAAATTCAATAATCTGGCATATCGGCGTCAATTTCGGTCCTAGAGTCAAACTGGTGCACTTTTCTTACATAAAATTTGCTACTTGTTCTTCTCAAGTGCTCAGATTTTTTCTACATCTTACGGTTCGTGAGAAAAAATTCCAATTGGAGGTCTACATGTCTTGCAAATTTCGTGAAAATAAAAACTTCGTATTTCGTTCCAAATTTAATTTATTTCGATTACGCCTGACGTACTGATTCAAAAAAGATATACATACCCTTATGAGAAAATGCACCGTTTGGCCGGAAAATGGAAAAAACTGAAAATTTTTAATTCGATTTTTCCATTTTTTTTGCCAAACTGTGGGTAGGAGATAGAAAAAAAACACATATTTGGAATAAGTTAGACCTAGTGTATATATTAACATAAAAAAAACAATTTCCTAAAATTGTAATTTGCCCAAAAATGTTTAAAGGGGGTACCCTTGGACTTTTTTCAAAATTCAATAATCTGGCATATCGGCGTCAATTTCGGTCCTAGAGTCAAACTGGTGCACTTTTCTTACATAAAATTTGCTACTTGTTCTTCTCAAGTGCTCAGATTTTTTCTACATCTTACGGTTCGTGAGAAAAAATTCCAATTGGTGGTCTACATGTCTTGCAAATTTCGTGAAAATAAAAACTTCGTATTTCGTTCCAAATTTAATATCTTTCGATTAAGCCTGACGTACTGATTCAAAAAAGATATACATACCCTTATGAGAAAATGCACCGTTTGGCCGGAAAATGGAAAAAACTATAATTTTTTGTATTATTTGTTCATCATTTAAACATCCTTTAATCGGATATATTGGCGTCAATTTCGGTCCTAGAGTCAAACCGGTGCACTTTTCTTACATAAAATTTGCTACTTGTTCTTCTCAAGTGCTCAGATTTTTTCTACATCTTACGGTTCGTGAGAAAAAATTCCAATTGGAGGTCTACATGTCTTGCATATTTCGTGAAAATAAAAACTTCGTATTTCGTTCCAAATTTAATTTATTTTGATTAAGCCTGACGTACTGATTCAAAAAAGATATACATACTCTTATGAGAAAATGCACCGTTTGGCCGGAAAATGGAAAAAACTGAAAATTTTTAATTCGATTTTTCCATTTTTTTTGCCAAACTGTGGGTAGGGTATAGAAAAAAAACACATATTTGGAATAAGTTAGACCAAGTGTATATATTAACATAAAAAAAAACAATTTCCTAAAATTGGAATTTGCCCAAAAATGTTTAAAGGGGGTACCCTTGGACTTTTTTCAAAATTCAATAATCTGGCATATCGGCGTCAATTTCGGTCCTAGAGTCAAACTGGTGCACTTTTCTTACATAAAATTTGCTACTTGTTCTTCTCAAGTGCTCAGATTTTTTCTACATCTTACGGTTCGTGAGAAAAAATTCCAATTGGAGGTCTACATGTCTTGCAAATTTCGTGAAAATAAAAACTTCGTATTTCGTTCCAAATTTAATTTATTTCGATTAAGCCTGACGTACTGATTCAAAAAAGATATACATACCCTTATGAGAAAATGCACCGTTTGGCCGGAAAATGGAAAAAACTATAATTTTTTGTATTATTTGTTCATCATTTAAACATCCTTTAATCGGATATATTGGCGTCAATTTCGGTCCTAGAGTCAAACCGGTGCACTTTTCTTACATAAAATTTGCTACTTGTTCTTCTCATGTGCTCAGATTTTTTCTACATCTTACGGTTCGTGAGAAAAAATTCCAATTGGAGGTCTACATGTCTTGCAAATTTCGTGAAAATAAAAACTTCGTATTTCGTTCCAAATTTAATTTATTTCGATTAAGCCTGACGTACTGATTCAAAAAAGATATACATACCCCTATGAGAAAATGCACCGTTTGGCCGGAAAATGGAAAAAACTGAAAATTTTTAATTCGATTTTTCCATTTTTTTTGCCAAACTGTGGGTAGGGGATAGAAAAAAACACATATTTGGAATAAGTTAGACCTAGTGTATATATTAATATAAAAAAAACAATTTCCTAAAATTGGAATTTCCCCAAAAATGTTTAAAGGGGGTACCCTTGGACTTTTTTCAAAATTCAATAATCTGGCATATCGGCGTCAATTTCGGTCCTAGAGTCAAACTGGTGCACTTTTCTTACATAAAATTTGCTACTTGTTCTTCTCAAGTGCTCAGATTTTTTCTACATCTTACGGTTCGTGAGAAAAAATTCCAATTGGAGGTCTACATGTCTTGCAAATTTCGTGAAAATAAAAACTTCGTATTTCGTTCCAAATTTAATATATTTCGATTAAGCCTGACGTACTGATTCAAAAAAGATATACATACCCTTATGATAAAATGCACCGTTTGGCCGGAAAATGGAAAAAACTATAATTTTTTGTATAATTTGTTCATCATTTAAACATCCTTTAATCGGATATATTGGCGTCAATTTCGGTCCTAGAGTCAAACCGGTGCACTTTTCTTACATAAAATTTGCTACTTGTTCTTCTCAAGTGCTCAGATTTTTTCTACATCTTACGGTTCGTGAGAAAAAATTCCAATTGGAGGTCTACATGTCTTGCAAATTTCGTGAAAATAAAAACTTCGTATTTCGTTCCAAATTTAATATATTTCGATTAAGCCTGACGTACTGATTCAAAAAAGATATACATACCCTTATGATAAAATGCACCGTTTGGCCGGAAAATGGAAAAAACTATAATTTTTTGTATAATTTGTTCATCATTTAAACATCCTTTAATCGGATATATTGGCGTCAATTTCGGTCCTAGAGTCAAACCGGTGCACTTTTCTTACATAAAATTTGCTACTTGTTCTTCTCAAGTGCTCAGATTTTTTCTACATCTTACGGTTCGTGAGAAAAAATTCCAATTGGAGGTCTACATGTCTTGCATATTTCGTGAAAATAAAAACTTCGTATTTCGTTCCAAATTTAATTTATTTTGATTAAGCCTGACGTACTGATTCAAAAAAGATATACATACCCTTATGAGAAAATGCACCGTTTGGCCGGAAAATGGAAAAAACTATAATTTTTTGTATTATTTGTTCATCATTTAAACATCCTTTAATCGGATATATTGGCGTCAATTTCGGTCCTAGAGTCAAACCGGTGCACTTTTCTTACATAAAATTTGCTACTTGTTCTTCTCATGTGCTCAGATTTTTTCTACATCTTACGGTTCGTGAGAAAAAATTCCAATTGGAGGTCTACATGTCTTGCAAATTTCGTAAAAATAAAAACTTCGTATTTCGTTCCAAATTTAATTTATTTCGATTAAGCCTGACGTACTGATTCAAAAAAGATATACATACCCCTATGAGAAAATGCACCGTTTGGCCGGAAAATGGAAAAAACTGAAAATTTTTAATTCGATTTTTCCATTTTTTTTGCCAAACTGTGGGTAGGGGATAGAAAAAAACACATATTTGGAATAAGTTAGACCTAGTGTATATATTAATATAAAAAAAACAATTTCCTAAAATTGGAATTTGCCCAAAAATGTTTAAAGGGGGTACCCTTGGACTTTTTTCAAAATTCAATAATCTGGCATATCGGCGTCAATTTCGGTCCTAGAGTCAAACTGGTGCACTTTTCTTACATAAAATTTGCTACTTGTTCTTCTCAAGTGCTCAGATTTTTTCTACATCTTACGGTTCGTGAGAAAAAATTCCAATTGGAGGTCTACATGTCTTGCAAATTTCGTGAAAATAAAAACTTCGTATTTCGTTCCAAATTTAATATATTTCGATTAAGCCTGACGTACTGATTCAAAAAAGATATACATACCCTTATGATAAAATGCACCGTTTGGCCGGAAAATGGAAAAAACTATAATTTTTTGTATAATTTGTTCATCATTTAAACATCCTTTAATCGGATATATTGGCGTCAATTTCGGTCCTAGAGTCAAACCGGTGCACTTTTCTTACATAAAATTTGCTACTTGTTCTTCTCAAGTGCTCAGATTTTTTCTACATCTTACGGTTCGTGAGAAAAAATTCCAATTGGAGGTCTACATGTCTTGCAAATTTCGTGAAAATAAAAACTTCGTATTTCGTTCCAAATTTAATATATTTCGATTAAGCCTGACGTACTGATTCAAAAAAGATATACATACCCTTATGATAAAATGCACCGTTTGGCCGGAAAATGGAAAAAACTATAATTTTTTGTATAATTTGTTCATCATTTAAACATCCTTTAATCGGATATATTGGCGTCAATTTCGGTCCTAGAGTCAAACCGGTGCACTTTTCTTACATAAAATTTGCTACTTGTTGTTCTCAAGTGCTCAGATTTTTTCTACATCTTACGGTTCGTGAGAAAAAATTCCAATTGGAGGTCTACATGTCTTGCATATTTCGTGAAAATAAAAACTTCGTATTTCGTTCCAAATTTAATTTATTTTGATTAAGCCTGACGTACTGATTCAAAAAAGATATACATACTCTTATGAGAAAATGCACCGTTTGGCCGGAAAATGGAAAAAACTGAAAATTTTTAATTCGATTTTTCCATTTTTTTTGCCAAACTGTGGGTAGGGTATAGAAAAAAAACACATATTTGGAATAAGTTAGACCAAGTGTATATATTAACATAAAAAAAACAATTTCCTAAAATTGGAATTTGCCCAAAAATGTTTAAAGGGGGTACCCTTGGACTTTTTTCAAAATTCAATAATCTGGCATATCGGCGTCAATTTCGGTCCTAGAGTCAAACTGGTGCACTTTTCTTACATAAAATTTGCTACTTGTTCTTCTCAAGTGCTCAGATTTTTTCTACATCTTACGGTTCGTGAGAAAAAATTCCAAATGGAGGTCTACATGTCTTGCAAATTTCGTGAAAATAAAAACTTCGTATTTCGTTCCAAATTTAATTTATTTCGATTAAGCCTGACGTACTGATTCAAAAAAGATATACATACCCTTATGAGAAAATGCACCGTTTGGCCGGAAAATGGAAAAAACTATAATTTTTTGTATTATTTGTTCATCATTTAAACATCCTTTAATCGGATATATTGGCGTCAATTTCGGTCCTAGAGTCAAACCGGTGCACTTTTCTTACATAAAATTTGCTACTTGTTCTTCTCATGTGCTCAGATTTTTTCTACATCTTACGGTTCGTGAGAAAAAATTCCAATTGGAGGTCTACATGTCTTGCAAATTTCGTGAAAATAAAAACTTCGTATTTCGTTCCAAATTTAATTTATTTCGATTAAGCCTGACGTACTGATTCAAAAAAGATATACATACCGTTATGAGAAAATGCACCGTTTGGCCGGAAAATGGAAAAAACTGAAAATTTTTAATTCGATTTTTCCATTTTTTTTGCCAAACTGTGGGTAGGGGATAGAAAAAAACACATATTTGGAATAAGTTAGACCTAGTGTATATATTAATATAAAAAAAACAATTTCCTAAAATTGGAATTTGCCCAAAAATGTTTAAAGGGGGTACCCTTGGACTTTTTTCAAAATTCAATAATCTGGCATATCGGCGTCAATTTCGGTCCTAGAGTCAAACTGGTGCACTTTTCTTACATAAAATTTGCTACTTGTTCTTCTCAAGTGCTCAGATTTTTTCTACATCTTACGGTTCGTGAGAAAAAATTCCAATTGGAGGTCTACATGTCTTGCAAATTTCGTGAAAATAAAAACTTCGTATTTCGTTCCAAATTTAATATATTTCGATTAAGCCTGACGTACTGATTCAAAAAAGATATACATACCCTTATGATAAAATGCACCGTTTGGCCGGAAAATGGAAAAAACTATAATTTTTTGTATTATTTGTTCATCATTTAAACGTCCTTTAATCGGATATATTGGCGTCAATTTCGGTCCTAGAGTCAAACCGGTGCACTTTTCTTACATAAAATTTACTACTTGTTCTTCTCAAGTGCTTAGATTTTTTCTACATCTTACGGTTCGTGAGAAAAAATTCCAATTGGAGGTCTACATGTCTTGCAAATTTCGTGAAAATAAAAACTTCGTATTTCGTTCCAAGTTTAATTTATTTCGATTAAGCCTGACCTACTGATTTTAAAAAAAAATACATACTCCTATGAGAAAATGCACCGTTTGGCCGGAAAATGGAAAAAACTATAATTTTTTGTATTATTTGTTCATCATTTAAACATCCTTTAATCGCATATATTGGCGTCAATTTCGGTCCTAGAGTCAAACCGGTACACTTTTTTTACATAAAATTTGCTACGTGTTCTTCTCAAGGGTTCAGATTTTTTCTACACCTTACGGTTCGTGAGAAAAAATTCCAGTTGGAGGTCTACATGTCTTGCAAATTTGGTGAAAATAAAAACTTCGTATTTCGTTCCAAATATAATTTATTTCGATTAATCCTGACGTATTGATTTAAAAAAGATATACTGAGATGATTGGTGTTTAAAGAAAATAATTTATAAATTATATACTAGATAATATTAGATATAAAAAGTATTTGGTTATTTTAAGAAGTTATATACTAGAGAATTTAATAAAAATTATTTATGTGAGGGCATTTTTAAGAAATTAGCATGTAATAAGTGTAAAAAAAGTTTTGTTTTAGTAATTATGATGTTGTAGATATATTTAAGTGAGCCATGTGACTAGGCAACCAGATATACATACTCTGAAGTGACGTTTAAGTAATAATTACGAATATAAAGTGGGGTTATAATAATATGTTGTTTAAAATGTGTAGTTTATTAAATTAGAATGTTATGTTACTGATTTAAGTGTATATTCTGATCTGAAAAGCCTAAATGTCCACAAAATTCTCGATAAAAAAGTAAGGAATTTAGATCACCAAAGATGGCCTTGTTGCGAAATGGATTGTTCCAGAAAATTCAAACATTGATATATAGAACAAAATCGAATATGATTTATTGCCAGATGATTCTGGAACATGGAAAAAGATATAAATACCCGGTGATTTGGATTCAAGGCATCAGTTATGAGTTACAGTTACTATGAGTCCAGTTTTAGTATGAAAGTTAGTTAGAGTCAGTCAATCAGTAAGTCAGAAGGTCCAATTGTTCAATATAGTGAGTTAAATGAAGATTAAGAAACAGTATAAAGAAAATATTATTGAAGATTAAAAATTATGTTATGTATAAATTGTGATTGTATAATGGAAGAAGTATTAATTGAATATTAAAATTATATAATATATTTGGTGATTGGATATCAGTATATTGAAAAGAAGAATAAATATATAATATATTTAGTGATTGGATATTGGTATATTGAAAAGAAGAATAAATATAAATGTTGTTTGCTGGTTTGCTTGGTGGTTTATAAATGCTTGAGAAGAAATATATTTTAAATTGGTGGAAGCTGATAATTGGAAAAAGAAATTTCACAAAAACAAGGATAACCGAAGCACGAAGACATTGAGTGGTGATTAGAATCTATATAGTGGAAAACAGTTCATTTAGGCATTTAGTGACAGAAAGGTACAAAATTTTGTTAATATAATTTAGTTAGTGTCATAACAATTTTAATTTTGAAGATAGTTTGTTTAAATTTTACATTGTCTATAGAATTTAATTAGTTTCATAAGAATTTCAATTTAAAGATGGTTTATTTTAAATTTACATTGGCTAGGTTAGATATATATGTGTGTTTCATAATAGATATAATAAAGATAATTTAAAAAAGTACTTACAAACTAGTTCTTTGAGAACCGCGATAAAAACCCTATATTATTAAAAACACTCATTGCTCATCATTCACAAACAATACATCATAACAATTTGGCGCCCACCGCGGGGCTCTCTATTTAAAAGAATTAGTTTGGGAAGATAAGTGCTCTCATATAATTAAATTAATTTTCATTAGAAAGAAAAAATTATAAATTTTATTTTTAATTATATTTGAACAAGTAAAGTCTCAAAATGTCTTAAGGAAAGAAAGGTACAAGAAGCAAAAAGAATGAAGAAGATGTTGAAGTAGAAACACAACCTGTACAAGAGGAGATTTTAGTTCAAGCTCCACAAGATACTGCAGAAATGAATCCAGAAAGAGAGGAAAATGTCAATATGGCAGCTTTGATGTCATTAATGATGCAGATGAACAAGAAAATGGAAGAGAATACAAAAAAAATGAAAGAGAATTCGAAAGAAATCAAAGAAGACATAAAAAAATTGGAAGAGAATTCAAAAGAAGTCAAAGAAGACATAAAAAAATGGAACAGAAATTAGAAGAGAATTATAGAACATTAGAAAAGAAAATAGAAGATAATAATAATAAAATTGTAAAACAAATAGAAAAACAAATGGATAAAAAACTTGAAACTGCAGAGAAAAAAGTAGCAAATGAAATAAAAAATATACGGAATGAGTATAAGAAAAGGATAGAAAATGAGAGGACAGAAGTAAAGAGGATTATTCAAGATAATAAGATAGATATAGAATAGAAAATAGAGTTGCAGAAATGTAACTTAGAAGTAAAAATTAACGAAGACAGGAGAAACACAGAAGAAAAATTAGACGATATACAACAAAATATCCAAATAAATAGTAATCAAATAAGAAATGTGGAACAGAGAATAGATGATATTTCACAAATGAGAGACATAGGGAGACCTTACTTAAATTTAACAAATGAGACTGGGATTAAATTCTCTGGTAATATAAAAAATTTGCATCCTAGAGTATACATAAATAGTTTAAAACATAAATTAAGATCAGTGAATAATATTAATGATATTAAAGATTATATTAGAATGACATTAAATGACAATGCAGCAACTTGGTTTGCTAGTATTGAAAATGATTTAGATAATTTTCAAATATAAATTCATAAATTTTTAAATTATTATTGGGGTGAATTAGAGCAAGCCAAGTTTAGAGAAATTCTATATTTTGGAAAGTATAATCACAATTTAAAATCAAATGTGGTAGATTATGCATTGAAACTGATAACAGTTGCAAAATATTTAGAACCACCACTTAGAGAGGATGAAACAGTCTTAAATGTATCTAGACATTTTGATGCTGATGTTGTGCAAACAG